>NW_020955033.1:35126743-35602533 GCF_900497805.2 Vombatus ursinus
TTATATAGTATTAGAGTATAGTATAAGTATTTATATAGTATTAGAGTATAGTATGAGCATTTGTATTATATTAGTGTATTTTTTGTTGTTTGGTTGTGTCCAACTGTTTCTGACCCATCTGGGATTTTCTTGGCAAAGATACTAGAGTTGTTTTCCATTTCTTCTCCAGATCATTTTACAGATGAGGGAACTGAGGCAAACAGCGTGACGTGACTTGCTCAGGGTCACACAGCTAGTAAGTATCTAAAGCTGGATTTGAATTTAGGTCTTCCTAACTCCAGGCCTAGTGCTGTACCACTGTGCTACCTAGCTGCCCACAGTATTATAGTATTAGTATATGAGATAGTATAGTATAGCATAGTACAGTATGATATAGAAAGAGTCGCAGGTCACAGGGTCTGTGTTGAAATTCTGGCCTGGCCTGGCTACATTTGACTACCTATATGACTTTTGCCTTAGCATTTAACATCTTGCATTCAGCTCCTAATTCTATAGCCTTGTGAGATTGAGGATTTTTTCCCCTAGAAGTACTTCTCCGATGTTACCAGTGGCCAGTTACTAGATAAGTTACCAATGACCATGAAGACATTTAACTTCACTTTCAAAGAGTTTTAATGGGGCGGAGCCAGGATGGCAGAGGGAAAGCAGTGACTTGCTACAGCTCTCCCCCAAACCCCTCCAAATACCTACAAAAAATGTCTCTGAAGAAATTCTAAAGCAGCAGAACCCACAAAAAAAGAGTAAAACAAATTTCCAGCTCAAGACAACATGGATGGTTGATCAGAAAGGTATATCACGCTGGGCTGGGAGAGGAGTGCGGTTTGGCACAGGCGCGCAGGCTGCAGCGACCCTGGAGCAGGCTTCAGAGGACTGAATCTCAGGCAGCTATGGTGATTGCCAGACTTCTCAACCCACAAACGCCAAAGACAACTTAGAAGGTCAGTGGGAAAAGTCTGTTACTGCGGTGAGAGAAGAAGCTAGATCTCAGCCATCCCGAGGGCAGTGGCTGGCTTCTGAGCTTCCAGCCCACAGACTAAGAGGGAATCGAGTGGCTGATCAGAGGGTGATTGCGAGGATCTCTTTGCCAGGGCTGAGGCAGGAATCTCTTGCTGTGCCTGTGCTTGGATCTGGGTCATAGTTCTGAGGGGTGGTCCTGGGGCGAGGAGGAATGCTGGCATGGTGGAGTTTGTTGTGACAGTAGAGAGGAAACACCTCGCCCCTTATCACAGCACCTTGGAAGAACTGACACTTTTCAGGTCCCTAGAAGTACTTCTGAAAACAGCTGTACAAACCCCCAAAGCTTGGGACAGTACATTCTCCACATTGGAAACAGACTCTTACCTTAACAAAGAGTTTAAAACTCAAGTTATTGGTTGGCATCATGAGCAAGCAGAGCAAAAAGAGTCAGACTATATTATCTTACTTTGGTGACAAAGAAGATCAAAACATACAACCAGAAGAAGAAAACAAAGTCAAAGCTCCTACATCCAAAACTTCCAAGAAAATTATGAATCAGTCCCAGGCCTTGGAAGAGCTCAAAAGGGATTTTGAGAAGCAAGTAAGAGAAGTAGAGGAAAAACTGGAAAGAGAAATGAGAGTGATGCAAGAAAATCATGAAAAACAAGTTAACAGCTTGCTAAAGGAGACCCAAAAAAATACTGAAGAAAATAACACCTTAAAAAATAGCCTAACCCAAATGGCAAAAGAGGTCCAAAAAGCCAATGAAGAAAAGAATGCCCTAAAGAGCAAAATTGGACAAATGGAAAAGTAAGTCCAAAAGATTACTGAAGAAAATACATCCTTAAAAATTAGAATAGAGCAATTGGAAGCTAGTGACTTTATGAGAAATCAAGACACTGTAAAACAAATCCAAAAGAATGAAAAATTAGAAAACAATGTGAAATATCTCATTGGAAAAACAACTCACCTGGAAAATAGATCCAGGACGGAGAATTTAAAAATTATTGGACTATCTGAAAGCCATGATCAAAAGAAGAGCCTAGACATCATCTCTCAAGAAATTGTCAAGGAAAACTGTCCTGATATTTTAGAGCCAGAAGGCAAAATAGAAATTGAAAGAATCCACCGATCTCCTCCCGAAAGAGATCCCAAAGGAAAACTCCTAGGAATATTGTAGCCACATTCCAGACTCCCAAGTCAAGGAGAAAATATTACAAGCAGCCAGAAAGAAACAATTCAAGTATTGTGGAAACACAATCAGGATAACACAAGATTTAGCTGCATCTACATTAAGGGACTGCAGGGCATGGAATATACTGTTCTGGAGGGCAAAGGAGATAAGATTACAACCAAGAATCAGCTGCCCAGCAAAACTGGGTATAATTCTTCAGGGGAAAAAATGGTCATTCAATGAAATAGGGGACTTTCAAGCATTCCTGTGGAAAAGACCAGAGCTGAATAGAAAATTTGACCTTCAAATACAAGACTCAAGTGAAATATGGAAGAGGTAAACAGGAAAGAGAAATCATAAGAGACTTA
Organism: Vombatus ursinus; assembly: GCF_900497805.2. Classification (NCBI taxonomy): domain Eukaryota; kingdom Metazoa; phylum Chordata; class Mammalia; order Diprotodontia; family Vombatidae; genus Vombatus; species Vombatus ursinus. The sequence goes on from NW_020955033.1 coordinate 35,129,243, forward strand.
TTAAGGTTGAACTGTTTACATTCCTGCATGGAAAGATGATATTTGTAACTCATGAGACCTTTGTCAGTATTATGGTAGTTGGAGGGGAAAATTATATGTATGTATATAGATAGATAGATAGATAGATAGATAGATAGAGGGCACAGGGTGAGTTGAAGATTAAGGGGTCATATCTGGAGAATAAAATTAAGGGGTGAGAGAGGATTATACTAGGAGGAGGAGAAAGGGAAAGGTAGAATGGGGTAAATTATCTCACAAAAAAAAAAAAACAGAAAAGAAAAGGCTGTTACAGTGGAGGGGAACCAGGGGAAGGTGAGAGGAAATGAATGAATCTTATTCTCATAGGATTTGACTTAAGGAGGGAATAACATACACACTCAACTGGGTATGGAAATCTGTCTTACCCTACAGGAAAATAGGAGGGGAAGGGGACAAGAGAGTAGGGGGATGATAGAGAGGAGGGCAGATTGGGAAAGGGGGTAATCAGAAGCAAATACTTCTGAGGAGGGACAGGGTCAAAAGAAAGAATAGACTAAATGGGGGGGTGGGATAGGATTAAGGGAAATAGAGTTAGTTTTTCACAGCATGTCTACTATGGAAGTGTTTTGCATAACTGCACAAGTATAGCCTATATTGAGTTGCTTGTCTTTTCAATGAGGGTGGGTGGGGAGGGAAGAAGGGAGAAAATTTGGAACCCAAAGTTTAAAAAAACACATGTTTAAAAAAAATATTTTCACATGCAACTGGGAAATAAGAAATACAGGAAATGAGGTACAGAAATCTATCCTGCCCTACAGGAAAATAGAAGGGGAAGGGGGGGAGAGATAGCAGGGATAGCAGACTAGGGGAAGGGGTATTCAGAATGCATGCCATCATGGGGTGGGGGGAGGGGCGAGATGGGGTGCAAATTTGGAACTCAAAATCTTGTGGAAGTAAATGTTGAAAACTAAAAATAAAAAAATATATATAAAAAATAATTGAACTAAAAAAAAAGAGTTTTTAATGAAAGGGATAGGATCATAGTCCTTTGGAGATGGATGGAAATGTATAGATCTAACCAACTCCTTCATTTTATAGATAGGTTATTTGACGTTTACAGAAATTGAGTGACTTAGTCAGTGTCCCACAGGCCATAAGAAATGAGTTTGAATTTGAGCCTAAGGCCCCTGAGTCCCCATATACCAATATACTTTCTATAGTCCTATGCTGAAAAAACAAACAAATAAACAAAAAAAGCATACAGCTGTTTAGGGATGGAGAGATATTTAGTGCTTTAAACAAATGGAAATAACTTTTTTTCTTCACATTAGCCTAACTTAATCCACTTCATTTAGAGTAAGAAGACAAAGGCTAATTGGAACATGCAGATAATTGCCTCATTTTTAGCAGGGTTAACAAAGAAACAAATAGGTAAAGAGGTATTTAATAGCAGCTCTTACTGTGTTACTTTTAACCAACATGCCTCTGTTAAAAATTGGACTAACAGTGACACCTAATTGTATTACCATTGATTATATATTATTATTTTTATGTAAATATTTCATTCTGAATTGCTCAACTAAAAAGTCAAATCAACAAGCATTCATTAAGCATTTAACTATGTGTCAGGTACTGTGCTAAGTGCTACGGTTGCAAATATCAGTAAAATAAAAAACCTTTCCTGCCTCTGATGTGCTTACATTCTAATGGGAGAAGCACTTTATAAAGGGGAGGTGAAAACCAGGAGGTATAAAAACTTGCAATTTGTTATTGTTGTTGTTTAGTTGTTTTCAGTCATGTCTGACTCTTTATGACCCCTTTTCTAGAATGGTTTACCATTTCCTTCTCCAGTTCATTTTACAAATAAGGAAACTGAGGCAAAAAGTTCGGTGACTTTTCAGGATCACACAGCTAGTAAGTGTCTAAGGTGAGATTTGAACTCAAATCTTCCAGACCCCAGCCCTGACTCTCCATCCACTGTGCAACCTAGATGCCCTAGCATGGTATCATAGACTGGAGAGTCAGAAGCAGATCTGAGCCAGGAATGGTGGATGACCTTCCTGGGTCCTTCCTCAAAACAGAGATTTAGGAGTAGCTCACTACTAAAAGAAAGGGGGCCATAGGGTTGAGTGATGTTTTAGGATAAGAAGGCTACAGATGCTAAATGAGAGATCTTTCTTAATGAGAAGGGAGCGAGGCAAGATAATGAAGTCCAGAGTCAGAAGCAATATTCTTTTCCTGTTCTGCATTTTCAGTTATCATCTGTAACTCCCTTTCTACAAAGAATTCATTTCCTTTCTTTGTCTTAGTAATAATATGTATTTTAAATTTGTTACATTTTTACCTGAATGATCTCAATGGTTCCTTGTGACATAGATGCTATAGATGTTTTTATCATCCTCATTTTATACATGAGAAAACTGAGATTCTGAGAAATTGAATGACTTGCCCATGGTCATACAACTGGGATGTGTGTCAGAGGTGGGGATCAAACTGAGATTTCTCTGATTTCAGATCCAGCATTTGGTTCACTATAAACCATCTGTCAATTTTTGGAGCACTAGAGTAGTATCTTATTTTTATTGCAACACTGTGTTCCTGGTGTAACAATACTTTCTTAGTGTTTCCCATAAGGCAACATAAAACAGCTTCAATATACACACCAAGCTTGTGGTCTAGTGCTAACACAGAGATAGGTATGAATCCCTTAATTTTTTTCCTACTTAATAATAAAACGTGGAGACAACAAAAACAAAAATGTTCTTGAATAATCAGAATGTAATGGTTGAACAAATGGAAGTTATTGACTCACCCATCCTGAAAGAGTAAAATTAAAATTTTCAAAGAGTTAGGATACTATTGCCCCTTATTTTACCCTATGTTACTGCAATTAGTGTCAGCATTGGCTGTGGTCTCTGGAAATTACTGCTAAAAATCAAAATATTTTAGGGTAACTGGAGGGTCTCTGAATAAGTTACGTGAGTGTAATAAGAAATACTCAATCTCCCAACAAAACTTTGAAGTACCAAGGATCAATTCTTTGATGATGACTCAGTTAGATGTCACCGAATGATCAAGGAACTAGTTCCCAATCTTATCCCATCTTCCTCCACATCTGTTATGGTCTTTCAGTCTTTTTGGTGATGGTGTTTAAAAAAAAAAAAGACTGCCATTTCACATCGCCTTTGCTCTTAGATTTTTGGCAACATTAATTTCATGCGGTGTTCACATAGAATCATTGGTTTTTAGAGCTGGACCACCTATCTTGTCCCAACCGTTTTTCCACAGATGAAAACAGAGTAATTCTTTCAAGGTCATTCTGTGAATATTTGGCACAGCCTACCCTTGAACTCATTCCGGTGTCTTTTTTCCCAATATACCATGCTATTTTTAATGTTTCTAGTTATCTTCTCTCCTGACATTTGCTATTTTAATTCATAATTCCAACTTTTCTTTACATTAAGTTTCAGTTGGAGATGGTTGGCAGAACCTGAATAAGACATAGATTTGATCAAAATAGTCTTTGTCAACATTTCAAGTCATAATACTTTGTTTTATGTAGCTAAAGCTCTTTTATCTACACCTGTACATTACCTTTTGAGAGTAGTTTGGACCTTTGTTATACAGTTTTCTTAGTTTTAAAGAAGTTTTCATTTGATTAATCTAGGATGAACTTCATTTTGTTTTCCTAGTTCATTAACCTTCTCACCTTAACCAAGAAATTGGAAGTCTAGTTACTTCTATTACAGTTGGAACAAAATCTTACTTCTGCAGGTCCTGACCAGGATATACTGTAGAAAGCATGGTCAGATTATGTTTTTATTGCATATCTGGCTTCTGAATCCTTACTCCTAGCCTTGAACTTGATGTATATTATTCCTGACAGTTGAATTTGTCTTGTACAAAATTTGGTGTGTCTTTAGTATTTCTGAGAGTATTGTCTTCCACCATATTCCTCCCAGTATATTAACAAGTAGCAAGTGGTTACTGGACACTAAATGGACAGGAGGAGTTTGGAAGCCTTATAAAATGGAAAAGTTATTGACTCAATGTTCTCTTTAGTGTTTCTAGTTATATTAGAATGAATTACTCTGACAGTCAGATAATGCAGAGAAAGAAAACAGAAGAAAGAAAATGAATTATGGGAAATAAGGGGCTGGGTGGGGAGGGGGCTGAAAGGGGAGGTTTTTACAGAGCATCATTTAAAAACATATTTCTATGGAAGTATATTTAACAGTAATTAATAAAATGTAATCCAATCCAATTCAATAATACATTCATTAAACAACTACTATTCTCAAGATTTCATGTTAGGCATACAAACTAAGGTGAAATGATTTCTCTGATATCAGGGATATATTTAAGTTAATGAGAAAACAAATAATGTGGAATCTTTATGTATGAGCAACCTTGAAAAGTTTCGTTTTTAGCCTTACTTGGGAGTCAAAATGATACTTGTGTGCTCCTTTCTTGTTTTCTCATTATTATTTTTTTTAAGGATGTTATCCTTGTAAAGGTACACTGAACTTTGTTCTGTTGCCCTAGTTTTTTTGTAACCTCAGACAAGTCATTTGACTTTACTCCGAAATGGTTTCCTCATTTTTATAAAATGGATAATGGTTTGGATTCGATGAATTCTAGAGTCACTTCCATCCCTAAAAATCTTCTGAGTTCCAGGAGTATACATTTTTATTTAGCCTTCCTGTAAGGATAAAACTCAGGGAATGAACACCCTTTTAAGGGCACATTTCCAAATTCTAACAATCATTGCCTCTATATACAAGTGTCATTACCCTAAACATTTAATATTTGTGGAGCAACTACCTTGTTCATGGCACTGTGCTTGGCACTAGAAATTCAAAGAAAGTCCAGATGTAACCTTTGCGTACATGGCTTGTCGCATCAAATGTCATGATGGGCCTGGCTAACTTTTGAAGGCTTTCTTGCTTCTCTGTTGTTTCCCAGCCATGTAGTCTGGGGTTTTTATGAACTGACACTCTCAAGTATCACCCACTCTCCTTGCAACAACATGATTCACAAAACTCCAAGATTTAAAAAGGTTTATTTATTAAAGAAAATAAAAACAAGAGCCACCAAAGAGTTCATGGAAAGTTGTCTGCTTATGAGCACCTCTCTCCAGTTCTCCTAGTAGACAGAGTCACTTACAACCATGCCCTAGGTACAGGACACCTAAATGTTTATCCCTGTGATGTGACTTTTCTTAATATGATGTTCCTACTCTACGTCACCCCATTTTCAACAGACATTGGCTGTAGTTGTTGCTTTATGGTTATCTTGACCATTCTGCAATATATTTTCCTATACCCCTGATGCTCCTGTCAACAGATATATGGGAATTGGTAGACAGGCACCTTTTAGAGAAGATGGTATGATGGGTACCATTTTGAAATTCAAGAGCTTAAGATGTGATGCCCAACGTTGCTGGTGTCATGGTATTGGAGAACCATTGAAATATAGATTTATAATTGATTTACTTAGATGGGAATCATTACTCCCATGGCAGCAGATAAGATCCTATCGAGAGAGAAGAGGCGAGAAGAAGCAAGGGGAAAGGGACCTCTTCACCTAGGAGTTAAACCCTGGTTTTCTGTAGCCTCCATGGCTGTTTACCAAGGAGAAATAGTGTGATGGTGGGTTTGGGATAGTTAGTTTTAAACTGTCGAACCTTTGAATTGAAGATTTTCTGTTTGGAAGAACATACTACTTCCCACAGCAGGCTATTCCTCTGTCAGATATTTTGAAATGTTATATTTTCTCTACATAATAACTATTTTTGGATTTTTCCATTTTCAGCCATTGCTTGCATCCTGGTTCTACCCAGTGGGACCAATTAGAATATGTCTAACTCTAATTCCACTTCAAATTCTTGAAGATAGGTATCATGTCCTCCACAAATATTATTTTCTCCATGCCTCTGACTATCCTTACGATGTATACTATCCATGTTATTATTGTCCTTCCCAAAATGTGATGCCTGGAATCAATTTCAATATTTCATTTGTAGCCTGAACAAGGTAGACTATGGTGGAACTATATCACCTTTCTAGGCCTAGACACTGCTTTTCTTAATGGATTCCTAAGGTCATATTAGCTTTCTTGGCTGTCATATCAGACACTGAGCTCGCAGACACGATATTCTTTTCATCATTTCACTACTTCCTATAAATGAAATATCATACATTGAGTTTCCACAAGTATTTGTGAATTGCCCACTTGTATTTTCTAGGCTAGATGAAGCCCTCTTCCATATTTTCAGGTAATGACCATTTTCAACGAGCATAGGGGATCTTATTTTAAGTGTACAAATTATTATTCTGTAAAATAGGACAGCAAAATCAGATCCCAGTTGTGCATTTAATAATTGCTTTGGCTCTCTGCTTTCCAATAGATTGAATCTTAAACTGGTCTCAAACTTTTTAAAAAATACACACATATGCATGTATATATATATATATCCTTTTAAAATAATGGAAATAATGAATCAGACTGGCAGAATCACTATAATTTTGCAGCTCATGAACCCCCCCCCAGAGTTCTTTTTTATGTAAATTCTCCAAATATGTGTGTACAGTGTGAGTCATGGGTACCTTTTAAAGAAGAGGAATTGGAAAAATTACACAGGCAATTTGTAGTGTTAACATTTGCCCCTCGTTAGCATATTTGAAATGCTTATTTGTGTAGCTGTCCATTGAATTTTCAAGAACATGCTCTCAGGCTGGTTTAGAGATGAGTGACACAGAGAATGGAATGGCTTGAGTTAATATCACGTACAGTTTACACAGCTCAGAGCAGGAAGATGTGCCGATGTCTAATGTAGGAGAAGAGTGACATGAATGGGAAGACAACACCAGGAAAAGGACAGAAGCATGAAACGCTAATTGCCATCGATCTCACAAAGCTCAAATGAGATATGGGGAGAAGTGTCAGGGAGCCAAGTTGCCACCACACAGGAGTAAACTGACAGCATGAGATGACATGAGTAGAATCACATAAAGAAAACTGAGGTGCATTTCTTTCTTTTATGAGAAAGTAGAATGTTTTTATTAAGATAGCTGAAGGTTGGTTTAGATTGGTTATTTCTTCTTTCTAGATGGTTTGTTTCCCCTCTCCCTTCAGCATCCCTATGAAGAAAAAGTTTTCATGACTACTACTCAATGACAAAATTCCACTTTGGTAGATTATGTCTGCTTTTTCACATAATGATGCTGTGATGTATTTTTCAAATGCAGATTTGCTGAAAACACATTGAAAGCATATATTACTGGACATCACGCTAGATGCACAAAAGCAAGATTCAAAGTGTTATTTTATGAACTTAGTTGGGAGAAATATAGTTTTTTACAAAGCAGATACAATGGTATTATGATTAACAGATTGCCTGTAAATTAAAGTCCTTTATTGGAAGGTTGGAATTTTTTAAAAAGTCTTCATAATTTCTCTTTGTTTCAGTCCAGTAGAAGGTAAGTTTGACTGACTGTTGTTCATTCCCTAACTTCCTTTGTCTATAATTCCTCATTAAATAGAGCAGGTATTAATGGTCATTTTGTATTTGAAAGAAATTCTAACACAGAGATTGATTAATTTGATCACACAGATAATTTCTGTTAGAAATAACTAGACACAGATTTCAAGATTCCCTTAGGCTACTACACTTCTGTTTTACCATGCTGAAAAAGTTATAACTAATCATATAAAGGCATATAGCTGTATAAATGTTTGCGGTGAACACATGAGCATATGTGGTTATTTGTATATTTATATATACACATGTATGTATATGTGTGTGTATAATATTATATATGTACATATTTAATTTTTATGATGTAAAATGTCCCCAAGAAAAGGGAGAGTTAGGGAAGTTGGATTGTTGCAAAAATTATTTAATTCCTTTGGTACTCAGTTTTCTCATAAGTAAAATAAAAGAGTTGGACTAGTCTTCTGAGAATCCTTTCAGCTCTAACATTCTAATATTAGTTGACTCCAAGAGATCTTGAAGCATTAAGAGACAAATGTGCTATAGAAAACGAATATTAAAATTTATATTTGAGACTTTAAATGATATAACACATTATATAAATTAATTATTTCAGAGCTTAAATGTGGCTAAGAAAGCTGAATATGATAGAATCCCAGGTCCCTTCTGAGTTTGAATATAAAATTTCTAATACTTGAAATTTTAACATTCAGTGGAAAAAGAGATTTGAGCAGTGCTCATACATCCCATGGTATGAAGTTTTTTTTGTTTTTTTGTTTTTTGTACACATGCATTTTAAAATTGAATTGTGGAAGGGATTTTATTCATATGAATAAACAGAGAAGGCAATTGTCTTGTTTTATCACAACCAGACAATGCTTTTTTTGTTTGTTTGAATGTATTGTTGGGAGTTCATAGTCTAATATCACTTTTTAAATGACTATTTAAAATGTGTGACTCTGGGCAAGTCACTTAACCCTGTTTGCCTCAGTTTCCTCATCTGTAAAATGACCTGGACAAGAAAATGGCAAACTACTCCAGTATCTCTGCCAAGAAAATTCCAAATGGGGTCAGGAAGAGTTGGACATGACTGAAAAAGACAGAACAACAACAATAAAATGCATAGCCTTTAGTGATATTTTGAAGTAAAATGAATGTTTTTGTGGAAATCATCTATGAAATGCCAATCAACTATTTACTATTTGATCATTCATAGAATGGGAAATCCAAGGTCTCTGCCCTGCTATCAACCAATAACATCTCATCCTCCTATATACCTTCAAAATTGCAGAGTTTCATGTGTATAGTAGGAGGTTGGCAGTTCAGTCTAATACAATATGAAATAAATTTTGGAAGAATCAATAAACAGTATCTGACAAGATCAACTATAGGAAAATTAGGGGCTGACAGAGTAGGGTAGTGAAAGGTTTGATCTTGTAGCTTAAAATTTAGAAGGAAAAAGGTCTTTCATTAAAAAAAAAGTCTTCATGTATTGTTTTAAGAACAGATAATTAAGGAACAAAGAAATTATTACCCATTCCAGTTCTTGACTGTCTTGGATCAGAAATGTTAAATAAGTAACTATGTTATTTCTTGTATTTTTAGTGATTTTAGGGTTTAATAATGTGTTTGGGTGACACACAGAAAAATTAACTGTTCTCTCCTGTTTCATTTATCTTATCCTTTTTACCTTTAATTTTTCTAAGATGCTGGAAAAGGGTAATCATTAGAGTCAGATTCTTCCCTTTCCCTGAATCATCTTCTTATAGGATAGGTAAATTAATGGTTCTATCATCATTACTTCATTATCAGGCACAGTTTTTGAAATGCCTACCTGTTGTATGTACTATAAATGCAAAATTCCTGTCTTCAAAGAGTTTATAATCTAATTATTAACTAGGGAGATGGGATATACAGTCCAAGATATCATAAATTAATTGCCAAATGAGTGATTTGGAAATTGAATGCTATAAAAATTCAGAGGAGAAAGAGATTGCTTTGGGCTGGAGAGGTCAAAGAAAGTTTGATGGAATATTTGCATTACGTTAATAGTTGTGTATTGGAGAGCAGCTATATGTAGGGCAGCTAGGTGGTGCAGTGGCTAGAGCTCCAGCCCTGGAATCAGGAGGACCTGAGTTCAAATGTGACCTCAGATACTTATTAGTTATATGACCCTGGCAAGTCACTTAACCCTGTTTGCCTTAGTTCCTCATCCTGTAAAATGATCTGGAGAAGGAAATGGCAAACTACTTCAGTATCTTTGCCAAGAAAACCCCAAATGGTGTGACAGAGAGTTAGACATGACTGAAACAGCTCAATAACAAAATTGGAGAACAGGGTGTTAAAGAAAAATAGAATCTAGATAAATTGAGATGAGTAGAGGTAATATTTTAGATAAGAGAACATCTTGATTGATGTGGTAGTGTCATGGGGATAATTAACAGATCAATTTAATTGGATTAAGATTTTGTTTATGTCTTTGCGCCCCAACATTTAGCACAGTGCTGTGAATGTAATAAGTGCTGAAAAATTGCTTGTAGGATTGCATTCAATTGAAAATAGTTTAATTTTGCCCTAAAATTTAAAGACTTAGTTGAAGAAGTACAGCCAGAAACTGGAGTCATAGTCAATGCACATGGGAGTCTGAGTCTTATTTTTTTAATCTTGGAAAAAGCACTTTTCTCTTGGGTTCAGTTTCCTCATGGAAGACGGTTGATGATCTAAAATAGTGTTGTCAACACTAACATTATATGATGTTATGATCCATGAACATTAAAGGAGCACAATTTGGAGTATACTTTTCCCCCTTTTTTAGAGTTATGCCAATCAGACCATGATACTTAGGTGGGATTATGAGGTCTGTTATAATGAGCCCCAAAAGGAGAAATACTTAACTCTTCCAGAAAGCTTCCCCTGACTAACCCAACTTTAAGTAATCTCTTCAGCCTCTGAACCCTCATAAAGAAATATTTAATATCTGCACCATTCTTTTGACAATTAAGCACATAGTGTCTCCTGACTCTGCTATGATCTAGAAATGTTATTTAAAGCTTATTCTATTTCGACTTCCATGTTTTTATAGTTTATTTCCCCAACTAGACTATATATTCCTAAATAGCAGGGGGATCATATCATATCTTTATAACTAGTGGACACATGCTAACTCTTTATTTGATTCTGTAAAGTGTCAAAAAAAATTTTTTAGATACAATGTCCAAAACTGTGAAGTTAGCAGGCTAGTTCAACTAGATAACCAGTGTTTTGTTGTTGTTGTTGTTTTACCCCAGGTGATAAAAGATTTCCAACTATGTATTAAATCTCTTTTTAGTTATCCAAGTATCACTAACGAGTCTAAATGGAATGTGGAGGATATGGCTGTCAGGGAACCAAACTGATTATTAAATTTCCATACCAAATCTCACACATCTGATTAAGTCTTGCCTTCCTTCAAAGGAATCATATTGGAAGACAGTATATATTTATGTGAGTGATGCAGACTTTAAAAATTCCTCTTTTGAAGTTGTCTACTAGATGCTATGCCACATTCTTTTGAATGTCGTTCAGGATGGGAAATATCCTTTAAAGCTGGATTTGTTAAGTTCATTTTGAGTGTTATAAACTAAGTATATGGGAATGTTGTGTCAGGAGCCAGGGATCATATCTGGCTGAGGTAATTAGGAAGGTTTTGTGGAAGAGGTAGTACTGGAAGATTAGTAGACTAAAGTTAGGCAGAAATGGGACATAAGGAGTATTCTAAGCCATAGGATTGTCATGAACAAAGCTCTGATTGGTGAAGTTTAAAGCTCTCTCACCATAACATTAATTGTCAAAATTGGCTGGAGATTCCATGTTGGGGAGAAGCAAGAGCTAAGGCTGAAAAGTTAAGTTGCTGTGAATAAAGGATATTGGTTTTTTTGTTTTTGTTTTTTTGTTTTTTGTTTTTTTGATTTGACACAAAAACTAGTGTTTGTTGTTGAGTCATTTCAGATGTGTCTGACTCTTCGTGACCCCCCCCCCCCTTTTTGGCAAAGACACTGGAGTATTTTGACATTTCCTTCTCCAGATCATTTTACGGATGAGAAAACTGAGGCAAACAGGGTTATGTGACTTGTCCAAGGTCACACAGCTAGTAAGTTCTGAGGAGGGATTTGAACACAGGAAGATGAGTCTTCCTGACTCCAGGCCTGGCACTCTATCCACTGTGCCACCTAGCTGCCCACAAAACCTACTAACCGACTGTTTCAACTGTTGTTGAAAAGCACTGCTGTCAGCTGGATGTGATAGGCCCAGGCCTATGATCCTTTCCAACCAGGTGGCAGAGGTTGATGTATTTCTTGAGCTAGGGAATTCTTTAGTGCATAGATGTCAAACTTGTGGCCAGTGACTGCTCCCCAGTGTTGCCTGAAGCAGATTAAAATGTAGATCAAAACTCTGATTCTTATAATCTAGCCACTGTTCAGATTCTTAAAATCTAGCCACTTGTTAGATTCTTATGATCTAACCAATAGCCTACTAATGTTCAGACTCCTTAAGAGTCTGCCCAATATGATGGATGTTCTAATAAACCTTGTCTTTGACTGAAAGAAGGCTTGGGTTGAATTCTTTCAGGCAGGACCTGCGTGTTGTGATTTTGGGGTCACAGGACCCCTGAACCCCTAAACCACATCATTTTGGTGGCCCATATGGGGAAACTGCCTAACCCCAAGTTCTTCTCCAACCAAGATGGGAAGGTATGTAGGCCTCCTCTCCCTCCTTTCTTGCTCTTCAGTTAGGGTTGTTCTCCAAGCACCAAGGCTTGGAGGTGCTTTTCAGGCAGACAGTTACAAGGCTGTCTCGCACTCAGCCTGACGCTCTCAGGCTCTTGGTCCACCGGGTCAGCTGAAGGCCATGGACCTGGCTACACCTTCCACAGCATAGAGGACAAAGATAGACGCCCTGTCTGGAAGTGTATGCTCAATTCTGTTAATTTTCTCGGTGCTAGGGAATTGGGGAAAACTGCAGTTGCTTTTTGGTTCCCTGAGGCTTACTTACTCCCTTCCCTCTGCACCTCTGAATCCTCCTTCATGGAGGTTACAGGGAAAGTTAGAACAGTTGAAAATATCTTGGCAGATTCTGGAGGTTTTGTGATTGATCATTAAGGAGTTTTGAAACACCTGTACAACCTGGTCACTCCTTTCTCCCACTCCCTTCCCTTGAGTCAAGAGGGTATGTGAACCCCACTCATATGAGAAGAGAGTTTCGCCCTTTACCCCTCACTTTTGATTTCATCCTGCCCCACCTGGGAAAGGAAGGAGGGGTGAGGGGCAGCACCTACAGCATGGGCCCCTCTGGCAGTGGCCTCGTTGGGCTCTAGGGCAACCTTTGTCTGGACCATCACCCAAGTTCAGCACATCCTGCTCAAGGTAATGAAGCTAGCCTCCAAACTTGGGTAAGCATGCTCTTTTAGATTTGTAGTTTTAACTGTTAATGATGAAATGTTGATTCTCCATGTAAAGTAATTTGGAAGTGCATTTAACAAAACTGAAGTTATCTGATTGGTAATGGGTTTGTTTCAAGTTTCAAATTGGTGAACTTTCTGTATCAGTTATGTCAAGCAACTTTTCATAATTTGATTACCGCTAGAATAATTTAGCTGTTGTTGGTTGTTTTAATGTGCAAACTAGCCAAAAAGTTTGACTAGATAACCAGTGTTTTGTTGTTGCTGTTTTACCCCAGGTGATAAAAGATTTCCAACTATGTATTAAATCTCTTCTTAGTTATCCAAGTATTACTAAAGAGTCTGAATGGAATGTGGAGGATATGGCTGTTATGTATGACTTGTTGAGACTTTGCAAGTGTATAGAAATCTCTAGTGATTGGCTTTCTACACCAGGACAAAATTAAATTTGAGATGTAAATCCTGGAAAAGTTTTTCCTAAGGTATGATTAGTAAAACTTGCTGTTTGAGGTAAAAGCTCATAGGATTTTATTTTGAGTTGTCTGATGGGTCATAATCCATCGATAATCAATAATCCGAGAGAAATGCCACAAGCTACTCAGAGAAGGTGATACTGGTAGGAAGTCAGCATTGGGAAAAGCTGAGAGGAAAATTTTAGCCTCAGTTGAAGATGGGATCCTCCTAGCTCAGTTTCCCCATTATATTCCTTTGAAAGGGAATATTACCCACCTGGCTATTCCTGAGTCTGGCTATGAGGTAGATTTCATACTGCATGGTTGGAAAACTGAATTATCTGAATCCAAACGGAGCTAAGGATGTTTTATCCTTTCAAAATTGGGCTCTAAATCTAGTCCCTGCTTTCTGTCTGGGCCCTGCAGTCTTTTCTGTCAGATTTGTGTCTTCCAGACTACAGGCCATTCCTATAGTTGGTGGCAAACAGCAAGTACCAGCCAGTGTCCCCACATTGTTCCTGGATGCAGCCTGTGCTCGGTTCCAGTCTACCTCCTCTTTGGGACCCTCTCGAGGCAGGGACAGATCTATGCCCCTGCCCCTTGCCAGCAGGAGGCAGTTTCAGAAGCCGAGTCCTTTGCCCATTACTCCAAAAGAATTTGGCTTCCATTTGTTTGAGGGGGGAATGATGGAGTTGGGATCTAGACCCCAGAAAGGAAAAACCCTGGACTTTCCCACTTGGCCAAATCTCTGGCATTCTTCTGAGGCTATAATCCCATCAACTAGCCTTTCATTGTGACTGCATCCAATCTCCCTCCATTGTCTTGCCTCCCTATGGCCCCAGGCCACTTCCCTTGGTCCTATCTAGACTCCATCTCCCCTGAATTCTATTTCCTCATAGACTAATTGGCCTCTCCTAGATCCCTCCCACAGTCTTTCTGTATATAAGGTCCATCTTGTCTCCATTAAGATGCTCTGATTCTTATAATCTAGTCACTGCTCAGATTCTTAAAATCTAGCCACTGCTCAGATTCTTATAATCTAACCAATAGCTTACTAATGTTCAGACTCCTTAAGAGTCTGCCGAGTATGATGGATGTTCTAATAAACCTTGTCTTTGGCTGAAAAAAAATGTAGATCAAAAAAATGTACAATAAAATAAATAAAAATACATTACCACATAGATCATGTTAATTTGTGGTTTTCTAACTCAACATGCAGGCTGTAGGGATCTGTTTCTTTTTGAGTTTGACGTCACTGCTTTAGTAGGCTAAACTGACTAAATCTGGTATCAATATGGAGAGCTTTCCAGCTGTGGGAAGGCACTAGCAAACCAACACCAGGTAGAAGCAGCAGGTCAGAGCTCCCTTACTAGTCAGTAGTAGGATTGGGGCAGTAGGCAGCCACTTCTTTTACAGCATGGGTGAGATAGGAAGGCTTTTTTTTTTTTTTAAAGCATTGCTACTGCAGGTTAGGATGTGGTGAAACCTATGTTCAGATCCCTGCTCCTCTGGTTCTAGAAGTCACACACCCAAAGATCCCACCTCCCAGCTATTGTTAATTACTTAGAAGACTTGTGTGATTCATAGCTACTCTTTTTTAGTTCACTGAGTGTAAATATAGGGTATAGTGTGCTATGTTTATAGTATAACCAATCAATTTATTTTATATTAATTTTTTGGTGTCAGAAAAATGTTCACACAAGAAATAAATGTGAATGTTTTTCTGACACCAAAAAACTAATGTATATGTGTATATGTATCTGTATATATCTATATGTATTATTATGTATATATGTGTATATATACATATGTGTATATATGTGTGAGTGTGTATGTGTGTGTGTGTGTGTGTGTGTATTTGTGTATTCAAGAGGACCTCGGACATCACTAAGTCCATCCCCATTGATCAAGAATAACAATATTAAAAGAAGTTACTTGCCCAAGTCAGCAACAGAACTTAGAATCTTCTATTAACTTTGACATTCCACTACCTTCCACTTCCAATTTTCTTTTTCTCCTGAGTTTAAGAGGACAATATGTTTCCTTTGCATAATTCTGTTCTTTCAGCACTCTTTTCCCAGTAGATAGCAAGTGTTAAAATAATAGATTTTAATGACTTTTCTATCCTTTTCTAAGCCTGAGTACAATTTCATGTTCCCAGGGTGGATATTTGAAAACAATGGTTTTTCAGCCCCTTTTCACATGTACAGTAAAAATGATTGAGTACCTCACCCCCCCAAAAAGTTTTAGGAATCGCACAGGTTGCATACTGTCCACAAATGTGGATTTAATTCTTGATACTTTAAATGTAAGTTCTCTGTCTAGCAGCTAATGACCTGGTACAATGGGAGAAACTCAACCACAGTTATATTGATATTATTGAGAGCTATCATGGATTAGCAGATAGAGAGCTGGCTTCAACGTCAAGAAGGCATGGTCAGGGGTGTGGACTTTGCTGCCTGGAGGCCCCTTATGGCCCTCTAGGTCCTCAAGTGCAGCCCTTTGACTAAATCCCATCAAGAATCAAGTTTGGATTCAGTCAAAGGGCACTTGAGGACCTAAAGGGTCACATAGGGCCTCGAGGTTGCAGGTTTCCTACCCGTCTCCTGGGTCAATCTCTACTCTTCCTTGTTGTTACCACAGGCAAGTCCGTTAAATCCTCAATTCTCTTTGACTATAAGTTTCTTGAGTAGGGGTGGGGAATAGTTAATAGGAAGAATAAATTAAAAACAACACCAACAAAACAACAAAGGGAGGAGGAAAAATAAAATGGTGGCAGGGTAAACAGGCTTACAGAAAGCTTGAGGTTAGATTGAGATTGAACTAAGCTAATTCATCCTGAAAACAAATTGGAAGGAGGTCAGTAAGGAGATGTGACAAAGAACATATTTTTTTGTGGTTTCTGTAGTAGTCAACTCTCATAATGATAATAGTGTCACTGTTACATTTGAATTCAACACCTCAATCTTCCCAGTGATGAATGAAGACATAGATATGGCACATTGGAAGAAGTCAGAAAGAGAGACTGGAATGGACAAAATACATACTGAAGAAATTTATGCTAAAGAAAAAAAGTTTAAGTACACTTGGGGAATCTAATTTTGAAGATCCTTCAAAGAGCAGAAAACATCCTCAAAATGCAATAATCATAGAAATTATTACCAAAAGAAAAAAAAAAGTAACTAAGATGACATCCACAGCTACCTTTCTATATGTCTGTATTCCCATCTCAATAAAAATCCTTGCAAGAGTGATCTATGTTCACATGGTTCCTTAATGAAAATAGAAGAAGGGAGCAAGTAGGCTTTTGCAGATAATTTTCTACAATCGATTTTTTGAAATAGTCACACAATTAAATGAGAGATATAGAAAATAAAATAGCCTTCTCTGTTTATTGTTTATTCATTGATTCTAGTTCACCTTAGGATGCAAAATTCAGTCTTAAAGTTTCTCCTCCAAGAAAGTATTTCCTGTGTAAATGTTAATTTGCATATGTGAATGAAAAAACATTTATTCAGCATCTCTTATGTGCCAGGCACTGTGTTAGACACAATATACATTCAGATGTACCTGTAGATACAGTTTTGTTCAGTAGTCTTCTGATTATCCTTATCAAGTGGAAGATAAAACAGGGAGAAATATTTGTCAGAGGTGCTCATCACTGCCTTGAAGAATATCTTCCACAAAATTCAGATGAAAGAGAGATTCCACATAGACAATAAAGTTCTCCATATTGTCCCATTTTTGGATGATAGTGTATTGACTTTATTGAACCGTGGGATGCTTTAGGGCTGGTCAGTGAGACCCAATGCCACTCAAAAGAAATGACCTGAGCAATTCACATAAGAAAAACTGAGTGATTAAACTATTAGTGCCATGATTGTGGCATTCAAGTGGATGGAAAACTCATTGATTTAGTCTGTCCGTTTGTCTGTCTGTGATAGATAGATAATATGCTGAGCCCAGAATAAATAGATGCGGAAATCAGACCAGATTGAAATTGGAGAACTATGCAGTGCTTTCTATGATCTGAAACTGATACTTGTCACAAGTCCTATCTTTTTTTTTTTTTTTAACACCAATATTCTTGAGGTGTGATTCAATATAGCTGTGGAACATGGAACATCACAGAAAAATTAAAATTGCAGGTGCTCCAAGGAGTTAATATAAAGATACATAGTGGTTGTGAAGAAGCTATGGTACACTATCTCTTCAGGATACCTAAAAGGCATTAAAAAGGAATGTCTATATGCCTGTATATGCGTATATATAAACATATACCTATATACATATAAAATCCAGTCTGTGTGCATATATACATATATATTATTCCTTAATTGAAATATATACCTCAATCAATATAAAACTCTGATGTTTCCAGTCATATGTGTGTGTCTATAAAAGATGTCTAGTTGTATACTAAGAATAAGGGATAGCAAATGTATAGCCCAGATTTTTCACTGGGATCAACCAAAATATTAGAGTACCTAGAGGAAGGTGGCTAGTGTGTTGGGTAGGTCATCTATGGTGACTATGTAGGATTTGAATAAGGTGAGAAGATATTGATAGGCTTAATAGTATCATAAATTTGAAACAGGAAGGAACCTTAGTGTTCCTATAATCCAAACCCCTTCTTTTACAGGTAAGAAAACTGAGGCCACTCAGGTAGTGAATTAACATATCCAGCAAAAAAAAAAAATTTGTTCGGTTTCCTTAGTTTTCAGTGGGATTCAAATGAAGAGCATTTATTAGCATTAGGAAAGGTAAGTTCTGCAGGAGACAGCAGGCTTTTGTGATCAGCTTCTCTAAGACAGTGCTGTTTGTTCATAGAAATACGAAAGCTTGTTAAACTGGTCATATATTCTCTTTTAACAGAAGATTGATGAGACTCCTCAGATGTGAAAGTTTTGATGCAGTTTCAAATGAGCTTTGAAAAGATCTTACAGTAGGAATTGCATAAATAAATCCCCACTCATGAACATTATCCCTCTTAACACTGAAGTTCTAAGTATTTTTAGAGCAAAGCGTTTTTAGAGCAGAGTTTTTTAAAAAATTCATTAATGAAAATTATACCTAAACACACTCCCACAAAAATGTATTAGGGGAAAAATATGCCTGAAATTAATGTTGGAATGATGAATTTTAAAGCTCAGTACATCTTTAGTCATTAAAATCCTCTCCCTCTCTGATTGGAGAATAGAATGATAAGCTACTCCCTAAACCTCCATTTAAGAAGGGAGTCTGAGTCAACCATCTCTTCATTTTCTACCTAACTATATTCCTTTGAGCTTTTTCAACACACCTCCCTCCTAGACATGCTGTGCTTCAACCCCCACTTTCCTCGTGTGTATTGTCTTCTTCCCCTATTAGATTATAATCTCTTTGAGGATTGGGACTGTGTTTCTTTTTCTTATTTATATCCCTAGTACTTAGCATAGTGCCTGGCAAAACAGTAGGTGATTAATAAATGTGCATTGACTGATTCTTGGTTCTTCCCATTTTCAACCAATGCAATAAAAGAAAAATCAAGAGTAGGAAAAAATAAATACTTAAAAGTTGACATTTAGATTTATCTTTGATTTTATTTAGAAAGAAATTGATTTTAAATGACTGCTAAAACCTATGATTTAGTTATTTATGGTTGTTAAGCACTTCTTCGGACAAAATTGTATTATTCATATTTTGACATTTTTAATATTGTTGCTTTTTCTGATTTTCAGAATGTTGACATTCTGATGGATTAGCAGACTAGATGAACATTCTTTTAAAAAAATTTAAAGAAAGTAAACAGTTGTGTACCAACTAACAAGTTAAAAAGTGCAAGTGTTACAAGATAATTAGAACTGTTGGGATAATTGTCTCTTATAGATACATTATGCCTCAGTTGTTGACTGCTAAATGAAATGTAAAAGCGTGTATCAAAGTGAGAAATTATGTATGAGCTAGATCTGAGTACGAGAGAAACTGTTTTGTTTGAAAACTGTAGATTGTAGAAAGAAAACTGTGGGCTTTTAGCATACATTTGCATACAGTCAAGTCCAGCGTTGAGTACAGGAGCTGAATATCTGGAAACAGGTTTGTACTTAGTGTCAGAAATACTTGGTGAAAAACAAGTGGTATTCTTTCCTAGTGGTAATGTGCCCTTTAGGATGCATTCCAGTAATATATTGCTGTAAATTCAGGGGGTATTTGTCAATTCTAGATATTTCCTCTCATGCTCTGATAGCTAACTGGTGCCTATGAGAAAAGGGCTTTGCTCATTTCTGTCCTTTACTTTTCATCTCTAAAAGCATTGTGTAGGTTCATCTGCAGAACTCATTCTGATAAGCTCAATGAACTGCAGAAATTGTCTCCTTTCAATAAATCCACACTTGCATATGTTGTTTAGACTATTCACCACTGACTGACTAAATCATAGTAGGAAAGGGCATAAAATTTATACATGACAAGAAGGACAGTGGAACATAGCTCTTTCAGGACTGACCCCAGTCACTGCCTTAACAGAATGGTCCAACCCAAACAGATAACACATTCAAAACAAAATGAAAAATTGTTCTTCATAGACTCTATGGTTATGTTTGCTTTCTATTTCATTTTATTTTTAAGAGAAGATTATGCTTCTCACACATTTGCTATATATCAAATGAAGTTTGCTTCGCCTCTATGTTGCAGTCTTAAACTTGAATCATCGTTGCAGTTTCAAGTCAAGCTTCAAATATAGCCAAGAGGAGAAATACATTATAACATTTTAAATAGCATTCTGGGAGCTAAATCTTAGGTAGACTATCAAGTGAGCTTGACCAACTAGCTGATTTTTTTTTTTGTTTGGAGAGTTTGTCTTATTTATTGTAGTGGTTTTATAGTTAGTTTAGGACAAAAATCTTCTCAGGATATCCAAAGCAGGCATAGCCAGCCTACCTCAGTTTCAGGAAATGATCCTTAGCCATATGAGTCCAAGTGCTGAATGTTGTCAAGGTCTGAAAGGAAGTTTTAATTGGCTATTCTCAAGATGCATGTGGAACTCAGAGGTTATCAATTTTTTTTTTTAGTTAATGGTTTGAAAAGACTACCTCAAAATTAGGAATTCATCTGAAACAGAATGTTTTAACCTACTGTAGGTGCACCATCTGGTCCCTGGAAATGTAATATTCATTCCTAAACACGTATTTATGCATGTAGACATCGTTTCAGCTGCTCACATGTTGAAGGAAAAAAGAAACATGGATTATTTTAGGGAATAAATTCCACTTCTCTCACACCTATTGAGCTGGCTAGAGCTTCACAGGGCAGTGTTAGGAACTAAGACATACTTTGTCACACTATTGCCCCTACATTCTGAAGTGGTGTTACCAGTAATGTTAAAAATATGGGCTAGTGTTAACCTCCCCCTCTTTCCCAAAGTTACTCCCTGTATTTTTGCTTTTTTCCCCACTTTTTATATTCATTTTATCAAGTGATATGGAATTGAACACACACACACCATCAGAAGACAAGGATAGTTCACGAGTATTAAGTAGATGGACTTTCAGGGAAATTTTTAGCTCATACAAATACGTACAGATTTACAGTTAGAAGAAAATGATGATATATGTTTTTGACTATTCCATAAAACGTAGCCGTATTTGGGGAAGCACTTATAGAATGTATGCTGGATTTGGGGTTAGAAAACCTTGATTCATTTACAGGGTCTGCCATTTACTACTCATATGACCTTAAGCAAATCATTTAACCTCAATCTCATTTAATCCTCACAACAATTTTGCAAGCTATATATTATTTTCCCCATTTTACAGATGAACAAAATTAGACAGAGGGAGGTTAACTGACTTGCCCAGGACCATTCAACATGTAAATATCTGAAACAGGATTCAAATTCAGATCTTTCTGACTCCAAGCCCATCACTCTATCCACTGCTTCACCTAGCTGCCCCATGATATGGTTGCAGCCAGGAAGAGGGAGATGTTTTAATACCAAGCCACAAAATAGCGAACCTCCATCGGAGTGTCTCTATATCGTTTTCTTATCTAAAACTTAGGTTGTTGTATGTTTAATAACCATGAGTAAAGGAAATTCTGATCTTCAAAGACACATATCACTTAGGCTGACTGCCTACAGGCTTTATTGTGAATTCTTCTCATGATTCTCAATCTGGGTGGATTTGCCATTAAATCTAGCAAGAATTTCACCCTCACAATTTAAGTCTGTGCTTAGATTCTTCCTAAGGTAAATGTATATTTTTGTTATGTATCTATATTTATTTACACACATTTATATGTCCATGTTTATATATACATACATAATTAAATTACTTCTATGTTCGAGATCTCTAGGATTTTTCTTAACATAAGAGACTTGTTTAAGTTTTCCTAATCCACTTTGTTTCCTACATTTAACTATAAATTTCTCTCTTCAAGTTCTTATCCAAGTTCCCTGAATTGTTTTTAAAGATACTTTGATAACAATATTCCAATATAATTGTTTTCTTTTGTAATCCTAGATATTTTATTTCAGGCATTTAAAGACATTGTTCTGAAAAGTAGTCCTTGGTCTCCACCAGATTTCCAAAGGAGTCCATAACACAAATAGGATTGAGGACCCATTGTTCTTAGTGAATGATTCTGTGGAATATAGGTGTCTGTGGTAGGAAAGGAAAAGGAGAACCTGTGGACAGAATTTACAAATCCAAATGAAATTTATCGAAGGATATTCTTTACACAGAATTTACTCTTTCTCACCTCAAACCTATTCCTCTTTTTAACTTTCCCAATATTATTACAGGTAGTACCATCCTCCCAGACTCACACCCTCCATGACTTCCAGAATGCCACACTCTGTCTGACCCTGCATATCCAATCAGTTGTCAAGTGATCTTGTTTCTAACTTTGTAACATATTTTGTATACATCTCCTTCTTTTCTTTAACACCATCATCACCCTAGTGTGCTCTTATCACTTTCCACCAGCCTATTGCCATAGCCTACTGGTTGGTCTCCTTGCCTCAAATCTCTCCCTACTCCACTCTATGTACCGCTCACCTGTCAACTTGATATTCCTAAAAAGCACAGGTCTGACCATATCATTCCCCTATTCAGTAACCTCCAATTGCTCCCTGCTGCATCTAGGACCTAATATAAAATCCTCTGTTTGGCTTTTTAAAATCCTTCACAACTGGTTCCCCTCCTACCTTTCTAGTCTTCTTAGACCTTATTCCCTTCCAAGACCCAGTGACCCTGGCATCCTTGTATTTCGTACATACTACACTCCATTTTCCTACTCCAGGTGTTTACACTGGCTGTTCCTCTTGCCTGGACTTCTCTTCTGCTTCCCTGGCCTCCTTCATGATTCAGCTAAAGTATTCCCTTCTGCAGAAGCCTTTCCCAGTCTTCCTTAATCTTGGTGCTTTCCATCTGAGACTATTCCCAAATTGTCCTCCTTATATATCTTGGTTATACATAGGGTTTTTAAGAAAATTAATTTTATTTTTAATTTATGGAATAAAATAAGCATTTCCATAATATAGTATTTTTAAAAAGATGATTGCCCATGAAACAGCAAATCCATTATGTACAACTTGCTATTCCTTTAAATACATAATAAAGTTATCATGTAAAAATTTCTTTTTTCCCCCTTTTTTTTTTTCTCCCCCCTACCCTACCCTGGAGATGGCTACCATTAGACACAAATAAGCATATGCATATGTAAAATTATTCTATACATAGTTCTATATATCTGTTCTTTCTTTAGATGCAGATAGCATCTTTCTTCATATGTCCTTTATAGTTACAGTTAATTTGAGTATTTATAATAGTTAAAATGACTTATTCACTTGGTTCTCTTGGTTCTGCTCATTTTGCTCTTCATTATTTCGTGCAAGTCTTCCCATGTTTTTCTAAGATCAACGAGCTCATCATTTCTTATAGCACAGTACTATTCCATCACAATCACATACCACAACTTGTTCATGTATTCCCCACTTGATGGGCAGGTGTTTGTTTTTGTTTTTGAATATTTTCTCCTGTATTAGATTGGGAGCTGTTTGAGAGCAAGGACTTTTTTTTTTCCTTTCTTTGTACCCCCAGTGCTTAGCACAGTGTCTGGCATAAGGTAGAAGCTTAATAAATGTTCACTGCCTCACTGACTGACAGCCAACTGAAGACTTAGATGGAGGCACTCACACACACATACATACATAATACTTAATACCAGATCTTCAGAGAGGCAGCAACAGTGATGACTAGTCAGTTTTCCTCTTGCGCACAGCTGTCTCTGACCTATCTGGGTAGAATTTCACCAATTTTCCTTGTGTTCCAGTAGTTCTAGGTCAGTAATTGGAGGAGAAGCAGGGTATTACTTTTTAGCTTGTCTCTCTCAGATCTATGCTTTGAGATCATTTGGCATTGTAACTGATTAAATGAGATGGAAATGGGAGACTCTCCAGAGAATTAAAATGCTTGTTCCCCCTCTATCTACAACAAGATGTGAAAATGTTAGCTGTGATCCCAGGTGTTATGGAGTCCTAAAATCTGGGTTCAGGAGTATACTTATTTGTGAAGTAATTTTCGGAGATAGGAGGAAACTTTCATTGTTTTAGAGATATAGGGCAAAATTCAAAAAGAAACAATCAAAACTTTATAGGTCTTAATAATATAGGATTATAGATCCAGGGGAAAAAGGGGCACTTGGAGACCTTTGAGTACAACCATACAGAATAATAATTTTTTAAATGGCCCTAATGTAATACGGAGAGTGTATTAAAGAAAAATCAGGAAAAAAAATTGGTCCTAGCACTAGCATGCCAGAGGAATTCTCTCTCTTTTTTTTTTCCCTTGGTTGACCGTTGATTGAGGGGCTTACAGCTTTCCCTTGGAATTCAGTATATGAATGCCAACCTAGATGGGTGGGTCCAGTGGAGTGTGGTCCGTAAAGCAGGAAACAAAAAATACTTACTATACAAGAATAAGAAAAGAGTTACCCCCACACATAGAGGGAAAAGATTTTTTTTTTGAAAAAAAAAAAGTCTGTGTCCCTGTGTATGTGGGTAACATTTTTCTTCTTGAGCATTTGCTGAAGTTATTTTCTCTAAAATAATTTATTGATGTTTTTGTTATTTGTTTTCTAGACCATTATCCTAAAACAAAAAACAACAACACCTATGTCCCTCATAAGCTATTCAGATGAATTAGTTAGGTGTGATAGATTTGTGTTGCATACTCATGTTTTATAGGGTGGCTTGAATGATTCTCTAATTTCTTTTTCCTTTTATACTCCATTCATTTTTTTTTCTCAAGACCTGAATCTGAGTGTTGGCTCTGACACTACCTTTATGACTTTGAACAAGTTACTTAGCCATATTGGGCCTCAGTTTCCTTATCTGTGAAATAAAGGAGTTGGAGTAGATGACCTTTGTTGCCCCTTCCATCTCTAGATCTCTGATCCTTGGATTAATGACATTAGGAAATACAACAGAATGGTTAAAGTATAAATGAAATTCTGACTAATTTAATCATATTAAAGATTTCAGTGACAATTTATTTTCTCCCTTTGTAAACAAGACATTCTTGTTGTTCTAGTTGAGTTGTATTTTGCAACTGAAGGGAGCACCATTAAAAAAAAAAAAAAGGGTAACTGACAATTTTAGCAAAGAAGAAAAGTTGCTCTACTATTGTTTATGCCTTCCCCTCCATTGTCACAGAACATTAACCTTTTCCTCTAGGCAAAAATAGACATCTGCTACTTATGAAAAAGAAATGAAACTTTTTTTTTGTCATCAAAATGACATCATTGTTTTTAAGGATTCTTCAGGAAGGCAAAAATAATTCACACAGTAGTGGTTTATCTCCCTGCTTCTTAAACACAATAAAATATTCTGCTGGTAACTTCATGGACAAATCTATTTTACTTTATCACCTAATGTTTCCTTCATCCTACCCAACAGTTTAGAAGAATTTTTATAATTGGCAAAGGGAACTTATGTCCTGTAGATTATCATATACAGTTGTTTGCACATATACATACATCTATTTAGATTGCTATGCTAAAAATGAATGGGAATTCAAAATAGTAAAGCCAACAGTTGGTTTTGTTAAAGATTAATTACTCTCCTTTCTTTATAAATTTCATTGGCAGGGGCATTAGATTATGTAGTGGTAGTCATGACTTCCCAGTTTGTGCTTTCCTCAGTTTCCTCATCTGCAGTATTAGTAATGGACATATTGTAGTCTATATTTTGAGGTAAATGGTGAACGTAACAGAGTGAGAGCATAATACAGAGGATTTTGAGTTAGAGGAGTTGAGTTCAAATCTCAATGATTTTAATCACTGCCTTTGTGATCCTAGGCACATCAGTTAATGTCTCTTGTCCTAGTTCCTAATTTGTCAATTGAGGGAGTTGGGCCAGGTAGCCTCTAAAATCTCATCTCACTCTACAGCAGTGATTCTATAAATGGTGGCTAATGGCTTGTGCTTCTTGTCAAAACAGACTTAAGAGTGACTTGGAAAGAAGTTATATTTTGAAGTCCTTCAATATGGGTCCATACACATTTAAACCAATGTGTGCATGTGGGTGAACTTTAGAGTATTTCTCATAAGCTTTCCCCACCCCGCATCATAATGAATTTGAATGTTTAACACTTCCTATCAGAAGGGTCTGATTCAATTTCTCATGTTGTAATTATAGCTCATTTCTGTTTTGACCTTTGTTCCCTACCCTAGCATCAGTGCAATCACACTATACATGGGGAAAGACCATGGTTAGATACTCTTAACTTTCTCTGAACCCTTTGTGGTTTTTCCTTGCCAACTGTGGTCAATTCTTCAAACATTTATTTCATGTCATTTATGTATAGAATACTAGATTTAGGCACTAGAAGAATCACACAGAGACAGAGAGAAAGAGAGACAGACAGAGAGACAGAGAGAGACAGAGAGAGAATCATCTTTCTCCCATAAACATCTCTAAACTCGCTGCTGGCATAATACTCTTGTGAGGAAAATGTTCTGCAGCTCTTACTGGAATCTTCCTATGGAAATACTTGACCTCATACTTACCCAAAGTAATATACATAGGCCCAAAGGTATGTTCAACCTTCGTCCCATCCATTCTAAGTGTTGTTAAACTTAGTCATGTCCAACTCTTCATGAGATCTATGGGGTTTTCTTGGCAAAGATACTGGAGTCATTTACCATTTTCTTTTGCAGTAGATTAAGGTAAATGGAGGTTAAGTGACTTGCACAGTCACACAGCTAGTAGGTATCTGAGGCCACATTTAAACTCAGGTCTTCCTAATGCCAGACCCAGAGCTCTATCCTCTGAGCCATCTGGCTGCCCCTTCCAAACTCAGTACATTTCTTCTATGAACCAGATTAGAATATAATTAAGAAATATTTCACAAAAATAAAATAAAATACAGTAGAATATGTATAATATTAATATGTGGTTTTCTAAGTCAATATATAACCTACAGGGATCCTTCAGTATGATTTAGTGACCCCTATTTCTGTTTGATTTTGACACCACTGCCCTATAGAAGTCCTTCCACGTATCTCCCTGTACATTGGTAGGAGGTCACCTATATATTTTTTTTCCTGTGCTGTCAATCCTTAGAGCTTTATGCTGATCATTCTACTCCTATGTCAGATGTACTAGGCAGTAAGAGTCCTGTGCTTTGTATGGCTTGAATAGATAAATGATGAGCTCTGAAGATGACACAAACATGCACATACAGTACAGCCTTCCCAATTTAGAGTAATTGAGGGAAAGGTCATAGTGAGAAGTCTAAATTACAGATTTTGTTTTGAGATTATATTTTGACCTGGAACTAGTGGCCAAAAAAAAAAAAATTGTTGCCAAGGAGAGGTCCTGTAGACCTGCTTTAATGAATACATAGACACAAAGGAATCATTAGTAATTATGGCAGTATTTGTTTAAGTGGCTGCTGCTATTGAAATTACTTTAAATTAAACAACCTTCCTAGAAGGTTAGAAATAATTATTTGCTTAATAAGTCCTTTTTTATAGACAGACTTTATCAAAGATGACCCTCATCTATGCCCCCTGCTCAAATTTTTATGAATTCACATTTTTGACCAAATTGAGTATTGCATGTCTCTCTGTATTTTATAGCTAAGAAGGATAGAGAAAAGCTTAGTTTCCTCCTCCTCATCATAGTCAGGTACATGTTTTTAACTTATAGCACATTGAATCAAGGATTCTTGCATCCATCCTGTGGAGGCTCAGATTTACCGTGAGCAAAATCTGTGATTCAGGAAGGAAACTAGATTACTTCTTATTTATGATGAACACTTAGCAAGGTGAAAACTCTTTTTAAAAAGATTTATGCACCCAGGAGATTTTTTGAAGTATATTATTAAAAATGAAATATTCTCAGTGAAGGAGAAACTTTTTTTTTTAACCCAGTTTGTGTGTCCTGGCTTAATCAGCTGGCTTATTCCTTAGCTTCTGAGTACTTGCTTCATGTCCATAGCCCCATTTTAGTATATCCATAGTGCATGACATATCATCCCTATATTTTTTTCCTGTCACTGGCTCAAGGTTTGCCTCTTAAGTGGTACTGAAAAGAAAAACACTAGTTGTTTTGCAAAATAAGCATCCATTTTATATATATTGATTCTGCACAAAAGAGATAAGGGGAGAACCTGGACACACCATACTTAACATGGCATACTTAACAATGAGTACCAAGTTCAGACTATAAAGTATAGAACTAATTTTTGGAAGGCTTCTAGGTCCTTGAATCACCGTGACACCTTCATCAAATCCCCTCTGGCTTTATTGAGTTTATTTTCTCTATGGAGATGGAGCAGAGTTGAGGATTTTTTTTTTTCATTAAAAGACCAAAAGTCAATCCAATGATTTCCTTTCCATCAGGCCAAGGATTTTATGTATCTGTGTGTGTGTGTGTGTGTGTGTGTGTGTGTGTGTCTGTACGCATGCATGTGCTTATGTAGTCAGTCATTGAGTCAACTGAGCACTTACAAATTGCCTATCATGTTCCAGTTACTAAACAGCTCGAACACAGAAGCAAAAGACACTTCCTGACCTCAAGGTTCTTACAATCTAATCAAAAGAAAGTGATTGCATATTTACTGTAATGCACTGCAAAAAACATTTTTTTTAAATATTGCATTCCTTTAACCTTACCAACTTAAGAAAATTATAAAATAAAAACTATCTGGTGACCTTCTTAGCTTATTTGTTGAGCTTTGTTTTTTAATTGCTTTTGTTTTGTTTTAGGCTTCTATTTTCCTTCCAAATGAGCAATTGGTATTCCATAAAACCCTCCCCCAAATTTCAGAATCATTGTATTCAATTGTGAGCCTATGTCCACTGTGTTATTGCATTTCTGTATAGTTTGTTTAGACCAGGGGTCAGCAAACTATGGTCAATAGACCATCACCTATTTTTGTATGAGGGCGAGCTAAGAATGGTTTTTATGTTTTTAAGTAAAATAAAACTTTATTTGCAAATGTTAAAACTATTCTTAGCTCACTAGTGTACAGGTTGCTTGCCACCATTTTAGACAAATAAGTGTTTTTTTTGTTTGTTTGTTTTGTTTTTTGGCAAGGCAGTTGGGGTTAAGTGACTTGCCCAGGGTCACACAGCTAGTAAGTGTCAAGTTTCTGGTCTGAGACCAGATTTGAACTCAGGTTCTCCTGACTCCACGGCCAGTGCTTTATCCACTGTACCACCTGGCTGCCCCTAATTTTAGACAAATATGTGAAAAGTCCACAATGAAAGTGTCACAAAAGACTGTTAGAGCATTTGCAGCTATATAATTCTTGTGAACATGCATAGCATCAGGGTTAAAGCAGTCAATCCTGTCCCCTCTTGAACCCTTCCAAAGAAGAAAAGTTGTTATAGACATAGAATCTTATAGCATTACCCACCACATATATTTTTATTTCTTTATGATCAAATCTATGCATAGAACTGAGGTAAGGACAATAATTGTAAGTTGGCTGCTGGAAGCACTGAGTGACAAATTGAATGGAAAAGTATTTAATACCCATGTGCCAAGAATCGTATTAAGTGCTAAGGATGAAAATAGGAATTCCAGATAGTCCTTGTTTTCAAGCAGCTCACTTTCTAATGAGGGATGATAACACAGAAAGAAGTTCAGGCCACATTGTAAGCCCTGATATCCCTTGGGGAGCAATAGCAGGGAAGAAGGTCCCAAACCAGTGGTTCTTGGGAAAGGGTAGGAGGCCTAAGGGTTTGAGAAGCTAGTCTTAGTTACCTAAAGAGATAAGAGAATGGGAGAAAGGATGGTCAGCATACCTGGAGAGGGTGTTCATCACCTGGTGGGCCCTGGGCAGTGGATAGTGGAGTCAGAGAAGAGAAAGACTCTCTGAGACCTACTCCTTTCAGGTTTTGTTAGTACGCAGGTGGCAGGCAATAGGGGAATGAGAGGCTCCCTAAAGCCACTGCTCATACTGGGCCCGTACATCACTGAATTATCATTGTCATCCTCCTTCTCATGTCCAACTCTCTGCCACATAAGATAATGCTTCAAGTGTTTGAAGACAGCTATCATATTCTGCCTAAGTTGTCAATTCTCCTTAGTCCTTCTGAATTAAGTATCTATTACCCTTACTCAAAGGAATCTTAGCCATCGCCTGTGATTATCTCTGACTCTGGACATTTGGTTCAGTGTGAACATTACCTCTGAAGGCAAAGGACCTGGGTTTAATTCCTGATGCCTACTACCTTTGAGACCTGGGGCAAGTCATTCAACCTCTCTCTGCCTCAGTTTCTTCATCTTTTTTTTTTTTTTTTTAGTTTCTTCATCTTTAAAAGGTTTAGTCTGGGCTACTAGACAGCTTCTAAGTTCCATCAAATTTCCAGATCTCTTAACCTATTATGATTTGACCTTTTGTCAGTACATGGGTTTTTAGTGTGACTGTTGTTTTAATATCTTTTTTTTAAAGAAAATTATTTGCAGAAATGGAAAATACCTTGCTTTACCTTTGTCATAATTTTGCCTACTCAGATAGCACATTCTTACCTAACAGCATTCAGTGGGTCATGATGCTGGTTCCATCTTTTATTTTAGCTTCTCAATTTAAGGATATGTTCCCTATTATTGTGACCTCTGACTCCTAGATTTTTGTACCCCAAGAAATGGCATAGAGCCAAGAATTCTTAGCTCTGTGGGAGTTCTATACCTCAGTCATGTTGTTGGGATCTGGGGTTTCATCCATGTGGCTATTCCATTCTTCTGTGTCTAAGTATATAGTTTCTTGAACTGCCCTCAAAAGAAAAAAAAATCATCACCTAATGGCCAAATCTCAATTGATAGTTCTATTAGCTACTAATAGAATAATAGTTATTTTTAGCATTGACTTAAGGTTGAAATAAATTAATTTTATACAACCAATTCCCAAAGAAATTCTTTTAATTAAAGATGCCTTAAATTTATTTATATTAATTGAGGATCTACTGAATATCCATCAATATATTTGTGTATTTAAAATAATAATGCCCATGAAAATAGAAATACCCAGTTGTTAATTACCAGAATGTAATAAAACTGCCATTTCTTTATTAGAAAAAGAAAGCTTACTTGTTTCATCAAAACACTAGGTAGAAAACACTGTCAGAATTAATTAAGTCTTGATCAGAATTTCAGGTCCTGAATGACAGAAAACAGCTCAATGTTTTTATTATCAAAATATGAATAGGTTAGATGACCAAAAAAATGTATTTTGTCTTCTGGTTGCTGTCCAATTTTTATTTACATAGATGAAGCAATAATGAAACCTCTTATATTCTAGAATGAGAAATTTATCCCTTAAGTAAATGGAAGTCCTTGCGATTTTGGCATATGTGAGTTATTAGGTTTTTACATTCTTCTGGGATATATTTTATATGGAAATATGCACACTTGTGAGATAATAACCTTCATAAGTCATCTGAAACTCCCATTTATATAGATTGTGCACATTTGTTGCTAACACATTTCACAGGCAAATATATGTGTGCTTGTGTGCACATGCATAAAATATCTGTTTATTTCTTAGGTGCAAAAAATGACTCTCCCTTACCATAGAAGTAGAAAGGAATTTCACTCTTTATAGGGAAAACTTTTTTTTCTTCTAAAAAAGGAAAATAACCCAAAATTAGGACAAAAGTCTTAATAAGCCAATAAAAACTTGTACCATTTTCAAATAAACTAAGATGTGAGCACCACGGTTGACCTTTGGCAAAAGTGTGGGGTACAGTCTTCAGGACTTTCTCCCAGTCCCTCGCCTCCCTCTGATCAGTCAGTCAGACAGTAAACTTCTATTAAGTGCCTGCTATGTGCCATTTCATTAAACATTTATTAAGTGCCTACCATGTGTCTCGGCACTGTGCTAAGTGCTAGGGATACACATAAGAAAAGGAAAGACAGTTTCTGCCCCCAAGGAATTTATAATCTAATGGAGGAAGGCAATGTACAAAAGGAAGCTGGAAAAGGTAGGGGTCTCCAGGAATATCCAGCAGGGACATCATATTCTAGGGAGTTCAAACCAAGCAGGGCTGCTGATGGAAAGTGGAGAGTTAGAACTTAAGCTGCCTGAGGGCAGGGACTGTCTTTTGCCCCTTTTTGTACCTCCACCATGATTGATTCATTGAGTACAAAGTCCAGATTCCAGCCCTCTATAATAAAGAGCACACTTTGTTCAGTGGTCTGCCCTTCAGCCTTCCAGTCAGAGAGCAGAGAAGGCTGAGTGATTGGACAAGTGTTGAATATCCAAACATCACAATAAGGAGATTTCAGGAGATCATTTTATCCTGGGTGGGGCATCCTGTTCCACAGAGTTCAAACCAAACAGACTTGCTGATGGAAAGTGGAGAGTGAATTGTATGTCAGCCATGGGGAATCAAAGAAAGTCAAAAGATAGTCCCAGCCCACTAGGAGCTCACTACTAAATCGTGAGATAGTATGCAAACTACTAGGTACAAACAAGCTATGTACAAAACAAATAGGAAACTTGTTTTGTCCCTTCCATACTACTTGTCAATGCTTTGCATTTTCTCTATCTCTATTTACTCTCCTGAATATCTTGGTAAAGATTTTTAACTCTGATCTTTTACGGATGAATTATAGAGGTAGACAGTGGGGTGGAAAGGAGTGAGGGAAGGAGAAAACTTTATAATTTCCTAAGAAAATTGGTGGCTATAGGAGAGAGTAGGAAGACAATCTTTTAGGAGAAGGAGGTTTGGAGTTCATCTTTGGAAGTTATTTCCAGCCCCAAGGATATTTATTCACAAACAGGAGAGAGAAGGGGATGGGGGAGGCTGAGCCCCCAAAAATTAAGCCTTGTTCCCACCTTGCTCCATTCATTCCAGGCACTCTAAGTCCAGCTAATTATCAAAGGGAAGCACTCTGGTAGGGGCTCGTGAACAATCTGGAATAACTCATGTTCCATTCCCCCATCTCCACCATCTAAACTGCACTCCTGGGAGTGTCTTCTGCCTTTTCATTTCATTTACTCACCCACCTCCATCTATTCCTATCTATGAATGCAAGATTAATCTTCCAGAAACCCAAGTTAGGAACCTGACAGTGCTCTTCTCTATAAATAGGATAAAATCCAAATTCCTTAGCCTGATATTCAAAGCCCTTCATAATCCATCTTCCACTCACTTACATAACATCTATCAAATGCACCACACCTACATATACCATACAAATTTACACACACACACACACACACACACACACACACACACACACACTGTTTTGTTTTATTTTTCCCCTATGTATCAAGATGCACTTTTTTTTTTCTCCCTCATCTGAATCCTATTGATTATTCTAGGCCTGTCTTGGGTCTAGTTTTTTTTTTTTTCTGTAAAGCCTTAGCTAATGTTTCTAACCCATCCATTCTTCTTAATCAGAAACGAAAAGGAATGAAGTTGAGGTTAGGGGGTACAAAAGAGGATAGCAAAACATAAAATTATTGCACTAACAAGTATCTGTCAGTCTTATTCTGAATAAAAGGTTAGCCACTTCATTGGGATGCAGCTTTTAAAAACGATTATCTTAGAGTTTACTTAAAGTATATTTGGGCCATTTCAAAGAGTAACACATAGACACACTGAAAATTAAAACTGTAGGTAACCTTATTAGCTCACTAGTCCCTCATTTCAGAGATGAGGAAACTGAGGCCTAGTGATAAAGTGACTTGCCTCAGGTCACACAGAAATAAGATTCTAACCAATATGTTTAGGTTCCAAATATAGTGGTGTCTATTATATTATGCTTTCTGAAATATGAATATTTGCAAATACTCCAGTCATCATTAAGAATGTTTTTAAAAGTTCTACAAAGGGAAATACCTAACAAGAAAAACCTTTTTTTCTCTCTCAAAAAAATCTCTGTTAAAATAAATAGCTTTCTGGATGGAATTGGGGGGAAGAATATAATAGAAAATGTAGGTGGTATAAAAACAAAATAAATCAATGAAACATTTAAAAATATAATCATCTAGCATCTCTTCTGTATTGGTCACTTATCGCTGAGATGACCCTCAAAAAACAAAAACAAAAACAAAACAAAAGAGGGAAAAACATGGATTCATAAATTTGGAGCTGGAAGAGAATATAAAGGCCATTATAATCCAGTTCCACCATTTTAAAGATGAGATGTGGCCCAAGGAAGTTATGTGATCTACCCAAGATCACATTGATAATAAGTATCAAAAGGCAGGATTTAAACCAAGACCAGTGATTTCCAGTTCAAATAGAAATGGGGCCACTAAGAGGTAAGGATCCCTAATGTAATGTTATCTGTATTTTATTGCATTTTGATTTATTTTGCAAAATATTTCTCAACCTCCCTTTTAATCTGGCTCTGGCCACATTGGGGGGTGTTATGGGTCACATGTGATGGGCTGTGCATTTGACACTTCTGCATTAGAAGTAGTGTTCTTTCTACTGCATCAAAAATAGTGGGCTAAACCCTCTGACCAGTAAGGAGTGGAAAAATATCAAATAGGAGAGAATGGAATGAGAGGGATTGTCTAATCAGAGTAATAAATCATGGTAAATCAGATGTAATGCATCATGTACTACATGACTCAGTAGACTACAAAGAAACTGGGTGACATATTCTGTCCTCAGTATTAAAGTACCCATAGCCTACTTAACTGAATCAATCACAGCTCTTGAATGGTTTCATTTTCATTTTTCTTTCTCTAGAACCTCTTTTATACACATTGTATTAATGATTACACACATTGTCTCTCTGTTAATTCTGTCTTGAGGAAACAATCAATGCATAACTTGGCCATTTCAGTTTATCTTTGAAGCCCTTATTAAAGCAATTACTTAATGTTTAATTTTATTTGAATCTTTTGGTGTGGGCTGTGGAGGCTGCTTAGCAGTGAGCATTTAGTCAACACATGCTAATCACTCTTTTATATCTCCATCCACTTGAAGATAACTGATGTAACCTACTGGAAATTAAGGCTGTAAATTTCCAGGTAGGGATTTCAGTGCTGCAGCAATCAATACTTTGCTGATGGTGCTAACAGTTTATTTCTATAAAATATGTTGGCTGGTAGGTAGAAAATCAATGTCTGGAAATGAAAAACAGGTGTCAGGTTTGATAGGGACATCATGTGTTTGATGTTTGGAGGCCAGAGGGCCCTGTCAACAAACACAGCAGTAATTCTGTCAAATACAATATGCGTGGAATTAATGGAAATGCCAGAAACAAAGCAGTCTGGACAGTGGGCCAGCTCTGCAAAAAGTCTGGGCAAACGAATGCTGTTTCATCTCCTGTCCTAAGACAGTTCCTTTCAGAACAGATCCTTGTTTTGTATCATGCTGCTATCTCTAGCCCTGTCTCTTGCCCTGCTTAGAGGACTCTTTTAACTTTAGAGAAGAATAAAACACATGGTATAGATGACCTTGACTCTGTTGTGAGTGAATCAGTGTTTTAGACAGTGCCATAGTGAGCGTGTGAGTCGTAGTTTTCTTTGATCTGGGCAAAATGCCCCAGTCACAGTGCAGAAGCTTCGGAAAAGGGCTATGATAAGCCAGAAAGGCATGGATAAGTGAGAGTCTCTAGAAGGGAACAGTCAGGTTGGTGAAGGATCATGAGATAGTATCCTCATTAGGACCAGTTTGATGAACTAGGGATATTCATCCCAGAGAAGAGAAGTCGTACAGGGGATGTGATGCCTAGTTGAAAGTCTATTGATGGAAGAAGGATTAGACTTATTCCGGTTGAACTCAGTGGGGGTAAAACTAGGTTAATAGTGATGGAAAACCTTTTGTCAATTAGAGATATTTGGAAAGGGAGGTATCATGGTTCAGAGGAAAAAATGCTGCACTTGTCACTCTAGGACTTGAGTTTGAATTCTGACTCTGTCACTACTTATGTGACATTGGGTAAGTCACTTAACCAGTCTCGGCCACACTTTTCCTTGTATATAAAATTAAAGAGCTGGAGTACACGACTTCTAAAATACATTCCAATCTTTGATGCTATTATACTAGGTTTAATGAATTGTCTTGACAGATGATGAGTTCTCCATGAGAGATTTGCTACCTACTCAGTTAAGTATGTTGTAGAGTGGATTCTTTTTCAGATATGCATTGGGCTAGAGGTCCCTTCCAGTGCTGAAATTCTAAGATTTTTTTTGAGTCAAGAGCAGTAGGTACACAAGGAGAAAAGTGAAAGAAGTAGCTTTCTGGGAAAACTGATAATAAATGAAAAACGTGAAAAATTATCCACCAAATAACACTATAGCTCGCTTATGATTTTAGGTAAAAATACAACTAATGATTTTGTTGATTAAAGTTTATTTCTTTGATGTGCTTTCTTTATTGTGTTGTCAACAATTAGAGACTGCTTGCGTATCTACTTTAACTTTAAAAAGAATCCATAGTTTTATTCCCGTTCATCCCAAATGAGTGCTGTGGACAACATCAGATGCCATAGAAGACAAACAAAAGTGGAGAAGATGCCTGGAAATTCTCAGGAAAAACAATAGGGAAGAAGAAGTCTGGGTACAATAATTATAGCCCACATATCAAGGCACAGAGTGTGGATCATAAAATAAATACAGAAAAGGGGTATTGGTTTATTCAAGAGAAATTTATTGAATAGGAAATTTAGGATAGGAAATTAGCCCTGTTCATAAAAAAAAGTAAAAAGGCATTAACCAATTAAGATTATTTATTAGGCTTCTTCTGTGTGCATGGCCCTGTGTTAGGTGCTGGGGATAGAATTTCAAAAATGAAACAGTTCTTGCCATTGAGGACTTTACAACACAGCTATTGTAGAAAAAGTGTATGTAGATAGGTTTATATGAAAGAGATACATGGTAATGTTGGAGAGAAGGTACAGACAGTTGAAGGATAGTTAATTCTAGAATAGAAAACTATTGATGCTGATTGAGTCCCAGGAGACTGGTGAATTCTTGACCAGTTTCTTTGTTAACCCTCTTATTACAGAATATTTTTTTTTTTTTTTTTGCGGGGAGGGAGGGAGAGAAGTATCAAGACGAGTTGATCCCATGAACTTAATTCTAACCGAAGAAGAATTGAAGTGATAGAAATATGAGAGGAAAGTGATCATATCATCTTAGAGTTTTATAACTGTCTAGTAAGGGAATTTGGAAGATAATCATAAATGTAACCTAGATGTTAAGAAACTAGAATTCAAAGAAGTTTAGAGAAAACTGGGATAGGTAGGATTCTATGACCAGAGACTCCCCAAAAGAGAAGACAGATAAATGAGAGATGATAATGGATAATGATTGCAGTGAGGACAGTATAGTAAGGTGAACTTAGATAAGATCACCCATAGGCCAGAGGGAGCCTCCTCCTACCAGGGACTGGTGGCTTCACACCAACAAGATTCAGTCCTTGGGGAGTATGCTTCTAAGAGTGTGGTAGGGATCAGGCTTTTCTTGTCTTCTCTGACTCATGGCCCCCACCTAGTTACTCCAGGAAGATTTCTCAATATAATTTAGGTATGGCTCACAGTTAGGGTTTCTCCTAAAAGGATGTACAGGAACTCTGCTAGGAAAGGGTATTCAGTATGCAAAGTATTGAGTTTAAGATAGCTCTTTATGTCCTCTGACTCAAGAGAAAGGATTAAAACACAAAGCTACATAAGCATGCATTGATACTCTTATTATACTCTCCAGGAACATAAGCATTCCCAAGACACTTGTGGCACTGCTAAACAGATCTTCACTTCCCCCTTTGACCTTCATTTTATATTCACAATTCCTAAATCTGTGTAGCCAACATGGCCCTAACCTTTCAACTGCAAAATCTTCCTGGTAGTGGTCCTGTTTTCTTCTGAGAAGTTGTTGAGGAAATCCTGAGGATGGGGCCAGGGATGGGGCAGATGGAGGGGAAGGGGAGCCTCCTGAACTCATACTGTTATCTAGGGGTCTAGAAACACCCATTTCTTAAGTTATCTTTTCTTCTAGTTGAACTTAGTCAAATCAAGAAACATTAAGTACCTACTATGTGCCAGGTATTGTGTTAAGCACTGGAGGTACAAAGAAAAGCAAAAATATTCCCTGCTCTCACAGAGCTCATGTTCTAGGGAAGACAACAGGCAAATAACTATGTCCAAAGAAGATATATACGGTATGGAGAGGATGGAAGGTAATTTCAGAAGGAAGGCACTAGCACTAAGGACTGGACTAGGTTTAGGGAAAGAAACAAAGCAGAAGAAGCAACCCCTCCCTCACCTCCTCACCCCATGGTGAAAGTCAAAGGCAGACTGGTGTTGTCTTTGTCTTAACCAAGAGGGTACCTCGAAAGAGAAAGGATCTTTTTTCCCTTTCCCTTCCTTTTATAGCCTAAAGAAGGCAATTCTTCTTGGCTCATTTATCAGTTAACTTCTCTAAAGCCCCCAGTTGCAGGGACATAAAACTGACCAGATAGGATTCTCTAGCAAGGGGTCAGAGCATGTGACATCTCCCCTACCCCCCCTCCAATGGAGAGAATTCCCTCCTCTCCAGCTCTATCAGGAATGTCCTAATGGACACAGATTATAGAGTTCCCTGATCATATGTGAAAAAGACCTAGCTGTTGTTCCTTGACTGCCATGAGTCAATCAATAGTGTGATAGAACTATTCAAAAGCCTAATCTGAGACCCTATTAATAGACTGATGGTATACAGATTAAGGAAGATGATAGTATTCGTGTGCTCCACACTGGTCAGAAAACATTGGGAGTACTTTCTTTAATGAAAGATCTAAAAACCTCCCGTGTGAGTAGTATTTGAAGAAACTTAAGTCTGCAAATAAGCTCTTTGGGAAACACATGACATTGATTCTGCTTAGCCCCAGAGGAGAAGTGAAAGTTAGACAGAGTAAAATTTTGGGTCAGAAGAAGGAATACTTTGTGGGGTTAGGAGCTCATGTCTTGTGAGGTCGGGAGCTCCTGCTACTAGAAATATCCATAAGAAGCTAGATGTCCGACTTGTGGAATAATGTCAAATGGATTCCTATATTCAGGTCTAGGTTGGAGGTAGGACCAAAATGTTCTCTAGCATCTCTTCCAAAATTTGGTGACTCTTAAAAATGACTGTCATATACTTAATTATTTCACATGTATAATTGGCTCTAAAATTTATACTAGACCTTTAATAAAATACCATCCTAATTGATTTTTCTTTGTTGATATTTTCTTTTGACTATGGTCACTTTTTTCTGACTTAATTCTTAAGAGTCGGGAAGTGAACTTCAACAAAGAAAATGGTAAATGAAAAGGAAGTCATTTAAAAACTAACTTCGTAACTTTATTGTTCAGGTTTATTTTTGAGCTGAAAAATGTGAAATTAGACCCCCTGGAAATTCACAGAGTAATTTCTGTAGACCATTAGCTGTACACAATTTAATAGTTATGCTTTCTTGGAGATAATGCTAACTCTGGTTAATTTTAGGACAAGTTTGCACTGGAGGAATAGATAGATTTTCTGTGTATTACCAATTTTTTTTTTCTCTCTAATTCATTTTTATCACCCAATTGAACCACTCCAATTAATTTTAAAGGACCTTAAGCTCCTGGCTGCTTTACCTTAAGTATATATTTGGCTTAGGTATCTGAATAATTACTTTGCTGTCATCAACTCATGTTTGAAACCAGAGAGATGATGTAAATGTAGTACCCCTTGTGATAACATTTGCATAGCAGGGTGCAGGTGTCTATTTGCAATGAGGATCAATCATAAGTTATGAGCCTCATTACCTGATGAACTTTATTTCTCCAGGTGTGAACACATGGCTTAAACTGTTGAACCAGCAAGGTAGATAATATGAAATCCTGTCTTTATGAGAGTAATTCCTCTTTAAAGAGAATCTTTCAGGCTTAGAAACAAGTAATAAGAAAACATGGGCAGACAGAACCCTGGTAACTGAAGGGGGTGGGGAGTATCTTTTCTATAGGCTGTTATCTCTCCTATCACTGTGACAGTACAGATTAGTTTTTGTTTTTTTTCCTAACAAATTAGTTTTTTTAAGCAAAAAGAAATGAGAATAAATTTATCAGAATTCTTCTGCTTGTTCTGGTAGATGGGGAGTTTATAAGCAAAGGCCAAGTACCTTTGTCAAGCAAGTCTTCCCACTAGCTATGTATCCCTTCCCTATTTAATGTAATTCTTAATTGAAGTCATTAGATCCCTAATAAGGAGCCAAAGCTTTTTTCTCTGTCCACTTAATAGAGAAATTAATTTCCTATATCACTGCTAATTTTTCAAATTCTCAGAAATGTACTCATCAGGAAAAAATATTTTCTACCTCAGATAATAGGGTTTTTTTTAGATGTTTGAAGAGTTCTCTTCTCATCTTTAGATATTATTTTACTATTTAATTAGTGAGGATGCATGCTGTCACTTTGCTGATTTACCCTCTTAAATATGAGGGGACTTATATTTAGTTAAGTGCAATTAATTAAAAATGAATATTTTACATGAAGTACTGAATTTCTAATTTTTTAAAAAAAGTAGCATTCAGATGTTTTTAGGAATTAGAGAATCTAATTAATCCAACTCTATAAATACAGGTTTTCTAATGTGATAGTTTTATAATCTTGTAGCTTATAATTCTCAAACTACAATGATGAAGAAACATTAATAAACATTTCAAATGGATCATACTTCTTGAAGTTCTTTTTTATTTGTTTATTTGTTTTCCCCTACTTTGAAAGTTATTGTGCTGTGTTTGGCCCCTGGTGTCCTGGGGATTTATAGTCTGGGTTCAAATGACATACCTGAAGGGGGGATGCTAAATCACCTAACAAAATATC
The DNA here is from genome assembly GCF_900497805.2 of Vombatus ursinus. Classification (NCBI taxonomy): domain Eukaryota; kingdom Metazoa; phylum Chordata; class Mammalia; order Diprotodontia; family Vombatidae; genus Vombatus; species Vombatus ursinus. The sequence continues at coordinate 35,169,889 of NW_020955033.1, forward strand.
TCAGAACATGTGTCCAGTTTTGTGGTTATGGGCATTGTGAGGTAGACTTTGGGTTGTTAGCATCTGCCCATGAATACTTTAGAATCTTCAAGAATGTCACTTATTCAGGAAAGGAGTAAACAGTTACCAATTTCTAGCCAACTCCATCATAATGGTCTCATTGGTAACGCTCTCCCAAATGATGAGTCAGTCATATTATTCCAGTCTTACTACAAGTGGCTTTTAATTTCACCTTTTGTTTAAACCATGCATCTGCTATCATTTGTAAATAGAATCCAAAGTGAGAAATTTTCTCCACTATGACCATTGGTATTGTTAGATGACCATAGCTTCTGGTCAAACGTACAAGCTTAGTATTTGGAAAGTTACTAGTAAATATCAAGAGCTACCTTGGTTTAGGGAAGGTAGGGGGTGCATTAGATAGAGCACTGTGCTTGGAATCAGGAAGACTCATCTTGAGTTCAAATCCAGCCTCAGACAGTTTCAAGCTGTATGACCCTGGGCAAGTCACTTAATCTACTTTGCCTCAGTTCCTCATCTGTCAAATGAGCTGGAGAAAGAAATGCCAAACCACCCCAGTATCTTTGCCAAGAAAACCCCATATGGAGTCACGGAGAGTCAGACATAACTGAACCTTGGTTTCACTTTTCCACCACTATATATCAAGGACTTGTGACTTCAAAGATGTGGAAGCTCTTCCCATTAAATCCTGTCTATAGCTTCTAGTCTTGCACGGTTTTATTTTCAAGAGAATTATATTGTGTATGCACTCATGGTGTTGATGCTCTATTTAGTAACATTCAGGGGTAATTAGTGAAAGTATTTTTCCTGAGAGAAAATTTTTAAGAACCTGCATTGTTACAGAGCACTAAAATTGTTATTCAGAAACATGCCTCTGCAGTTAATAAAATGCAACTACCAGTGTTGCAAATATCTGCTAAATGTTTTGTAGGTATATAAACTGTGCAAAAGGAAATTAAAACCTCATTTGGGGTTGTGGGAACTTTTGTAGATGGACCACATTTCTTTTCTAATACATTTCTGCACTTCTCTATTTAATTTCTTTAATGAAACTAATGACATTTTGAGCATTCATCTTAAAGACATTAATTTGACCTCTTTATCTCCAATTTATCCTGTCTGTATCTTGTTTGGACATACATGTTTGCGTCTTCCTCATTAGATTGTGAGCTTCTTGAGAGCAGGAACAATTTTTTACCTTTCTTTGTATTCTGAGTTTAGCACAGTGGCTGGCACATAGTTTGTGCTTAATAAATGCTTGGTAATTTGAATTAATTTTACAATACTTGATTCCATATTTGACTACTAGAACAGTCACTGCTGTATTTATCTGAATATAAGTTACATTCCTAAAATAAATTCTTTGATAGGAAAAATACATAATTATATGTTGAAAATAAATTACTTAAGATTAATGCTGGAAAGTAAATATGTATGGATCTTTCCCAATTAATAACTTTGTATTTTTTAAAACATTTTTATTTGAAGTTTTGAGTTCCAGATTCTGTCCCTCCCCCCCTTCCTTCCACTCCCCCTTCCTTGAGATGGTAAGCAATCAGATATAGGTTATACATGTGCAATTGTGTATAACATTTCTTATTTGTCATTTTGTACAAGAAGACTCAAATAAAAGAAGAAAAATGAAAGAGTGAAAAATAGCATGCTTCAATCTGTATTCAAACAATATCAGTTATTTCCCTGGAGGTGGATAGCACGCTGCATCATCAGTCCTTTGGGATTGTCTTCAGTCATTGTATTGCTGAGAATAGCTAAGTCATTCACAGTTCTTCATCGAACAATATTGCTGTTACTGTGTACAACGTTCTGTTCACTTCACTATGCTTAAGTTCATGTACATCTTTCCAGGTTTTTCTGAAATCATTCTCCTTGTCATTTCTTATAGCACAATAATATTCCGTCACAATCATATACCACAGCTTGTTTAGCCATTCCCCAACTGATGGGCATCCCTTTGATTTCCACTTCTTAGCCACTATGAAAGGAGATGCTATAAATATTTTTGTACAAATAGGTCCTTTTCCTTTTCTTTTCTTTTCTTTTTTTTGGGGGGGGATTTCTTTGGGATGTAGACCTAACAGTGGTATTGTTGCATCAAAGGCCATGCACAGTTTTATAGCCTATAAGCATCTATACGGCATCTTCCCTTCCATTTTAATAGCTGTTTCATGCCTTTTTTATGTGGGATATGTGGGTTTTATAGCCTTTTGGGTATAGTTACAGATTGCTCTTTAGATGGGTTGGATTAGTTCACAACTCCACCAATAGTGCATTACCATCCCAGTTTTCCCACATCCCTTCCAACATCCAGTATTTTCCTTTTGTGTCATGTTAGCCACTCTGATAGGTGGGTGCTATATATTGTCAAAGGCTCTTTCTGCATCTATTGAGATAATCATACGGTTTCTGTTGGTTTTGTTATTGATATGGTCTATTATGCTGATAGTTTTCCTAATGTTGAACCAGCCCTCCATTCCTGGTATAATCTCACCTGGTCATAATGTATGATCCTTTTGATATATTGCTGTAGCCTTTCAGCTAGTATTTATTAAAATTTTTTGTGTAAATTTGAATCTGTTAGGGAAATTGGTCTATAATTTTCTTTTTCTGTTTTGGCTTTTTTTGGTTTAAGTATCAGCACCATATTTGTGTCATAAAAGGAATTTGGTAGGACTCCTTCTTCACCTATTTTCCCAAATAGTTTATGTAGTATTGGGATTAATTGTTCTTTAAATTTTTGGTAGAATTCACTTGTGAATCTGTCTGGTCCTGGGGATTTTTTCTTAGAAAGTTCATTGATAGTTTTCAATTTCTTTTTCTAAGATTGGGTTATTTAAATATTTTATTTCTTCTTCTGTTAATCTGAGTAATTTATATTTTTGTAGATGTTCATCCATTTTATTTAGATTGTCAAATTTATTGGCATATAATTGGGCAAAATAACTCCTAACAATCATCTTAATTTCTTCTTCTTTGGTGGTAAATTCATTCCTTTCATATTTGATATTAGTAATTTGGTTTTCTGTTTTCCTTTTTTAAATCAAATTAACCAGTGGTTTATCTATTTGTTTTTTTCCCCCCCATAAAACCAGCTTCTAGTTTTATTTATTAGTTCAATGGTTTGTTTGTTTGTTTGTTTTTACTTTCAGTTTTATTAATCTATCCTTTGATTATCAGGATTTCCAATTTGGTGTTTAATTGGAGATTTTTAATTTGTTCTTTTTCTTTTTCTTGTTTTTGTTTTTGTTTTTTTTTTTAGCTGCATGCCCAGTTCAATCAATCTGCTTTTTCTGTATTTTATTGATGTAAGTAATTAGAGATACAAATTTTCTCCTGAATACTTCTAGGCTACATCCCATAAATTTTGGTGTGCTGTCTCGTTGTTGTCATTTTCTTTAATGAAATTGTCAAACACTTCTATTATTTGATCTTTGACCTTTTTAGGATTAGATTATTTAATTTCCAGTTAAGTTTTAATATCTCTTTTCATTGTCCGTTATTGAAATTTTTATTGCATTTTGATCTGAAAAGATTGTATTTACTATTTTTGCTTTTCTGCATTTAAGGTTTTTAGGTCCTAATACATGATCAGTTTTTGTGTAGGTGCCATGTGCTGCCAAGAAAAAGATATATTTCTTTGGATTACCATTCAATTTTCTTCATATCTAACTTTTCCAGGATTTTATTCACCTTCTTAACTTCTTTCTTGTTTATTTTTTTGGTTAGATTTATCTAGTTCTGAGAGGGGAAAGTTTAGGTTCCCCACTAGTATAGTTTATTACCTATTTCCTCCTGTAACTCATTTAACTTCTCCTTCAGAATTTTAGATGCTATACCATTTGGTGCACATATGTTTAGTGTTGACATAACTTCATTGTCTGTAGTACCTTTCAGCAAGATGTAGTTTCCTTCCTTATCTCTTTTAATTAAATCTACTTGATAATTTCTTGAAAGATGTTGTCCAGGCCTTTTTTTTTTTTTGATCATGGCTTTCTGGTCATCGAATATTTGTTATATTATCTTTCCTTTTTTATATTATCTCTCTTTTTTCTAGGTCAGTTGTTTTTCCAATGAGAAATTTCACATTTAATTCTGTTTTTTTTTTTACTTTTTTGATTTTGTTTTATCTATCTTTATGTCTTATAAAGTCATTAGCTTCCACTTACCCAATTCTGATTTTTAAGGAATTATTTTCTTCAGTGAGCATTTCCACTTCCTTTTCCATTTGGCCAACTCTAATTTTAGGGAGTTTTTTTCCTTGGTAAATTTTTGTATATCTTTTTCCATGCTATTGACTCTTTTTTCATGATTCTCTTGCATTACTGTCATTTCTTTTATCACATTTTCTTCTACTTCTCCAATTTGCTTTTTTAAATACTTTTTAAGCTTTTCCAGGAATTCATTTTGGGCCTAAGACCAAATTACATTTTTCTTTGAGACCTCACATGTAGCCATTTTGACACTATTGTCCTCTTCTAAGGTTATACCTTGATCCCCTCTGTCCCTATTGTAGCTTTCTATAGTCAAGCTTTTTTGTTTTTTGCTCATTTTTCTGCCTTTTTATGTGACTTGGTGTTTTTATGTGAGAGTTGGGCTCTGGTCCTGCACTAACCCAAACTTTTTATGCTGGTCTTACTGCTGGCTTTCAATGGGCTTCAGGGCTTAGTTGCTTGCTTTTTTGGATGACATAGGTTTCTCTTCTGGCTTGTACTGGGGGAGGGGTGGGGTGGGAGGGCCCCCTGTTTATCTCCCCTGGGTGTGGGGTTTAGCTGCTGGCCTGCCCCAGGGGTGGAGCCTTTCTTCTGGATATCTGTTGTAACAGAGTCTTTCTGGTGGCTGGCCCTGGTGGAGGTATATTGTTGCTGGTTTACTCCAGGGGTGGGACCCTGTTGCTGGGTTGACAAACAGGGTCTCTCTGTTGGCAGATCCCAGGGGCAGGCCTTCACTATTGGTCAACACAAGTCCACTTTGTCTTTTTTAACATCAGAATCATTCCTAATAAATGATCCTTTTAATTTACCACTTACAAAAGAAATAACTGAGCAAAGTCTATAAGACAGCAACATCTGATAATATTTACATCATTCAGTAATCGGGGTCTATTATCTCTCTCTTAAGAGCAGAGAAGTATATTTCCTTCTCTTTCCCCTGTGACCAAGATTGATCATTGAAGTAAATCATTTAAGTTTTGTTTTTGTTACACTATTGTGGTCAGTATATATTTTTTCTTGTTTCTAATATACCCTATAGAGTAATATATAAGATATGTTTTATATTCTTTTAAATATAAGTAATTAGAGGGGAGAGGTAATAAGCCTTTTCCCACTGTTTTTCATCCATCAAACTACCTTCATTTGAAAGTATCTTTCTGGTTTTAGAATAATAATAGTAATAACAATAACAGTAGGTATTAAAACATTTATATAGAGCTAGAAGGCTAATGTATTTATTCGCATATGCTAAATAGCATATTCTTTATAAGCATTATCTCATCTGTTTTTCTCATGCAAACCCATGCCCAAGAATGGGATGGGTAGGTACAGGGATTGTGGAAAGGGATCACCTTTTAAAATTTAAAATATTCAGCAATTTCTCTGAACTCTGGCTGGTAGGTAAGAAATTGTGTATAGTGAAAAGGTCACTGACACAAGGAGAATTTAAAATGGAGAAGTGAAAGGAATCCTGAGAAGAGTAGAGAATTTTCAACTCCTTCTCTCCCCCAGGGAAATTGAAAAAAAAAAAAAGCAGTAGCCTTTTCAGAGAATAAAAAGGAAAAATTTTCATTTGTAAGTTTTTTTCCCTTAATCTCAAGCTTTCAAGTTTTTCTAGTATTCTTTTATCTTATCTTGTAGCCAGATGCATAAAATAGTTAAGACATAATTGCTTGGTGGGAAAAATCAAGCCATTTCCATTCATTTGGAACCTGAATGCATTGGAACAGTTCAAAGTTTCTCTCAACAGTTGATCTGAAGAGTGTTGCTCATTTATCAGTTCTATGAATTTGAGGCTTAATTTGTCTGAAGTTGTTTTCTGTTCCATCTTTTGACTTGAGTTGATTGCAAATATCAGGATATATCTGTTTGGGGAGGAAAATGCTATTTAGCCGGTAGCATTAATTGGTGGTGTTTTTTCTTTGGAATAAATTTATATGATCCTGAAGTCCTGTCACCTAGGTTCATGAAAATCCTGCCTTAGATTTCCAATTGAGCTAAGATTGTTTGTGGATAATGAGTTTGAATTAATGTAGTTTGTCAGTAGCAGTAGATTGCAGTGATAGCAAGAACATCCTTTCACTTCTTCTTTAGACTGATCTAGGAAATAGTATCTCCTATTAATTTTTTTGCACAGCATCATAAACAACATCTGTGCCTCTACTTTTCTGGCAAGTACTGAGCTGCTAAAAGCCAAGCAGATTTACATCATGGTTTGTCCTTTTTACCAGGTGATTTTCATGGCAACCTTAAAAGCTTATGCCATAAAGAGTTTTAAAAAATGTATTTCCCAGGTGTGGAAAAGGAATTAGAGTAAATAATGCCTTGGAAGCCAGTCTCAATAATGTTTAATTCTGTCATTTCAGCCATTTAACTCTGTAGGTTCACAGACTGTAAGGGCACTCAGTGTGTCTGTAGACGTAACCAGAAGCATCTTTAAAAGTTTTGCCCTTGAGTGAGTATGGCTTGTGTGCCAGTGTCAAAATAAGAATGTTCTTTCTCTCATTTACACTGTAATGTGAAATATATTTTTCAGGCATCATAATTCTGATGTAGTTCAATGCTTTCCACTCCCCTCCCCAAATCCCCAGTAACAACCAACCCACCCAGAAACCAGAAGTTCTGCATTAAGTAGAGTTTTAATCCAGAAGGTGTTTTGAAGCCCTTACAATCATACTACTAGCATTTCAAAAATTGTTATCAGAGTCCATCCTGACTTGGGCTGAGGAATGAACATCAGGGTCTGTTAGTCTCTCTTGATTTAAGTATTCACCATGGCACCTGGGGTGCATCTGGGGGCCAATTGCCACTGACATGAGCATGAAGTGAAAAATGTATGTCTGCACTCCTTTATTTTTCATTTATCAATAAGATGCATGTTTCTCTCATGCAAAGTAAAGAAAATCGCAAGAACACATGCTTGTCTGTCTTTAGTACTCTCTAGAATTAGCTTGTCATGAAATGTGAAACTAATGTGCAGTTGTAAAACCACTGCCAACCTTTTCCCTGCCGTTGTCTGATGGCTAAGTAGATTTGAAAATGAAAGGGGTTATTATAAAGTGATTACTGAATAGCTAGGTATGTCATTTTAAACAAGCAGCTAAAATCCCTCTGTTACGGATTCAGGCAATAGCCTTGTTTTGTATCATTCATATTTAAGATGTGATTTTGATTGTGGAGGAGTAATCAAGCTCTAGGGATAATTTAAGAGAAAAAATATACGGGATGATATTTTCTTTCATTCTTTATAAAGTACATTGGAATATAAATGAAGCATTCTTTACAATGTGTACTATTAAATTTAGACTTAAATATAAGAATATGAATGCAAGTTGGCTTTGGTTCACAGTGAAAATCTCTCTAGTTGCTTAAAAACTTTTTTTTTGTTTTCTTTCTAAATCAAAGTCAGACTCCTGATAGAATAGGGTTGTCGCAAGACCAGATACATCTCCAAATGTAGCAGGTTAAAAAGGCAGTATCCTGAGTGTTTCACAGCAGCCTTTTATAGTTGGGAGAAGAAATGCAAGAAAAAAAAGGAAAGAAAGAAAGGAAAGGAAGGAAGGGAAAGAAAAAGAAAAAAAGAAAGAGAAGAAAGGAAAGAAGGAAGGAAGAGAAAGAGAGAGAAGAAAGGAAGGGAAAGAAGGAAGACTCACAAATTGAATTTTCAAAAGAGAGGATGGCTTAGACATGGAAAAAGAAACTATGACCTAGTTGTGCTTTCTATGATGGCAGCTTTAAACAGGTTTGACAATATTCTCACTTACCTCAAAACCACTATGAGAATAATACCTCTGCCCTTTCATGTTGAGTTTATTCTATCCTGGTCTGTGTCAGAGAGAGGTGCTTTAACTTAACCTGAACACCAGACACTCAATCCTTAACCTAGCCCTTAAAGGAGCTCAGGAACCTCTAAAGTTTACAGATCTCTTCTCATTAATACACATGGGAATCTTCTCTTCAAAGATCAAAAGCTAATTCATTAAGTCAGAGAAGCAGGATGACAACCAGGAAAGATGTCCATCTACTGAGATTCATTCTTCAAAATCCCAATGAATAAATAGTGGGTTGTCATGAGAATCCCAATTTTGAACTAGTCTATTTCTCCAATGTCAAGAAAGAAAGGTATAAATTGAGATAAATTGTCAAAAACAAAATAAGGAAAAGAACAGCAGCATTGTCTACATTGTATCTGGAATACATATAACTTTTATCATTGATTACATCTGCAGCATGTTTTTTACGGATATTTATGAAGAAGGCAAAGTGACTGGAGAAGTAAAGCAGGGTTGGTTGGCATAGGATGGTGCTGGTCAGCAGTCTAGGTAGGATATTATGCCCCCATCATATTTAATATTCAGTCAATGTAATAAAAAAAGGGAAGAAACAAAAGCCCAAATGATAAAATCTATTCCACATTCATATTCCGTGGTAATGGAGCAGGTGTCAACTTGATTTGTGGGGTCAGAAAAGTGGGAAAAGAATGTTTATCCCATGCAAAATGGCTTCCATGATAATAATGGCATTTTATAGTGGAGCTGAGTTAGTGTAGGATGCTCAGATGACAGAAATTCAGGGTGTTGATGCCAGGTGGAGAGAGGGAGACTGTCTCTGCAAAAGAGCAAGTTTTGGTCTTGTATTCCATTGGTTATTTCATGGAGACCCAAGAAATTTACTGGTTGGAACATTCATCTCATTTTCTCATGTCCTTTAAAATAAAAGGTATTAATAAACTCTCTCAAATGAACACTTCCTCCTGCTTTACTATTAATATGCTTCTGGAGGTTGCTAACAGCAGGCAGGCTTGCTGGGAAGTGCATTTTCTACTCCTTAATTCACAGGCTTCCCTAGAAAAGATTAGAAGGATGGAAAAACTGGGTTTTTAAATAAGTGCTTATCAATCATATGCTATTTTAAATTGAAGAAAGCTTTTTTTTTAAACGAGTTGTTGATGAAAACACACTAGAATAATTACAGTATAGCAATCATTCCAGCACAGGGAAGTGTGGTCTTTTGTGCAACCATTTGCCCAGATTCATAAACAACTTCAAACAGAAACCTCTGTAATCATGAAAAGATTGCAAATACTAAAGGAAGAGAGTTTGAACAGGTTAAAAAAAAAAGGCTTCCAAATGATATTCATGTTCTTAGTATAGTAGATGAAACTTTTTTTAAAAGTTAATTTGCTTCCCCCTCCCCCCCAGTATACTAATCACTAATACAATGATACTTTAGCTGCAGGGCAGAGAATAATTAGAGGTCTTTTCACTTTGAGTAATGTATTGGTTCCAAGCATCTAAGCTGTGTGTGTATCAGAGCTTTATGATGGTGAAAAAGGTCAAAACCTATTCCAAACCAATTTTTGACTGTCTTGAAAAACTCTCTGAAAATGACTTTACATCCTTCTCATTTATATTTTCTGATATAAATACCAAGCAACCCGAATGACTACCAAGTCATTCAAGACAGCAGTTTCTCTGTAAAGTTCACCCAAAGGATAAACTGCAGTTTGCTCATTCCAATGCATTGAAACAATTCAGGGTTCTAATTGTGCTTCAGCAAAAATGGACTTCCTTCCGCTGTGATGAACTTTACAGTTTGAAAATGTCATCCAAGGAACTCGGCAAAAAAAGGTAAAATATGCTGGTGTTTAAAAGGAACTGAAATACCATTTTCCCCTCTACGTGGTTTCTTCTGAGACAGTATAAAGCAAAAAAAATATATATTTTTCCAGTTCTCCTCCTCCCAAAAAAAGAAATCTCAGAAAAGGCCGCAGTGTAACTGAAAGTCAGATGGCTACATAAGTTAGCCTTATTCAGGGATAGGTCACTACTTGCTGTATCTGTGAGGAAGGCAGATGGGCAGAATGGTGTGCACTGTGCCACCTTACTGCAGGACTTAATGACTGAATAGATGTGAGCTTCTTTTCATCATAGTATCACTGACGGGTACATGGCTTCCTGAGATGGAAGTGACGCAAACTGAGATCTGTAGAATTTCTAAATGATGTTCCTGTTGTCTGAAAGAATTTGTATAACTTTAGTGACATCATTTTCCCCACAAGAGTGTATCTTATTCACTTGGCAGGACCTCACCTACTATAAGTCTTAATATGATTGCTATTTGAATGATCTTTTACAGCATTATAGATTTAAAACTGGAAGGTACCCTGAAGGCTGTCTAGCCAAACCTCCTTAATTTAGAGATTAGAAAATTGAGACCCAGGGGGGCTAAGGGTCTTACTCCAGTGACTCAGGTAGTAAGTGATAACTCAGATTGGAATTCAAATTCTATAACTCCTATTTCAGCACTCTTGTCCACTTTATAACATGCATCCTTTCAAGACAATCGGACTTTTCAGTGTTCTAAACAATATATAGAAAAAGGGCAGTTCCTGCTTTCATGCTTTCTCATTCACATTTTTCCACCTACCTTGTTGTACAAAACACTGTACTCGGCACTACAGGGCATACAAAGAATTTCATATTCTCTGCAAGATCCTTTAAAACCCACTGAGGATGTGTGTGTGTGTGTGTGTGTGTGTGTGTGTGTGTGTGTGTGTGTGTTTAAGGAGGTAGGGGGATATAAATAATTAGAAAAATGTAGTGGAATATTAGGCCATTAGAAAGGTACAAATAAAGTAGTCTGGAGATTTGGAAGAGGGATAACTTACCTATAGCTGGAAGAGTCAGTTTAGGTTTTATGAAGGAGTTAGCATTAGAGCTGAGCATTTAAGGAAAGATTTTTTTTAAAGGTGGAAACAAGGAAATATGAAATTAGTGGTATAACGAAGAGCATGGACACAAAAATAGAGTTGGGAAAGCATGGGGTATATTCAGGAGCCAGGGAATAACCCAATTTGAGTAAAATGGAGACATCTGTTAGGGAGATAATGAGATTTTGTTGCAGGAGGATCTGGAACATCAAGCTAAAGAATTTGAATTTTATGTTGTAGGAGGTGGAGCATCATGGCAGATTTTTGATTAAGAAAAATAGCATAAGCGTAGCTGTACTAGAAGAATATTCATTGGAAACTAATGTCTGGGATGGTTTGAAGGCAGGAAGCTAATGAGCAGGCTATTGCAATAAACTCTAGATGGTAGTAGATGAGGTCTGAAAGAGAGAATCTGGAGTAGTAGAAGTACTAGGAGTAGTAATAGGTAACATTTCTATAGCACTTACTATGTGCCAGGCACTGTGCTAAGCATTTTACAATAATTTTCTCATTTGATCCTCACAACAACCCTAGGGAGTATTATAGTGCTATTCTTATCACCATTTTACAGATAAGGAAAGTGGGGCAAATAGAGGTTAAGTGACTTGCCCAGGGTCAGACAGTTAGTAAGTGTCAGAGGCCAGAGTTGAACCCAGGCCTTCTTGACTCCCAGCCTTGCCTCTCCATCTACTGTGCCCCTACAGGGCACTACAGAGATAGAATCTGACAGGACTTAACGACTGAATAGATATGAAGGGCTAGGTAGGAAAAGGGATAAGAAATGATTCAGAAGTTTTGAGTCCATCTTTAAAAAGACAGATGCAATGCATACAAACTCATGACGTGATGCTGTCATGCTTTAAAAAAAAAATCAAACCTTCTTTCTGCCACAGACAGGGACATCTGGTAACTTTTTAACACATTCATTGCCAAAGGCTTTTTTCGTTGCTGATGTGTCTGAACTGAATGAATGGTGAGTGTTAGAACCCTTCCTGGGATATGACTGTGAGACTCTAAGTGATAGAAGGCAAAAAAGAAGGGGAAATTGCCCCAAGTGTCAGAGCAAATGAGTAAGAACCAGGTAGGAGCCAAGCTTGACATTCTCGCAGTGCCCCAGAATTTCCAAATTGAAAGATTGTCATTTCCGTGGCCTGTACCCTCTTACTGAGTCTCACAAGGAGAATTATTTTCAAGATAGACTGAACAGCCCCACAACTGTGTGTTTAGAATGTTTAGTCTTCAGAGGGAAATGAAGAAACCAAAATAAACACCATATTACTTTTCATGACATAGATTTGAGATTATAAATGTACTTAGTGCATTACTGATTTCTCCTTAATAATCTCAGTATGGATTTTTTTTGTCTATGGATTTATCTAAGCCCTTCTTGGACTTAATGACTTAATTATATTTTCAGTGCTTGAAATTGTTTTGCTGTTGTATATACACACACAGATACACTGTGCTGTGTAATGTGTCAGCTAATGGGGCCCGGAAAAAGCAAAACTAAATTAATTTAACAAGTCAGATATAATTTCTCATATTCCTCAGTACTTAACCCCTCACTCTCTTTTCCTCTTATGTCTTTTTAGGGCCAGAAACCCTGAGGGCATTCCCCTCCCAGATTTATTATTTTTTTTTAACTTCATAAAAGAAGCCATTCTTTGCCTCATTTCTTACCTAGCCTTAATCACTGAATGGGTGTTGCCTCAGACAAACTGAGATCTGGGAAAGAGCTGAAAAAGGCCACGGTCTCCTGCATACAGGACCATCTCCAGTCATCCTGATCTATATCTTGTTACTGGACCCAGATGGCTCTGGAGGAGAAAGTGAGACTGGTGACTTTGCACAGCCCCTTCCCTTAAATTCAATTCAGTTGCTAGTCATGGCATCACCTTCCTGATGTCATGGTCCTCTTCTAGAATATAGGGTAAAGAACAACAATCTCTTTTAGAATGTAAGATTCTTAAGACCAGGGACTGTTTCATTGTTTGTATTTATCTCCATTGCCCAGCACAGACCTTGACACATAATATGTACTTAGTAAATGTTTGTTGATTGACTATACACTCTCACCATTAGTGAAGTCATCCATATTGCCATCTAATTACTTTTCTAGACTAATGACTCCCAAACCTATTAAGAATATGATAGTTTATGAGCCACAAAATAAAATTAGTCTGATTATTTTATAGAGGTATCTTGTTTTGTTTTGTTTTTATTCTATCCTGAATCATCCAGGTTAATCATTCACGTTGTTCCTCACACCTGGCTTTAAATTACTTTTGGCAGTTTCCAGAAAGTGTGATGTACTTTTGAAGGATAAAGAAACAACTCCTCCCCAGGAGGGAGAGAGATAGAGACAGAGAGAAAGAGACAAAGAGAGAGACACAGAGACAGAGACACACAGAGACAGAGAAATGGATGAGGAATAAATATATGTGAGATTTTGAGAGTAATGCTAGGAGAATGGTATTATTACCAACAAAACAAATAAGGAACTCAAGTGAAGAACAAGTTTTAGGGCAAATATGATGATGAGGAAGAAGAAAATAGATAAATAGAGCATTTATTAAGCTCTTACTGTGTGCCAGACCCTATGCTAAACACTGGAATAATGAATTTGATTTTGGGGAGTTAATATTTTGTGAGACATTCAGAGATCCTTAGTAGACAGGGGAAGATTACTCCCACTTCATGAGAGGTCTCTTAAACAAAGTAAAGCAGTTAAGTAAAACCAAAAATACAATGGCCTCATTGGACAGTTCATATAACATGCAGCATTTCATATATGTGTGACCCCCTCCTCTCTATAAAAAATAATAGAAATACATCTTCTCTCCCTATAGATCTATATCTATATCGTTTATATCAATGTCTACATCATCTGTACCTGTATCTATATCAAGGGTGTATGGGGTACTCCAGGAGGACTAGCATCTCTGGTCTGGGGGCTTTTTTGAGCCCTTTCCAAGGCTGCTTGTCCACCTTTGGTGTCCACTTGTCACACAACCCTCATCTGTTGCTCCAGGAAGCTGTAGCATGAACAGCAGCCATGCCCTGGTAAACCTGTCTTGACAGATGAGCTAAATCGGGTTGAGGGCAACCAACAGACCTCAGACCCCATCGGTGAGGTAGGGGGATGTCTACCTCAAGCATGTGAAGACTTCCCTTTGGTAGAATGGGCAGATGAGAACGATTTGTGGAGCATTTAGGGCTTGCTCAGACAACAAAGATGCTAAGATCATCCATTGCATTCTAGTCTGTTACCAGTCATTCTGACCTCTGTCTTGGCATTGCACTCAGATAACCCTGCCTCACTTAAATCCATTTCATACACAAATCAAGATATCATTCTGGGATGTCATTGCTCCTCTTTGAAAATGAAGGATAAACAACAATATCTATATCACCTGTATCTATCTATCTATTTATCTATCTATTTATCTATCTATCCATCTCTCTCAATCGTTAGACTTGAATACTTCCCATGACATTCTGTCCTCTCTGTTCCTAATGTTACCTGGCTGTTTTAGAGCTTCATTATATTATGTAGGGTAACCTGTATTTTTTTTATCAGAAATTTAATCATCAACCAACAGAAGCATTCAATATGCAAAAAAAATTAATTGGGAAAAAAATTTAAGTCCTTCAATCATCCACCTGGACAATTTTAGCTGTCTTTTAATGGACAGAAGAATTGTTTTTCTTCTTATCCATGGCCATGTCTACCTGTCATTGCCAAATTACTTTTCCTGATTCATTGGTCACATTTTACTTACACATGCACTTACATATGCACTTTAAATCAGTAATATCATGTGACCCAGTCACAAGTGTGGCTTCAGGGCACAGGTCCTGAGCACATCCATCCGGTAAGGTCAAAGAGACAGCACATCTCCATTCTCATAACTTTTCTTTATCCGTGTTTTCCTAAATGTCTGTTAATATTCTCTATCCTGTGTTTCTGTCTGTTGAAATTCTAAACAACCTTCAAGATCAGCTCTCACTACCTCCATGAAACCTTCCATGATTTCCTCAGAACTCTTTTATCTTTTTATAGTTTTTTTGTCTTCTCTCTCACTCTGTCTCTGTGCATGTTTGTGTGTCTGTGTGTGATGTCTTATTTATTTTTGTTTATGTGCTACCACAGTATCACAGAAGCATAGCATGTTGGATCTGGAAGGTGCCTCAGATTTTCTAGTTGCCCTTCTAGATTATAAGCTTTTCAGTTCCTCACAGGATGCTATACCTGCAACAGCACTTCATAAATATTTAATGAGTTTTCTGAGTTAATAGGCAGTAATTTTTTCCTAGAACTGAGCTCTGGACCTCTTACCTGAGGTTGTCCATCAGCTGTGAGCTGGAATTCCAGCCTTTCATGATAACCAAGTTCAAGACCATTAATACGTTTCATAGAATCATCAGCTTACTGCTCAGCTGTAGGATATAGTGAATTACCTCTAAGAGTCTTGACCCACTTTGAACAAGAATTTCAGATATGTGATAAATGTTGACTCTCACTCTCAATCCTCAGAGAAATTATTCTTCCTCTCTCATTTCTGCCTTGTAATTTGTGCTTTCTGCTAGTAACAGTCATCATGACAAATATTCAATACATAAAACATTCCCTTGCACATAGTTGGTGATTGATACATATGACAATGATGATGCTAAATATGATAATGACCTCCAGTCATTCTGTATTGGTTTTAAGCATCATGTCAGTCTTGTGGAGCACGGTCACATCCTAAATCATGGAAGGTAATAGGTTTTATTTAACATAGGTAACCATTAATATTTGGTGAAGTAGGCTTCATATTGCTCCCTTAGTTTTCAGATCACTTTTTTTTATCTTATCTAAAAAACTGATAAAAACAAAAGATAAAAATAGATATGTTGTACCTTTTCTTAGATATCATTTGTTTTGTAGGAAAAAAGAAACTAATTACTTAAAACCAGTGTGTACAATGGTTTCATAAAAATTAATTACTTTCCATTCCTTTTTTTTTGTTTATTTCCCATAAAATTCATTGAAACTATTGTTATTTTCACTGAGGAAATTGTTTTTAGGGCCGGTATTCTTAGAATATTGCAGTTGCTTCATTACAGACTACTACACTGTATTCAATAAGTTTGCAAATTAATAAATACCTGGAGGACATTTTTATTTAAAGGTAAATAAACCTAAGCATTCTCAGATTTAATTGGAAGTAAAAGCATTGTCTCTGAGGTGAATGTGGCAGCATTTAAAAACATTTTATAGGTCAAAATGAGTAGAAGGATGGTTTCATATTCAAAGGCTACTTTGAGTTCTGGATTTTTACCAGCTACAGGTATTCAGTGGTTTACTGACTCACTGATAAGAAGAAAACTGTTAACCAATAATAAGCATTGTAGTTATTTCCCCAACATGTAGGCAGCTGTTACATTTTTATTTTTTTGCTTCTGATGCTCTCATAAATAAATGATTTATGTAAGAAATGTTGAAATAACAACTAAACAGCTCATATTTATATAACACATTCACAAACACAAAGCATTTTCCTTACAATAGCCCTCAGACACATTTTATAGTTGAGAAAACTAAAACTTAGAGAAGTCAGGTGACTTGCCTATAAACATATAAATAATTTTTGTTCTTTACTCATTTCAGCTGTGCATGTGGGGTTTGCTTGGCAAAGATACTGAAGTGGTTTGCTCTTTCCTTCTCCATCTCATTTTACAGATGAGGAAACTGAGGCAAACAGAGTTAAGTGACTCGTCCAGGGTCACACCATTAGGAAGCATCTGAGGCCTGATTTGAATTCAGGTCTTCCTGACTCTAGGCCCAGCTCTTTATCCACTGTGCCACCTAGCTAACTACCATATAAGTAATGCATACATATATATATGTTATGTTATGTATTTATATTTATATATATATTTACATAGATAGCTGTATATTATATACTTATATATTGTAATATATAGTTAGCAATAATAGCCACCATTTATATGGTGGCTTTAAGGCTTGCAAAGCACTTTACAAATAGTATCTTATTTGACTGTAACAACAACATTGGAGGTAGGTATTGTCCTTGTTTTATAAATGAGAAAACTGATGAAGACAGAGGTTATGCAATTTTCCCAGGATCACACAAATGCCTGATCTCAAGTGCCTGACATTGGATTTGAACCCAGGTCTTCCTTTCTCCAGAGTCAGTGCTCTATTAATGCCACCCAGCTGTAGCAAATGTCTGAATTTGCACTGAAGTCTCTTGACTCTAAGACCAACGACTTCAGCTATATTGGTTGATGGTAGCAAAGGGTATAGCTCATACTATTTCTAGTTTTTGTTTCATTTATTTTAATAGACCTTTCTCGTCCATGAAGAGGGACAAAAGAGAAACCCGATATCAGGAACCTTAGTTGTAATCTATGTTTTTTGATTATCAATGACAGAATCCAAAAAATTACAACCAAATGTCTCTCACAGGTTCTGAAATTGAGTTTCTGAAAAAGTATTGTAGTTGTAATAGGAGGTAAAGTGTGAAGTTTCAGAGAAATGAGCTGTGAATTGAACCTGCAATGGAAATTGATCCTACCAGTCAGTTTCTGCCCTTATTCATGGAAAAACAGAACTGAATGTAGAAGAAACCAGGATCGCTGATTAAATGGGATGCTAAAGTGCCAGAGGCTAGAAACAAGGCTTGCTGGTCCCTCAGGTCAGAGCTGCCACTGTCAACCTTCACTGCTTGATACCCAGCTCAAGCTGGCAGAAAGAGAGCAGAATGAAAGATGCTGCAGGCACCAGCGGGGGACTGGTAAGAAGTACCTGTCTAAGCTTCAGGCATGACAGGCATGGCACTCCTTCGGGAAGCTATCCTACTTTCTTATCATGAGTCAGTGGGCCCGGATTGTCCCGGCTGGCCTCATGATTCATGCCAATGGGGCTTATCATAATAGCCACAGTAAGGAAGGGAGAAAATGTCAGAGTATCCCAAGGGTGTGAGTGTGGCAAAGCCTGTCTTAGCAATCAGCCCCCTAATTTCCATTTGCATCTTAACAAATAACAGGAAAGAGGGGTTGGGGGGCGGGGTGGAGAGGAGAAAGAAGCAGAGGAAAGGGAGGGTAGCAAATATTATATAATTAGTAACAGTTTGTTAGTCATAGCAATGTAATTTATTACCCTATTATCTCACCCCAAGAGATTTATATGTTGTATATAAAATGGTAGTAATGGCATACCAAGCCTGTTTTGATGTATTTGTCTTCCAATCTGGAAATGCAGTCTGAAAAGCAATTAGCATACCGAAATTACACATATTTGGTTATGAAGTTGTCAGTTAGTTCTTAAAATGTGATCTATTCTCACACCAGTGCCCTTCAGGGTCTATGGAGATCATCAATATCACTTTCAAGAGCAAATGTCACTGTGGAATGCCTGATTCACACTTAAGACAGATAGGAATAGAGCCATTAGAAACAATGAAGATAAAGGTAGTGTAAAATACTGACTTAAGATGCAATTGTCATAAATTCATTGCTAGATCAGAACTCAATTATATGGAATGGCAGGGGGGAAAACTCTTTTAACCTTTAGGCACTTTGTTTGAGGAGGCATTAAAAGGCATGTCAGATTTTCACTGAGTTATTGGGCTTAAAATATAAATGCCATGTGCTGATGAGTGGTATTTATCTCTCCACTGTGGAAAGAGAATGCTGGCTTCCCGTTTATTTTAGGGGCACTGTTCTGTGGTTTATTAGCCATCTTCCTTTCTTATAGTTTTCTCCTTTGGTCGTAGGGGAGATATAAATGGTGGGAATTGTAGAGGGCAGTTTCCAGCTGAGGAAGATTGTATTGCCTTTTGCCATCATCCTCTTTAAACAGGTTAGAATTAAGTGGTAATAGCTAATGAGAGGATGTTTATAAATCAGAAAGCCCAAAGTGGCTTCCATCCCTCTTGGTTGATAACAACTTAGTTAGAGGTCCGAAGGCTGACCTCAAGGCACAGCCTCATTTTGACCTTAGTAAGATGATTTATCTTCTCTATTTATAGAAATTCTTGTGAGGTTTTTTGTTTTGTTTTGTTTTTAGATTTTAATATCTAAACTATTAAGAATAAAAGCTAGCTTGACTCTCAGCCCAGAAGAAAAAAGTTATCATACTGTTTAGATTCAACAAAGCCTGTATACTTTTACTAATTTCTGCTTTTGAATTTAAAATTCCTAAAATATTCACTAGGAGGAATTTCTACATTAAAAAAGCCCTGGTGTAGTAACCAGAATTGGGAGAGCTGAGGAAAGATGTGGGAGAAGTGGTGGGGTGGGAAATTCAGCAAAGATTACTGAGAGGGTTTTTTTTTTAATTTCTATTTTTCTGTTTTCTATTTTATTTCTATTTTTTAATTTCTGGAGCTGCCTTGAAGTTTGTTTTTGTGTGTTTCCTTTTTACCTAGACAAAAGTAAAACAAGGCATGTTTGTTTATGCAGTGAAAGGCTGTTTTCTGTTGAATCTGTTAGTACATGACTTGTTTAAACCAATATCCAAAGCATTTAGTCACTTTATTAGAAAGCAAAAATGATGGAAACCCCCGGAGAATGTTTAGAACAGTCTTGGTAAAGATATATTGATTAATAAGCAAAAGGGAGGGGGGATGCATATTAAATTGTTTATGAGGGATCTGTAGCTCATTAGAACTTTTCTAAATATTCAGCTAGTGAAGCAGTAGATAAAATTAGACATTCTCTTTAATCTTATAAAAGTTTCTAATCACAAAAAAGGCCCCAGTATTATTCCTAAATATCTGATGTGTAATATATTTCCTAATAGTAGTAGTTTAGATATATAAAATAATTCCAAAATCTTGAAGATTCCATGGAGATTCATAGTCTTTTGGGGGAATTTAACTTGAATCAGATTTCTTATCATACAGTTCCCCTGAGGTAGAAATTACTTCTCCATCCTTGAATCTCTTGTGCCTTGTATTTTTTGGACCCCAAACTAAACATGGCCTTTCAAAATGTTACCTTTTTTTAGGCCTCCTTAAAAGTACATTTTCTTTTACTGAAATAGGGAACATTATGGAAAATCTGGATTGTATGATAACCAAGAATGCATTGCTTTTTTTTTTTTTTGGACCTCTCCTATATACTTATATATCAATTTATGTTATAATTATTTGTATGTATTTTATCCTCTTCGATTATATGCTTTTTGGATGCAAGGACTATCTTGTTTGTTTCATCTTTTTATATTCTGTGCATATCACAGTGTCTTTCACAAAGTATCTTTTCCTTAATTTTATACACACACACACACACACATATGTTTGTCGATTGAATGTAGTCAACTCCTGAGCTAATATAGAGTTATCTTCATTGGACCACTGCTACATTATCTGGTGAATGACACACTATTAAGTACATAATGAGACCAAAAAACCCAAACTCTTCTGATGCAGTCTTCTATAATTCTTTTTGTGCAGATCCCATGCGTGGACCTAGAAAACTTGAAGTAGTAGAGATCAAATCCCGGCAAATCACAATCCGTTGGGAACCGTTTGGCTACAATGTCACTCGCTGCCATAGTTATAACCTCACTGTCCATTACTGTTACCAAGTGGGAGGACAAGAGCAAGTCCGAGAAGAAGTAAGCTGGGACACTGAGAATTCACACCCGCAGCATACAATCACTAACCTGTCACCCTATACCAACGTCAGTGTGAAACTCATCCTTATGAATCCAGAGGGACGAAAAGAAAGCCAAGAGCTTATCGTACAGACAGATGAAGATCGTGAGTACTTTAAAATTACGTTTTTCAGTGAAGCTTTTTTTTAAAAAATTTCTTTCTTTTAAAAATATGTTGCTTTAAAAATGAGAGGTGAAATAGAATTAACAAAAAATCGAGGCTTTAATAAAATATATGCTCATACTGCATGCCCATGTGTGTTTCAGTATATTTATAATGCAAAGGGTCTGTAGTGGGGAAATAGGGACTAGATCTGTGATTTCATTGGTCTAGGCCAGTGGTGTCAAATTCATATACAAATGGGGGCCATTAAATTATTTATAAAGATCTCTGCTGGCCACATACTGACTTGAAAACCATCTATTAACATTATCTAGTTTGCATTGTATTTTTGTTTGTTTTGTTAAGTATTTTACATTTTGACTTGATTCAACCTTGGTGGAGAGTGTTTTTTTCCATGTATTTGAGACCTCTGGTTTAGGGAACTTCCAAGAAAGAAAACTGTCTTTACCAATGCAGGCCTGTCTTCTGCACCTTGAAGGTTTGTTCTCTAAATCACTAAGGGTATGTTTGCTTAGGGTCACATGATCAGAAATTATCAAAGACCTAGTCTTCTGATTCTGAAGACAGCTGTCCGTCTACTGTATCATACTACTTCTCTGCAATTATAGTAACATATAGCCATATAAGTTCTGTAGTTATTGTTCCTCATAATTTCAATCAGTCAATTAGCATTTATTAATCACCTTCTGTGGGCCAGGCAATGTGCTAACTATCTGTAATATTATTAACTCACCTTTCTAGGATGTGTTAAGATTGTGTTAAGGTAGCACAGTAGATAGGGTGCTGGGCCTGGAATCAAGAAGACCTGAGTTCAAATATGGCCTTAGACACTTACTGTGTGACCCTGGGTACATACATCACTTAAACCTGATTGCCTCAGTTTCCTCATCTGTAAAATGAGCTGGAGAAGGAAATGGCAAACCACTCCAGTATCTTTATCAAGAAAACTCCAAATGGGATGATAAAGAATCGAAAACAACTGATATGACTGAACAACAACAACAACAAAGATTTATAAAATATTTTCCTCTTGAGAGGTCAGTGCATCAGCCATAAAGTAATAAAACCTTGAATCCCATCTGTGACACTAAGTCTTTGAAAGAGTGATATGGATTAAATCTTTTAGCAACGCTTTCTAATCTACCCATCCCATTTTATCAGTAAGGACCTATGCCTGGGTCAGTTATGTGACAGATCATGAATGACAGAGCTGCAATCTGAACCCCAGTCTTCTTATTCCAAATTCAGTGCATTTTTCACTGTCTTATAAAATCTTTTAAAGAAATTGATATAGTGGAATGGGTGCTGTTTGGAGCCAGAAGACCAGAATTCAGATCCCAGTTCTGCTGGATAGTAACCTATGTGTCCTTGGACATTTAACTTCTCTGGGCCTCAGATTCCTCATTCATAAAATGAAGGCATTTGCCTGGCTGACCTGTGAAGTCCCATACAGCTATAAATATGTTATCCTGTGATACTGTGAATTATGAAGAACTAGCAAAACAAAACTCAATTAAACAGTTCTTTTGGTCTTATTGTTATTTAGTTGTTTTCAGTTGTATCCAACTCCTCATGACTCCTTTTGGTGTTTTCTTGGCAAAGCTATTGGAATGGTTTGCCATTTCCTTCTCTAGCTCATTTTACAGATGAGGAAACTGAGACAAACAAGATTAAGTGACATGCCTGGGGTCACACAACTAGTTTCTGAGGTTGGATTTGAACTCAGTTCTTCCTGACTCTAGGCCTGGCACTCTGTCTACTTCACCACCTAGCTGCCCAGCAATTCTAGACATTAAAAAAGAAAGAAACTCATAGCCTGTTTTCCAGAATCTGTCTAAAACAGGAGGAAGCATGGTGTAATGAGAGGTCCTGGACTTGATGTCAAGAGAAACCCAAGGTTGAATCTTGCTTATAACATGTACTAGTGGTGTGACCCTGGGTGAGTCTTTTAATTAGCCTTTCTGAATATCAGTTTCCTCATCTCTAAGTTGGTGATACATGATAATACCTCCCTCACAGGGTAGTTGTGAAGATCAAGTGCGATAAAGTCTATAATGTACATCATGGACTTAAAGCTACTGTATGTGCCAATTTTACATTTTAGTCTCAATAAATGATATAGAACTTGGAGGTCATTAAATGCAAAAAATAAAGTTAAGTGCTACTTGGATAGTTTCATGGAGACAATTGTGCAGACCTTCCCACCATTCTCACATTTCTTCCTGAAAGACACATCTTAATGTGCCAGAATTCTTCCTACACAGTTACATGGCTGTGAATAACAGCATACTACAATCTCCGAACCATCAAAATCGTGAGGTACTCAACAGGCAATGGAGAGACGTATATATTGGACATAACTAGACTGTAGCATGTTTAGTAGCAACAAATTGTGGGCAAGAAGTGATGTAAAATATGTCCTCAACAAGATATATTACTGGAAAAGGAGGCAAACTGGTTTTGTAACAAGCATAAGAAAAAAAGAAATAGTGTGGCCTGTGTACTATGTGGCTATATCATGTACTTTTAAGAGCCCTAGAGATAGATCTCTAGGCTATTGGATGAAGGATTTATGGGAGACTTCTGGCAAGTTACAGTTCCACAGGTTAAGAGTGATTGGGTTATAATGTATACTGTTGGAAGAAAGTACCCACTACATCAGTGAGATTATAGCTCTACTGATATAACCTGAAGATAACAAAATATGATACCAGCACATATATTCTCATATGTCACAAACACACATATATATACATAGATGCATATATACTTATCATATATGCAAACACACACACATATATGCACATTTACACATATATATGGAAATATAAAAACCATTATTTCATTTTTGCACTAGAGTTGCTATATTATCATCACTCATTAATGATTAAATTTTAGTGTTTTAAATAATAATACCTTGTTTTCTTATACTAAAACAACAAGTCTTTATTATAGACTGCAATGCTATGTGTCCAACATGTGGAAGATTCAACGTGATGGTTTACTTAGAAAATCCTACGGAATCAGCAAAGAAGCTGAGATGACTGATATTTTCAGTAGAGTTGCGGGCTAAAAAATAAATCCCCCAAAATCAATAGCATTTTTATACAGTCATAACAAAATTCATATAGAAGGAAAGTCACATTCAAAATAACTACAAAATGAATAAAATATCTGGGAATCAATCTACCAAAGCACATTTAAAACCTGTATAGATATAATTTTAAATTGACTCCTCTGTTTTCCTATTTGTAAAATGAAATTCTGAAATTCTTTTTTTTCAAGTAGCTATTAACATGCAGGAGGTAAATTAACATAGTAATGAAATAACTGATTCTGGAAGGTTTCAATTTACACTGTTGTATTTTCAGTTTTCACAGGTCAAGTTAGAATCTAAATTTATTGTGCTTGCTTTCCTATATTTCCTTTGGCCAAAGATAGATATGACATTCAATGAAATTTTTCAGGACTTATTATAGGTCACTGGAAAAATTGAATAACTTAACTAATAAATGATATTTTGCCATTTGAAAAGGAAACCTAATTTAAGTAGGAAAGAGGTCCATAATTCACCTTTGTCCTTGGTGGGAAAAATTATTTTTCACCATGCTTCTGAAACCAATGGACTCTCCTAATGTACCCCCAAAATTCTTTGATTTTTTTTGGTCTAAAGTCCAAACCCTGACACTCTAACACGACATGAATCTATGCCTTCTTATCTTCCCTGAGAGAGCTGAAAATTACTGGAGGAAGGAGAACAGATATCTAAGAATCCTTTTTTTTTTTTTTTTTAAACTGAACCTGTTATTTCATTTTTTAAATAACTCCTGGTGAGGGACTGTCCTTACATTGCAGTACTGCCAGGTAACTTCTCTCAAACTTATATAATTTTAGACTTGCATAGGACTCTGAGAACTTATATGGCTTACCTAGAGTCATACACCTAATGTGAGATTCAGAATCCATTTCACTATTCACTATATTGTACTGATTCTCATATGAAACCATTACGGAATAAAAAAATATATTAAACTATTTTATACAGACTTTAAATGCAGTGAGTTCAGTGTAGGCCGGAATAGTTAGCAAAAGCTTCACAAAAGAGGGAGAGCTTGAGCAGGGCTTTGAAATATTGTTAAGATTTAGACAGACTAGGAGAAAGGGGAAGTGAGCTGTCTGTGGGTAGGGAAAAATAGGATAAGATACACAGGGAGAATAGACGTGAAAGTCTAGGCATAGAGAACAGATCTAGTTATCTTCAATGAAGGGTACATCTTGGGAAGGTCAGGAAAATAAAGTTTGAAAATTGGGGTAGAGCTAGACTATGGAAAGTTTTGAAATTTAGAATATCGGGTTTTATGAGATACTTTGTAGACAGTCTTTGTAGGTTATTGAGCTAGGAGTGACATGAGGAAACTAGTGGTCTAAAGAAGATCCTCCTGACAGCTAAATGTAAACTATGTTTGAAAGGGAAATTAATAATCGTGGACAAAGATTGGAGACTTTTGCAGTAATTGAGACATGTCATTTCAGGTGACTGGAAATAATGAATCCAAGAGACAATTGTTTTTTCTAGTATTTAATTACTTGCCCAATTCGTTGATCTGCTCTTTTTCTCTTTATTGATGTAAACATTTAGAGATATGCTTTTTCCCCTAAGTACTGCTTTGACTATGTCCCATAAATTTTATTTTATTGTTTCCTTGTTATTATCTTAAATGAAATTATTATTTCTATGATTGGTTCTTTGAATCACTCATTCTATAGGATTATTATTTACTTTCTAATTTATTTTAATCTATGCTTCAAAAATCCTTTACTCAATGTAATTTTTATTGCATTATGGTCAGAAAAAGATTTATTTAATATTTCTGTTTTTCTGCATTTGTTTGCGAGGTTTTTATGCCCCAATACATGGTCAATTTTTTAATAAATAATTAATTTATTTTTAGTTTTCAACATTCACTTCCATAAGATTTTGAGTTTTAAATTTTCTTTCTTTCCCTCTCCTCCTCCCCGCCAAAAGGGCATGCAATCTGATGTAGGCTCTATGTATACATTCATAGTAAGCATATTTTCCCATTGGTCATGATTTGAAGAACAATTAGAACTAATGGGAGGAACCACAAGAATGAAGCAATAAAATAAAACAACAGAGGAAAAGGAGAGCAAATAGTATGTTTCCATCTGCACGCAGACTCCATATTTCTTTCTCTGGATGTGGATAGCACTTTCCATCTTTTGGAGATGTCTTAGATTCTTGCATTGCTGTGAACAGCCAAGTCTATCAAAGTCAGTCATCCCATAATGTGGCTGTGTACAGTGTTCTCCTGGTTCTGCTCACTTCACTCAGCATCAGTTCATATAAGTCTTGCCAGGTTTTTCTGAAGTCTGCCTGCTCGTCATTTCTTATAGCACAATAGTATTCCATTACATTCATATGCCACAACTTGTTCAGCCATTCCCCAATTGATGGGCATCCCCTCAGTTTCCAACTCTTTGCCACATGGTCAGTTTTGGTGAAGGTGACATGCATAGCTAAGAAATAGGTATACCCTTTTCTATTCCTATTCAATATTTTCCAGAGGTTTATCATACCTAACTCTTCTAATATTTATTCATTCCATAATTTCTTCTTTATCCAAGAGCCATTTGGGGGGAAAACACATCTTGGAGTTGTTTGGATGGAGAAGAGAAAAGGGGATAGAAAATTCAAAAGTTTCCAGCCTCAGGGATTGCAGGGATGGGGAACCTGTGGTCTCAAGGCCACATGTGACCCTCTAGGTCCTCACGAGTAGCCCTATAACTGAATCCAAACTTCGCAGAACAAATTCTCTTAATAAAAAGATTTGTTCTGTGAAACTTGGACTTAGTCTAAAGGCTGCACTCAAAGACCTTGAAGGCCACAAGTGGCCTCCAGTCCACAGTTTCCCCACTCCTGGATTAGAGGAATGTTGACAACACCGATAAAAATTGGTTAATTAGGAATCAGATTTGATGTGTACACACACACATTTTTGTGGAAGTTGAACTCAGATTTTCATCATTTTTAGTCTAATTTTCTATTCATTTTGTCATGCTGCATCCCCCTGTAGGCTGTTCCAAAAGTCTTTGTGCTGTTTTAAGCTATTAAAGCTTTAAACTGCACTAATTCTTTTGGACTTTCCTATATATTATGTATCCTGTATACATTACGCAGTTTATATATTTCTGTATCCATCTAAATGTCCCTACATCCATCTTAAGTGTTTGTGTGTTTGGATAGATGCACACCCAAATATATATGCACACACCTATAGATATATATACCTGCATGTGAGTCTTTAATGTAGCTTAATGTATTACCTCTAGGATAAAATAGAATAAGATAAAAACTCCTGTGTTTGTCTTTTATGATCCTTCCAAATTTGGTTTGAGACTATTTTATAGTATTTGCTGTGCATTCCTGCACAGCAATACTCTGTATTCCAGCCAAACTGGCCTACTCACTGTTCCCCATATGCAGCATCTCCACACCTTTGCCCTGTCTGGAATTCCCTCCTTTCTCACTTTCATTGCTTAGAATCCCAAGCTTTATTCAGGTCTCACTTTTCACCTCCTCTGTGAAGCTGCTTCTGACATATTCCACCCTCCAAGTTGTTATGCTAGTGCCTTACCCCACCCCCAATAACTTTAAATTTACTTTATCCACGTTATTATGTATATAATCTGTGTACATGTTTTTTTTTTTCAAGTAAAATAAAAGCTCTTTGAAAACAGGTCTATTTCATCTTTGTCTTTCTATCCCCAAAGCATAGCACAGTGCCTGGCACACATTTGCCACTTAGTTAAATGTTTCTTCTAATGAATCTCACTTATATGCTCAATGAAATACTACTTGAACACCTGAAGGATCTCTAATGTTTTGCTTATGAATACTCTTTCCAGTGACATAGATTTTGACTCTGTTTTTTTCATAAATAGTTTTCCGAAGTGGTTGTGACCAAAAAAATTCATCACTCTTTCCAACATGGTGATAAGCCTCTCTGAACCTAGCTAGACTATTCTCCATACAGAAGGAAGATGTATATGTAGATTGTCACCGAGTCTGTACTGTTATGGAATCTGCCATAGATCGTACTCTACTGGCATAGTCTTAGAAGTTCCTATACCATAATGAGGTAGCAGAAAAGAAGTTTTTTTAATGGCATTATAAATTCTGTCGTAAAAATTGTATAATGTATTTGAAATCCAGCTATAAAATTATTTTTGGATCAGCTGATATTTAAGGTCATCTTTGCCCCAGCTCTCCTGTCTTTGGCTAGAGAAGTGTCTGCACATCAATAAATATTTATTAAGTATTTTTATATTCAGGTACTGTGCTAAGTGCTGGAGATACAGAGGAAGGCAAAAGACAGTCTGCCCTTGAGGAGTTCACAGTCTAATGCAGGAAACAACATGAAAACAGCTATGTACAAATAATCTTTAAACAGGATGAACTGCAAATAATCAACAGAGGGTTGGGGAAACCCTTCATGTGGAAGGTGGAATTTTAGCTAAAAAACTTGACAGAAGCCAAGAAGTTGGAGGAAAACTAACGAAGTCCCTTTATGTTTCTGTATTGTAGATGTATGTCTGCATATAATATACTCATAAGACATTAATAATACACATTTACAGAGTACATTCAAATGTATGAACAGCTTTTCATAGGCCATCTTATTGAGTCACAGAACAACCCTGTGAGAAAGGTACTATTGGTTTTACTGTCTCCATTTTACAGATGAGAAAAGAGAGGCCTAGTTAATTTTAAGTGATTTGCTAAAAGTGCTTACATGAAATGTTGTAGATAGGACTTGAATCCTGAATCCAGGTTCAGATTTATGTCCTCTACTCCCGGTTACCTTTCCATATATATCCCTCATTTGAGCATTGATTTTTATAGGTGTTTCATGTTAAGAAATTTATTTCAAGAGATGGCTTTTCATTGTCACCATTCTTTGTTTCTGGAGCACAGTATGTCCTTGATACTAGTTGGTGACCAAGTAAGTATACAAATGAGATTGTGGTTATGTTACATGTGGTTTTGTATCGTGAATAAAGAGATTTTTAAAAATTTTCTTGGATCAAGTGAGAAGACTTGTGTAAAGAACTAAGTTTTTGCTTTTGGTTTTATTTCTGGCCATGATCATTTTTTCCTGAAGAATTATTACCTTCTATCACTTAATGACACAGCAGTTAAATTTGGTTGTGCTTCAAGCATTACAGGACACAGAGGAAAGAACACTGAATTTAAAGTCAGAGGACCTAGTGCAAATCCCAACTTTGCCAGTATCTACCTGGTTGACCTTGGACAGCTTTATGGGCCTCAGTTTCCTCATCTGTAAAAAGAAGGGTGATGGAGTAGATGAGCTACAAGATCCCTTGCAGCTTTAAATTTATGACTGTTTCAAATTTTTATTTTCCTTTCAAGAATAGATAACATGATGTGAAAGTTTATCGAATATCAGTATTTTCTCTTACTCTAAGAAAGAAATGACTAGATAGTGTTTTCATTGTTTCCCTCTAAAGGAAAATTCTTCTAGCCAAGGAGAGGTGGTAGGGAGGGGGGAAGGAGAGGACTAAGGGAATAATTCTGTCTACTATTTGAAAGTCTCTGTGGGAGATTGATTGTATCTGCAGACTTTCAAATATTGTGCCTCTTTGAGAAATTAAAACCTAACGGATGCTCATCTGACCAAAACTGTATTTTTTTGTCGTTTTTGTTGCTGTTGTTAGTTCCAAGTTCTGTTCCCATTGAATCTATCCAAGGAAGTACTTTCGAGGAGAAGATATTTCTTCAGTGGAGAGAGCCAGCTCAGACATATGGTGTGATCACCTTCTATGAGGTAGAGAACATATACATGTAATTATAATTTCAGTTCAATTTAACAAGTATTTAGCAAGTGCCTACTAATTGTGATTTAAAGAATCCCATCAAATGCCAATAAATTTGCATTGAATGAATATGGAACTGTTTTGATAAAGAATTAGTCATTTAAAGCAGCCTTTTTTTTTTTACATTTAAAAACAGAAATATAATAAATATAAGTTACAATCTGTGGTATATACTTTTTGAGTGAGTATTTGTATTGAATTGGGTGCTTCCAGGTTAGTAATTGCATGTTAAATAGATAAAGCATTGAAAATTATCTTTCTTTAAAAAATTGAATTGTTTTATTTTGTTTAAGTTTTAAATATTTCAGAAGTTTAGATCTTGATGTTTCTTAACTATAAAATATTGTGTTGCTGAATTGTAGAGAATACAGATTATGCAATTTAAAAGTCAATAAAATTCACTTGGGGAATGCCAATAGAACAATGACTCTTGATTTTCAGGAATTAGCCACTCTCTTTTGACTTCAGTGTCGCGGTTATATCTAGTGATGCATGTCAGATAGTTGAATCATAGTGAAGAAGATTTTGATGAATTGTTCAAGAAAAAATAGAAGTAGCAGTGGTGACAGTCATCACCGCACTTGTAGGAGGATCATTTTACTAAGCCTATTGTAGTAAAAGTAAGCAGGTAGATTATTTTTTTAAAGCTAGCATTTATTTGAATGCAAATTCAACAAAATTATGTGTTGTTAGGTTTCTGGGAATTGCTGCTGCTCCTCATGTGGAACCTCTGCTTGAATACCTTTCAGAAAATCTGACAAAAGACTGAGCAGACTAAGCTGTCAGACAGTCATCACTGTTCACCCTCATGTCTGACCCAACTAGCCTTACACTTATGTTTCCATAAATCTTCTGAAACTTGGTATTGAAATGCAAAAAAAGAAAAAAAAAAGAAAAGAAAAAAGAAAAAAAGAAAGGAAGAAAAATTAATTGAAAGCTAAAGGAATTTCGATAAAAGAAAAAAGCTAATTTCAGTGCTGAGCTATTGATGTTGTTCAATGGCTGTCTTACTGTAAAATGGAAGAAATATTAAGAAAATGCATGACTTTGTCCCTTGTTTAATAATTACTTCTGACAATTGACTATTTGGTCACAATTTTTAGAGTTTGTCATTTTAATCTCTCTGATGTTTTCATGATTCATTTGTATGAAAATTAAGCAGAGAAACAGCTATATTTTTATAGAAAAATGCATATGATATATTGGGGCAGCTAGATGACTCAGTGGATAGAGTGCTGGGCCTAGAGTCAGGAAGACCTGGGTTCAAATCTAGCCTCAGACACTTACTAACTGTGTAATCCTGGGCAAGTCACTTAGCCTCTGTTTGCCTTAATCAACTGGAAAAGAAATGGCAAACCACTCCAGTAGCCTAGACCAGAAAACCCTGTGGAAAGCCTGGACCATGGGGTCACAAAGAGTCGGACACATCTGAGCAACTAAACAACAGTATGATATCAGCCTTGGAAGTAAAGCTTTGATGATGAGAGAGGGAGTCAATTGCCTCAAAAGATACGTAAGCTTGTCTAGAGCAAGGGCAGTGAAAGCCGGGCTGTGTCCATCTATTGCCAGAGGAATGCATATTTCTCAGCGTTAAACATTTAAATACTTAAACAATAAGAATAGAAGTCCCAACAGAAGAACCCATTAATCTCTTGGAATTTAGCAGACAGGATCTCCCAGGTGAACACTAATCTAAAATGCTAGTGCAATGAGGATGGATGAAGTTGTCATAAATCAGGCTTTTTGAAAAATAAAAGTATATGTATAAGCACGGCAGATCAATTCACTTTACATGGTACCAGAGGGGAAAGCTTAGAACTTTTTTGAGTTGAGTTTAATGACTAAACATAAAATCTTCCTGGATACAAAGTCCTTTTTTCTGTCCTCTCTACTATAATACCATCACCTTTTTATGTTCATTGTCCTCTTTTTTTCATGATCATAATAATACCTTCCATTTGCATGTAATCATAATAATACCATGCATCTCCTATTTGCAAAGTATCTTTACATCCTTTGCCTGCTTGAGCTTCGCAACAACCCTTAAATGTCCCTAGAGCTGATGTAATTAGCTGTGTTTCACCGAGAAGGAAAAGGACACTTAACTGATATAACTTGCCTGTTGTAACTTATCAGATAAGTGATGGAAATGCCACTGAAAACCAGATCTTCTGACTTTAAGATTGTGGGTCTCCCGCCACTCCCCCCGCCAACCATTCCTCTGGCAGAAAATAATGTAACTAATGATTTCTCAAAGTAAAATCTTACATACCTTGAGATTAAACCTGGTTAATGTAGAGGACCTGTCAGTCAGAATATAAGGAACTGTGAGAGTAGGAAAAATAGGGACATCAAATAAAAGACAAGGACTGGAGTATGGATTAGAAAAGAAAAAGTTAAATAATAAAGGAAACCAAGCATCTCTTTTTGGAGAAGGAAGTGGAATTTGATAATTATGTGTGGAAGTAAAGATGAAAATAAAGAATCATTAGGATAAGAGAAGATCAAATATAGATAGATAAATATAGATATAGATGGTATGATAAATGTAACCAAAGGAAAAAACATTAGGAAATATTTGTAAATTAAAAGAATAGAGCATTGTTCTCATTCTTTGCACATTCTTAGACTTCCTTAGTTCTTGCTCAATGAGGTAATGACAGTGGTAAAAATAGACCCCAATATCTGCTGTCCTAGGAGCTTCAAGTCAACAAGCATTTATTAAGTGCTTCCTAGGTGACAGGCACCATGCTAAGTTCCCTATTGCTCACTGTTCATCTGCTGCCTGGAAGGGCTGGGTTTGACTAAGTTGATTTGAATATGGGCATTTGTTTGGTCTCCACGAAGGACAGTTAGTTTCACTTTAGCTATCTTACAGCTACCTTCCCTTAGGGTAAATATACCCCTACTATTGGGCAGACTTCAAAATATATGCCTTTGTCATGGGCTGATAGATTTATCTCTCTGTTTTCTATTAATTTCTCTCCCCTCTCTTTGGTATCAGAAGACATGATCCTCTTTTCTGACAATTTTCCACCAATTACTCATTCATTTTATCCTCCTTTCCCCCTTTCCTAGCCACCTTTGAAAAAACTCAAATTCATGAGTCAACCCTAAGATTCAACTAGTCTCAACAAAGTTCTTTAAAAAAAGATAGTTAAGCATTTATTATGTGCATTCTAGGTACCATGGTCGATACAGAGAAAGATGAGCTATGACCCCTGATTTCAAGACGTTTTCATGGTAGTTAGAGAAAAGAATATGAATCTGTGAAAAACTGGAAATAGTAGGATGCAATGGAAGGAGTTCTTGACTTAGATTCAAAAGACATACATTAAAATCTAGGCTCCTCAACTTACTACTTATGTGACTTAAAATATATTAACTTCTCTGGACTTGTTTAAGTTATCAGTTTAATG
Source organism: Vombatus ursinus (assembly GCF_900497805.2). NCBI lineage: Eukaryota > Metazoa > Chordata > Mammalia > Diprotodontia > Vombatidae > Vombatus > Vombatus ursinus. The sequence goes on from NW_020955033.1 coordinate 35,202,983, forward strand.
CCATAGAAGAGAGATCACATGTCATATAATTGCCAGATGGATAACAATTGCAATAGGATTTCAAAGGGGAAACCCATCATTTCAGGATAGGATAGTCAGACAAGGGTAAACAAAAAGTTTGCTACGTGCACTGAGTATTAAAGGATAGATAGGGGAAGAGGAAGGGAAAAGGAATTCTCAAGGCATAGACTGGAACAGTTAAAAAAAAAACATGGGGAAAGTATGACACTTTCTGTGAAAAATAAAACAGTTTGACTAATGGAATTCTTATAGGGCAATAATGAAATAAGGCTGGAGAAGATACATTGATAATTAATTGAACCTCATATAACAGGATATGAAATGTAGACATTATGGTAAAAGTAACGAGACAGTGATTATTTTTGTGTACAGGAGTACAGGATTGAGTGGAGATATGAGGCTGAAGGTTAAGAAAACTAGCTAGGATACTATTGCGACAACAGTAAGTAGTCCAAGAACAGGCTAAGACCCTGAACTAGATTAATAGTGGAAACTGAGAGGAAGGGTTACGTATGAAAGAAGTTAGAAAGGAAGAGCCAATAGGACTTGGTACCCGAATATGGGATTAGAAAGTGAGAGGAAAGAGTAACTAAATAACTAAAGATAACTAAAATTTTAGACCCACAAAATTGAGAAAATGATAGTACCATAAACAAAAATAGGCAAATCAAGAGAAGAAACTATTTTAGACAGAAGGCTGAGTTCAGTTTTAGACACATGGATTTTTAAATATCAATGAGAAATCTACGTGGTCTAGTTGGAAATGGAAAAGGGGAGGGGGGGGGGGAGAGAGAGAGAGAGAGAGAGAGAGAGAGAGAGAGAGAGAGAATGAAAATCAGAACTTGTAGATTTGAGAGTCTTCTACATTTCAGTTCATCCAACAATCAAGAAATATTTATTTAATTTATTTAGCATCAGGCACTTTGCTTATCTCTAGAGATAGGAAAAATAAATAAATAATCCCTAGCTTCAGTAGAGCTAATGTTCTATTGAGAGAGACAATGTGCACATATAAAAGAATGTACAGAATAAACACTAAGTTGTTAAATTTACGATAGTGAGAGAGGATTCTAGCAGTGGGGAGAATAAACTTGAGAGCTGTCCTGAAGGAAGGGTGGGATTCTATCAAGTGCACAAGAAGAGGCCAATCTTTCCTGCCTTGCAGGAATGTATCTGGACTGCTATAAAGGCCCAGAGTCCCGGGAGAGAGATAGTGTCTTGGGAACGGAACAGAGAGGAAGCCAGTTCAGCTGAACCATAGAGTGTGGGAAGGAGAGTAATGTAAAATGGGACTGGAAAGATAAGGTAGGGGCTTAAGTTATGAAGAGTTTCAAAAGCCAAGCAGAGGAGTTTATATTTTATCCTAAAGGCAATAGAGAGCCATTGAAGTTATTGAATAGAGAAGTAACAGGGTCAGAAGGCAAAACATTTGACAAATGAAGAGTAGATAGATTGGAATAAGGAGAGAGTCAGGAAGACCCATTACAAACTCACTGTGATAGTCCAAGTGAGAGGTGACTGGAACCAAGATGGTAGCTATATGAGTAGAGAAAAGGGTTGAATGGAAGAGATGTTATGGAGGTTAAAATGTCAAAATTTGTCAACTGATTGTGAGAAATGTTGAAAGTGAGAATGACATCAAGGTTGGGATCATGAATGACTTGGATTTGGAGGGTGGTAATGTGCTTAACATAGGGAAATTCTCAATCATACAGAAGCTGGGAAGAGGGGAAGGGTTGGGAGGGAAGATAATGAGTTCTGGAAGGCTAGACGAAGGGTGGTCCCCTCGATGGAAATAAGCAAGTTGGGTGGAAAGGAGTAGAGGGCAGTAGTCACTGAGACCAAGGAAATGAATGAGATTAAAAAAAACAAAGGTCGTAGCACTAAACCTTAATTAATGGCCTTATTCAAAGGGTAGAAAAAGATAAAAGAAGAACAATGGATCTAGAAGTGGAATTGTTATACAAATAGAAGGAAAAATAGAATTTGGTGACATCATGGAAACCAGGAGAAAAGAAAGGTTATAGAAAAAAAGGTGTTCCCACTCTTTTGAATATTGCAGATGTCAAATAGAACAGAGGAAAAGAAACTAGACTTAGCAACTAGAAAATAGTTTTTGACCTTCAGAAATATGGTTTGAGAAGAGTGATGTGCAGTGGAAACCAGATTGGGAAGAGTTAAGGTGGAATGGAATCAGTTCTTAAAGACTGCTAGTTCAGGAGTGAAAATAAGTGGAAAATACTAGCTGGTTGGTGGCAGTACCGTCAAAGGTCTTTAAGGCTGACTTAATCTATAACTAGGTTAAGCATACTTGAACCACAGGTGTCTAGCTTAATGGGTTATCCTGACAGCTAAGAATAGAGATCTAGGCAAAAGACCGTCATGTTTTATGTTTTTTTTTTCCCCAGGTCAGCTTAAGTGTATGACAGAGAATATTTTGTGAGTAAAATCTGTTAAAGGGTTGATATCCTGAATATTCTACCAGTCTGATCATGTCAAACGTGGTTGTGATTGAAGTACAGAGCAAACATTTTCTTGCTGAAGCTTAGTTGATTCGATCTAAATATTCTTTCAGAGGTCTTCTTAATTATAATGATATGGTATAAACATAAGAAAAAAAGAATGTCAATTATCACTTTGTATAATAACAGTGTTCGTGTTCATGTACATAAATTACAAGTGAGTCTACCAATTTAAGAGCAAAAAAAGTGCTTGGTTTTGCAATTTAAAACTTTTGAATCGGTTCCTAATTTAGAAATTATGTCATTAAAGCCAGTGGAAGTCAGCAATCACCACTGAAAACTCTTACTTTGGAACGTGTGATGAACTCGTTTTGGAGGTTTAAGTTAAAATAAAAATGAGTAGCACTTGACAGGACAAAATGCAAAGACTCTTGTCTGTTCTTCATACATCAGTTTTTGAAAGATTTATTGTTTCACCTCTATGAATAATGCTTCCACTTCTATCTATTAAGTGTCTGAGGGGAGATTTGAACCTACATCTTCCTGACTTCAAGTCCAATGCTTTATACCATGCAACCTCTCAATTCTAATCACATCACCTTAATGACATGAATTTTCAAGGCAAAAAAGAAATCAACCTGGTGACTAACTTTTCAGTGATGAGCCCTTGGATAGAAGAACAAGGCCTCATAGTTAAGAGCCTCTCTATTTCTAGCTCATCAGATTTGCCGGATGGCATTCCACATACCAATAAGGCATCAGAGTAGAACTTTAATAGAGGACTTTCTTCCTATGTCTGTACATTTGGATGAGTTCACATTTCAGCCCAAAGTAAAACCCTGCAGTCTTGATTGATAGCCAGGATTACCGAAGAAAACCAGAGTTTCAATTTCAAATACAAATGCCTCGGCTTACTTTGTGGCAAAACATCTAAAACTACTTTTGCTATCAAAAGAGGACTATCTCTTATGGCATAGAGTCTAATAATAGCCACATTGATTAGAAATGGAACTACAAGCATATTAGGCCTTTATCTTGTGTGGTTAATTGCATTTTTTTGTTCAAACAGTAGCATGATTTAGACATTTTGAAGGCAAGCAAATTCAAAGTATTAGCTTAAGCCTGAACCCATCTTTAACACCATAAACTGTCTGGCCCCAAGTTCTTCCTGTCTATAAAAGTAATAACTCATAACTGTCTTGGCTGAATTCCTGTGTCCCTTCATTGGATTCAGGATTTGAAAAGTCTGAGGGAGCAGGATAGCTTATCATAAAATGTCTGACAGTGCATACATCAGAAGGGTTTATTGGATAAAGATGCAATCTTGTCCATCTGCTCAAGATATTTTATCACATTCTTATTCTTTTGCAGATCACCTACAAGGCAGTCAGTTCCTTTGACCCAGAAATAGATTTATCCAATCAAAGTGGAAGAGTTTCAAAGCTGGGAAATGAAACTCATTTCCTTTTTTTTGGACTGTATCCGGGTACCACATACTCCTTTACTATCCGAGCAAGCACAGCCAAGGGCTTTGGACCTCCAGCAACAAATCAATTTACCACAAAAATATCAGGTATTGTTGAAAGTGAATGACTGTGTCCTTCATCAAAAGCAGTGTCATCCTTTGGATGCTAAATAAACAGTCCATTTTCAGGACTGGCCAGACAAAAAGACATTTTGAAACGTTTGAAATTTTTGGATGTCCCACAGTCTGATTTGTGGGGCTCTTGAGATTACCTTTTCAAAATTGTGTAACTCATAATTTATGGAAGCACAGAAATGAAGCAGGTACAACAATGTCTGCTGCTGTTTCAGGATTTAGTGTTAGGGTTTTGGAAGTGAGACAGAGGGTTCTGTTCAGTGTTCACTCATCCCTTACACAATTCTGAATTAGCCCAGAGACAGTGCTGGAAAATTTCAGTAATGAGCCATGGACTATTGAGAACTCAGCAGAAATGCCTTTCTGTTATGTGGATAGAGTTTGCTTATAGAGGTTAGTAACCTCCCAGGGTAATTCCTTCTCTAATAGATACACAGGATGAAGAATGAAGACTGACAGCCCAAGACATAGTTACCTCTAACTTTTTAGAAATTCAACTGTACCTCCCTTCAGTGGCCAGACATTTTAAATGTGTTTACAGAGATGTATAACTATGTGGGGAGTCTTTTTGGGCTGATTTTTCTCATTCCTGTTTGGGGAATTAAGTTGGACATCTGCTGTGAGATACATACCAGTGATGGAGTTCATTTCTCCAAAGGGGTCTTGAAATTTTTCAAAACTTTTAGGCAGTTGGGTGCCTATTTCTCATTTTGGAGGGAAACCCCAATCAGATTTTTAGTTGGTACAGTGTTTTCATTTTGACTCCTACTCATCATTACTATTTTATTAAACTTTTATTATTTTACTATTTTATTAAACTTTTGGGTGGATAATTGATAGCAAGAAAACACTGAGGAACACTGCCAATTTTCCAGCAGGTTTTTGGTGGGGGTGAAGTTTAAAGTTTCTTTTTGATCACTTGTCACTCAAAGGATAAATTTATGGTATATAAGCCAATGAAGATAATTTTGAATCTGAATTCAAATGTGATTGTAAATTTAATATAAATTGATCATGACAAAGCTAGAGGAAAAGGGTAAACAATGAATAATCTGACAAGGACTTTGGGAATGTAGACTTCACCATAAAACTCCCAGAAACAACACTAACAGAATATAATAGTACTAAGAAACAATCCATGGGTTTTCTAGATAAGGCACAAGAATTTTTGTTAAATACTTTAAAGTAGTGTTTCCAAAATTTTTTAATTCAATTAAAAAAACATTGATTAATACTTACTTTGTGCCAAACATCGTACTAGGCACCAGGCTATAAAACAAAAAATGAAACAGCCCCTGCCCTCAAGGAGCTTACATTCTACTAATCCTTATCACTGAATGCTTTCTCCTATGGATGTATCCTCTCTCCATGCCTCTTTAATCATCCCTTCACAGAACACGCTCGCATGAAACTAGCAGTCTCCTTGATTTTGAAAGCCTTTAGTTTTCTGCCTGGGCTCATAATAGGACCAAAAGCTCTCTCAGAAGATCCTTGGTAAGAGGAACTTGAGAAGAGAAAACATTGCCTTACTGATAATGATAGCCTCAATACTTCAAATTTAGCAACACCTTCCAGCCTCCCTGAGGACTCTTTGGGCATCTGGACCCACAGTCTGAAGAATATTATTTATAGCAAAAGTATACTGAAATTTAATTTTTCTGGCCATAACACGTTTTAAAAATTGGCCTTGGAATTAATGTAGTTAATTTTGTACTCCAGTTTGAAAAAAAAGAATGCTAAATAAAAAGACTGTACCCATTCTGTCTTCTGCCTAGCTTCTTTAGATATACATGTAGGGGAATGTAAATAAAGTCATTTTGTGGCTATGGCCACCACTTCACTACAGAGCTCGGTATTTTTCATGTGCTCTTTGCCTTGGAAGGAAGATTTAAAAAAAAAATAAACTGCTCAGGAAAATCCAAATCTGCAACCAAGTAAATCAAACATAACGAGTCTCTCTCTCTCTCATTTCCTTTTGCTCTGTCTTGTTTCCTTTTGCAGCACCTTTGATGCCAGCATATGAACTGGAAACACCCCTGAATCAGACTGATAATACTGTGACAGTTTTGCTGAAGCCAGCCCAGAGTCGAGGCGCTCCTGTCAGGTATGGGCCAGGGGGTCTGGGTGCAGGAGCAAGGAGTCTTCTGGATATTAACATCCAATTCATTAATTTCTTGACTGTGTTTCTTAGGGATTTTTTTTTTCCCACCCGGCAGCCAGCTTGTAAACCCATATCTTTATTAGCTCTAATTAAGTTAAATAGCTAAGGAAAAATGAAAGTGCTTTGATGTTGGCTGCTCAATTATTGTTTAAAGGATTTGATCCAGATGCAAGTGGCTTGTTCTTTGAAGATAAGGAACAAAGCCCCAGTCCTTGTTGGGTGGGTGGTTTCTTTACTTATGAAGGTAATTGCTTGACTGCAGCGTTTAGAGTTCAAGAGCAAATTACATTTTTGTCCTGAGCCATCTATTTTTAATAATCTCTCATTTTTGTTTGCCTCCAATTTTAGTGAGGTAATTAATTTTTTTTAAAATTGAGTATAAAATGCATGTCTTAAAATATATACATCTACACATATATACATATATCTATATAAGTATAGTTATATGTATATAGGAGGCCATATTGGAAAGAAAAAGATTGTAGAATCTATATCTGACCAGATTTGAGTGTGTTTTTCTTTTTTACTACCAGTGTTAATGACCATAAATCCTCATTCCATGATACTTTGTATATTATATACTGGCATAAGATTATATGTTAATCTTACAGTCAGTAGAATTAAAGAAATCTGTTTTTATAGGAAAGAGTAGAAGAAAGCTGAATTGCTCTAAATATGAACTTGACATATCTCATTAATCTATATAAATGAAGTTTACACTTGTTCTGTAGGGAATTTAAACTCTTTACCTTTGAATTATAAGGAAAAAGTTTCTTGATAATTAATATGTGTCATTACTTCAAGAAAAAAATTGCCCTCAGAATTAAGATCTATAAAAATCTCTTGTGCCCATATTGCTGTTGAAGATTTTGATAATTTTAGTTCATTTTTGATATATGGTTCTATCCCATCACAAAGGAGTGGAAATGTCACTCTGTGCTTTTCTCTAACAGTATCAAAGGTATTCTAAGACCAATTAGATTACTTTCTGTTTTGCATAAAATACCTGGTCTAAATTCCAGAGAATAGAAGTAGAGCACCTGTTGACATTTAAATCAGACATTTGTGATAGAGTGATTTTTCTCCTAAAAACAGTTTGCCTTAGAGAAAAGGTGAGGCAATAAAACGAGAGAGAATCTGAGTTAATCCAAGGCTTCAGAATTATAGAGGAATTGCTGGAGACTTTTATATAAAAAGTCTGGAGATGTTCGTAAAACATTTTTGCTTCATCTTATTATCCAGTTGGGCTCAATGTGAAAGCACTATGAAAACTGTAAATATGCCCTATTGTTGTAAAACAATGTATCATCATCATCATCGTCTTCATCATCGTCTTCATCATCGTCTTCATCATCGTCATTGTAAACATGAGACTTTTGGGGTTACCTGTCTAGTAGAGAAATGTAATAGAATGAGTATTGGGCCTACAGTTGAGAGAGATGGGTTTAAATTCCAAATCTGACATTTACCAACTATGTGACAATGGCCACATCATTTATCCTCTCAGAGTCTTCTTTTTTTTATCTGAAAAATGGGGATTATAATAATATCTACCCCACTGGATAGTTGTGAGGATCAAATGAGTTAATGAATGCAAAATGCCACATAAATATCTACTCTCATTTTTGATAGTTGTGAGTTGAACTGATTAAACACTGTCTTTGACAGTGGCTCTGATATGGATTTTATTGGTTTTCCAGGACTTGGGGTTACAGTCTATGAGTGTGGAACAAAAATAGGATCATAAGATTTCGAGTTGTAGAGAAAGGACCCTTTTCTTTATATGCAACTAACTTGCTCCAATGGAGATTAACGTATAGCCCTAGTTCCACTAGCATTGTGATTGAACCAACTTTTCTAAGCTAAGCTTAATGCCAACAGCATTTCTGGGAAATCATAAGTTATGTTTTTGCTGAAGTTAAAAGGATTTTCAAGAGGTTACTCATTCTCACTGCTTCCAGATTGTTCTATAGTATCAAGAAAAGAGGGTTCCTAACCTTTTGATCTCATCCTGTCCTCCCTCCCTCCTCCTGGATCTTGCTCCGTCAATTATTTCCTCCTGTTAACATTTTCCTGAATGTTCAAGTCCTACAGAAAAATTCAATAAATATTTATTAGGTAACTATTATGTTTAAAGAATAGTGGAGAGTATTAGGAAGAAGTCAAATTCAGAAAAGGCATGGTCTGTGCCTCCATGGAACATCACTGACTGGGGAAATGATTTGTCCTTTTTCTCCAAAAATGTACTAATATCTTTATTTTCCCGTAATTGCTTTTAAACAACTACATTTCTTCAGAGTAATGTAATAATATGGTACTAGAACATATTAAATTTAAATAAATTGGAATTTTTGTTTGTGCTCATTCTTAAAGATGCATTTTAAAGGATATGCATATACATATAATACCTATGCATGTATACATTTGTGCATATATGTGCATATATATATATATGTATACACACACACACACACATACACACACATACACCCTGTGTAAATAGATGGATGAATAGGTTAGTATATGAACAGTGGGTCAAGTAAGAAGGTGGAGAAGATGCTGAACTTCATTTGTAGAAGGCAGAACAAGTAGAACCTGGTAGTTCCCTATACCAGTGAAATCACAGGTCCATTCTCAATTCCTAATAAAGTTACAGGACTTTACAAAAATGCATATAATACAAAATGTAAACCACTGTATCAGACAGGATCAAACTATATGCTGTGTCTAAATCTAAGGAGAAAACAGCCAAGTGAAATAAATGATTATTAATAGCCAGTGATTTGGGGAGAGTCCTGATTTAAAAATTCAGTCTCTTGAAGGACATTTTCCGACCCCACCCAGGTGGGGAAGCCATTGTGCTCTACTCAAGTTTAGGTGGGGATAAATTCTTTGAATAGATTGCCCAAGACTGGGGGTAAGTAAGTAACATATTCAGAGTTCATTTGAATAGGTTTAGACCCTCATTGTAACATTCATTCTCTCATTAATTGTGAACCAATCAGAATTGATTGCCATGCAGAGGGATGAGCCAGCTGCCATTGTTGTCTTTGTTCTAAGAGAGAGACAGCTAAGTGACCATCCTTTTTAAAAATAAACATGCTGGCATTATTAATAAAATGATTAAATTACCCAGAAATTATGTCTTTCAAACTTTTTAAACATCACATATGACTAACTATAGTTAATCATTAGAGGCCTCTGGAGTAGGTGGCATGTCCTTGATTCATGTAAAACCCTGGATTGGGTTCCTGACTTAAATAGAAGGGAAACTGTTTTCCGTTAGGAAAGTTGAATTTTCTTAATAGACATTCAAGTTTAACAGTAAACTTATTTCAGTCTCACCTGTCATAGATTACCTTTTTGTTGCTGTTAAAAAGTAGATGTTCCCTTTAAGGGGATTAGTTAGTTGTATGTTGGACCATAATGAGACTGATTATCTCTTGAAGTGGATAGAAGATCTAGTTGAAGTGGTTAGTTTGGAAATTGTAGCTATAATACCCTAAAGCTAAGTGGAGGATTTTAAAATCCTTAGAATTCATTTGCTCTTTGGGGATATAAGAACACTGATTAGGGTGGTAAAAGGGATTTTAAACACAAAGCTACAGAGTAGACAAAAACAGATGAACACATCTGGAGATTTATAAAACACTCATGTAATCAAACACAAGAAAGTGCTCCCCGAGCGAATATGATAAATAGAAGAAAGAATAGAAATGAAAGTGAGCATCTGTTTACTTGCCCAAATTGTGCTTAGTATTATGTTTTCAAAGATACTGTGATTGTACATTTCCAAAACCCATGCTTTTCATTGATTTTATTTTTTTTCTTTAATCTATATTCATTGGTGTTGAAAATTTGGCCATATCTCATTTATGCTCTTCACTAAGTAAGGTGACTGGATCAATCGATTCTCTTCCAGTCACCCCAGCTTGGTTAATGCAGATTCTTGAAATTGCCCTTAACTCACGGTTTAAATGATTGTTGTCTTTTTATTGATCAACACATCAGTTCTATCACCTCAAAGTATTTAATTCTGAGATAGATGAGAAGAACACAAATTCCGGCAGTCAAGTCATTAACTCAGAGACTTAGGGGGTCAGGATTTTTTACCTCTCTGATTGGGTTCAACTTTCATCCTTCCGTATGACAGAGAAACCTTGTATTTCTTTTTCCTATTTAGAATCGTCTTGCTATTCTTTCTCTTCCTCACCACTGTTCAATAAATATACGTACAATCTTTAGAAAGATTTTTGGCAAGCGCTGAAGTTGCTTGAAGTGAAGGATAAATTTTACAGAAGCTGTGCTTTTGTTATATTAACGACAACAAAAAATATCTTTCTCATGTTTTTTTCTACTTGTAATGCTTATCTCATCTACTGTGTAGCTCAATCTCACTGATTAATAATGTGTTTGCTACTTATTCTAATGGCTCATAGCTACAGGCAATATATGGGAATGGTGGTAGTCTGTTTGTTTTCCCATAATTGCTTTGAAACAAACTGCATTTCTTCAGAGTGATAGTACTATACTGGAACATATTTTTTGTTGTTGTTCAGTCATTTCAGTCATGTCCAATTCTCCATGACCTCATTTGGGATTTTCTTGGCAAAGATACTGGTATGGTTTGCCATTTCCTTCTTCAGTGAATTTTATAGATGAGGAAACTGAGGCAAATAGGGATGTGTGACTTGCCCAGGGTCACACACTAGCAAGTTTCTGAAGTTACATTTGAACTCAGGTCTTCCTGACTCCAGGCCTGGAGCTCTATCCACTGTGCCACCTAGCTGTCCCAAAGAACACATTAGAGTTTAATAATTTGACATTTTGTTTTCACTGATTTTTTTTAACTGTGCTGTTTTAGGGATAGTGTCTTTTTTTCTTTTGGTATGTGCATTAGAAGCCCCTGAGTTGAAAACATATAGAAAACCAATGGAGTATATTCATTTTCCTAAAAAATTATCCACTGTGTATGTATATTAAACAAAAATTCCTAAAATGTTGAATGGTTTCAAAAATGTTGGGTGCTGTTGAGTTTCCTAAAATGTATAACTACATTTATTTTAATACTTTATTTTCAGTGATGTATTTACACTTACCATGTAACACCTTGGCCTGTCCACCTAAGCACTGGTAGTCAAACTATATATACTCCAATGGATCTTTAACCTTATGTGTGTGGATGTATACTCTAGTAGTAATGTTATAACGTATCCATGCCTGTGTATGCTATGCAACTTTTGTTCATTTCTTCATATAAGTTCATGCTGATGGCCTGTCTCTTTCTCTGAGTTCACAAATATGAAGATACAAACAACTCTTGAAACAAAAAATGATAGATGGATGGATCTCTCACATGCACACATTTATATAATGTATATATATGTATAATTTATACTATAATATAAACCATTATGCTACAAAATAAGTTATTTATAGAAAACACCCTTATATAGTTACATATAGAAATGTTCTATATATCCATATTTATAGATATTTTCTGTATAAGATATATTCTAGAGATAGAGATAGATATAGATATCTATCTAGAGACTATATACTATTCTAAATTCTATAACATGTTAAGAATACATCTCTATATGAATATGTAGCAATTTAAGTGTTTATTTCATGGCAGATAGGAGAGAAAGGTTGAAGAACTTTGAAGTCTACTAAAGGTAAATCATTTATTGATATACATCATGGTCACACCTTTGTTGTATACATCATATGTGCTCTGTTTCCTAGGTAAAGAAGGATTAGTTTTTGCTTCACTGAGGACAAGATAAGGCAATTTATTCATATTTTCTTCATGTAATTGAGAGCATTGCTAGTAACTTTGTGGCTTCTATCCTCATATAAACTAGTTAGGCTTATTGTAAAATCACAGAGTGTGACCACAAACTCTGCTTTTATTCTTAGCCAGCCATTGACACATTATGCATTGGCCTCAGGGGATTAGACAGGAGAGCAGAGGTGAATCAGGGGGCACTCTAATGCCACTACTGGAAAAACAACTTAATGCTCTTGGTGATAGGAAATCATCATCATCATCCTCATCAAAAATGATGTTTTTGAATGTTTTCTGTCACTGGAGTTACATTTTGGGGGCATATGGGACATGCTTGGTTTGGAAAAAGGTCATTTAGGAAACACAAAGCAATTATAAATGCTGATAGTTTAGGACCATAATCAATCTATATGGCTGTTCACCTGTGTTTATGCCAAGTCAAGAAAAAAGAATCACATTTTTATTTGTTTTTCCTCCTGAATTTTAAATTCCCTACACAAGGTAAATTAATATTCAACAATAACTTTTATATACATAGTTACAATCTTCCATTTACTTAAATAGCTAAAAAGTAATATTGGAGAAAGATGTTAAGAAAATGAATTGTATATGGGGATATACATACTTGTATCTCATCAACATCTTACAAACATTTTATATATATTTTATATATATATATATATATATATATATGAGTGAATTTATGTGAGGTCTTTTTTGGAATTGTTAAGAATTTCTTTTTTTTTTCTTAATACCCGAGAGGTAGTTTTTTAAGTATCCTGATAGAAACTATAATGCACTATCAATTTTAAAAGCTTTAGTCAAGCTTTGCATGAAAGATTGTTAGAATGTCATTTTCCTATTAGAAGTTATGTAGGAGGGGCAGCTAGGTGGCGCAGTGGATAGACCACTGGCCCTGTGAGTTCAAATCCAGCCTCAGACCAAACACTTGACGCTTACTAGCTGTGTGACCCTGGGCAAGTCACTTAACACCAATTGCCTAAAAAAAAAAGAAGTTATATAGGGAAATATTCCATGTCTTAGATCTTAAGAAGCCTGTTTACATGCTTCTATGCACTTTCTTTACTAAGCCCCGACTGAAGCAATATTATGAAACAGTATGTTTTCAGCACCTTCCTCCTCTTACCATCTAGTCTTTCAGATTTTCTCACATGTCCCTCAATGTGCCTTGATATCTATAATTGCTCCATTGAGAAACTCACACTAGTATTCTGTCTCTTTCTTTTATTTGTAAGTTTTTTATGTTTTTCAAATTACATATAAAAACCATTTTCAACTTTTAAAAAAAAATTTTGAATTCTAAATCCTTATCCTCCCCTCACTCCCCTCTCTCTGAGACGGTAAGCAATTAGATATAGATTATACACGTGCAGTCATGCAAAACTTATTTCTGTATTAGTCATGTTGCAAAAGAAAAAATCACACAAAAAAAAGAAAAAGAAAGTAAAAAAAATATGTTTTGATCTGATTTCAGACTCTTACTAGTTCTTTCTTTGGAGGTAGACAGCATTTTTTATCATAAGTCCTTCAGAATTGGTTGCTGAGAATAGTTAATTCATTCATAGTTGATCATGGTATAATATTGCTGTTACTGTGTATAATGGTATCCTGGTTCTGCTCACTTCACTTTGCATCAAGTCTTTCTAGGTTTTTCTGAAAACGTCTTGCTCGTCATTTCTTATAACACCATAGTTTTCCATTACTATCATATCCCACAGCTTGTTCAGTCATTCTCCAGTCGAGGGGTTTATCCTCTCTTTCTGATCCACCAGTCACTCACCTCCTTACCATCATCCTGACTATCCAGGACTTGCATATTTTCAATGTTATTGCTTTCTCCCTCATCCCTTCACCGCTAATCAAACTCCTCTGTTTTATATTTTTTCATTTCAAGACCCAGTACTGCATATCTTCCAAGATGTCAATTCATTAGTGTGATTCACCAATTCATTCTAATGTGCTTGTGGGAGAATGCTAGGAACAGTCTCCTGGTTTTCAGTAATATGCATATTAATAATGATTTTCTGGAGACAGCTGCCCCACTTTTGTTCTCTAAACCAAAGAATTCTGATCTACAGAATAAAGGGAATTGACTAGAAGCTTTCTAAGGTCCCTTTCAGCTTGAACTAATGCCCTCCTGATAATACATTCCATTTTCACTATATATTATAATCTTCTATGTATGTAATTACTTTCAAATTCTCTTCCATCTTAGAATGTGAGTTCTTTGAGGGTAGGAACCTTATTTTTGCCTTTCTTTAAATCTCCAGCATTTACCATAATGACTGACATATATTAAACATGTAATATATGCTTATAAGGTGCTTTTATAAAAAATTTTAATAGAGTGAATAAACAGTAAGTACGACTGGAATCTTTTATACTTTGTAACTTTGATCAAATTTGTGAATATAAAGCTGTGATCCAATATTATTTGTGGAAAAGTGCCTGTTCCCTTCTCATATTTTCATCAAGGATGTTCTGTATATGTTCAGATTATACTAATAAAGATTTTGTAGAGCTAAAGGAGCAGACATATGGCTCACTAGTTATTTATGTCTTCTCAATCCTCTATTATTTTCAGTAGTAATACTATCTTTGATTTTGCTCCAATTTTGCAGTTATCATCCCCTCTTTCTGATATATTACGAACTATTCCCTTGACACCCTCAAAATTATTTCACCTTTCACTTAGCATTCCTCAATGTATTTTTGATCTGATCTAACTACTTTTCCCATCTTTATTTTCTTTAGTTCATGTTTGCTTCTCAGATAGCACATTGGGACTATGATGTTCAAGGTTACTCTCATTGAGGGAGAAAATACTTTGTTATAGAAGTGTCCCAAGTCACTTACCATTACCTGCACAGGCATACCTTGCTTTAATCAAGCCTAATAGTATAAAAGAAAAAATCTATTTTAATCATAAATTAAGGAGTGATTATTTGTTTACAGAAAAGTCATAGCAGAATTCTTTTAAATGACATGTTTCCTTAATATTTCAAAATACGATTTGTCATACAGAAATGTGACTTTTTATAAAACTTTTAGAGAAACCTTTATGTTATAGCACTGAGAGCTGCCTGCCCACATGTTTCTCCTCCTTTCTCCTCTGGAATATCACTGCCTTGGTAAACACTGAGGGAAGTTCAGTTTTTTTCCTGTAGACTCCTAGTCATGGGTAGGTTATAGATTAATCATTCTAAATTGAATGTGCCAAGCATAAAACAGAGGAAAATTTTATCCATTGTTTCATATAAAAAAATGTAATTATTACCTTAACAATACAGTAGAATTAAAGCTGTGAAGGTCTAATTCAGGGTAAAAATATTGCTAGTTTCAGCATCTGATGTAAATTCCTTTTTCTTGGTAGAAAGATTTTACTTAGTGCGTCAAAATATAACAAACTTGATTTTATATTAAACCTTTTCCTTTCTTCTTCAAGAAAGGCTCCTGGCTCCCTCCTGATGACATGACATCCCTTGTTACCCTTCCTAGTATTGGTTGTCCTTTCACTTATAGTCTCCAATGAACTAATCATGATCAAAAAACTCCTTTACCCATATTGGTATTATAGGACTCTACTTCTACCGCCGTTACCCAGCATTCTCTTTTCTTGTGAGGTCCTTGCTGTTTAAATTTATCCCTGAATTCAAGTTCTAATGGCCTTTATCTGTCAGTTCCCAGGATTTTTTTTCTTTTTTCCTCAATGAGTTCAAGTCAATGAACATTTCTTAAATAACTTACTATATGCCAGGCATTGCGTTAAGAGCTGGAGATGCAAAGCAACAGTTCCTGCCCTGACAAAACTTACAGACTAATGAGGGAGACAACTATGTGCAAACAGGATATATTAGAGGCAGCCTTAGAGAGTACTTACCTCAAAGTCTTTCTACCACAATTCCTTCCCTCATACTAGGTGACTTCTACACAGTGTTGCTTGCTCCCTTAAGTACCCAAACTTCCCAGTTCCCCAATCTACTAAATTCCCTCGATCTACTCCTTTACTCTATCTTGGCTACACACACAGAGACAGTCATAGTCTTGATTTTGCCATCACCCACAAATATTCCACTTCTGTATTCATGAACTTCAAAATTCCTTTATCTGATGAGCACTTTTTATTGTTATATCTTCCCCTTTGCCTTGCAACCCCCATTTCTGTTCTCCTGACTCACACTCACCCCCACATAGCCAATCTGTTGTCAAATCTTGTTGGGTGTGCCTTCACATTTCTTTCTCTTCACTGACATGGGTATCACCCTGATGCCAGGTCCCTGTTATCTGTTGACTAGTCTATTGTCATAGCCTTGTAGTTGATTTCTCTGACTCAAATCTTTATCCACACCTATTCATCTTCTATTCAGCTGACAAATTTATTTTCCTCAGGTTAAAGTTTGACTATTTCACTCTGTCCCATCGCCCAGCCCCAAAGAGGTCCAATAGTTCCTAGTTACATCCAGGATTGAATATAAAATCTTCTGTTTATCATTTAAAGCCCTTTCAAACCTGGGCACTTTCTGTCTTTAAAGTTTTTAATAATAATGATGATGATGATAATAATAACTTACACTAACATAATGTTTTAAAATAGCAATATATAATTGATAATAAATTAAACAATATATTAATATGAACAAATTATATAATATTCACCTTAAATATTAACACTTAATACTTAGTAATATTGAGATAGTAATAATTAATAAAGTGCTTTTAAAGCATTTTACAAATATTTATCTCATTTTATCATCACCACAACCTAGGAAGTAAATGCTATTTTAATTTCCATTTTTCAGATCAGAAAAACGAGATAGAAGTTATTTTGGGGTCATACTATAAGAGTCTGAGGTCATATTTGAATTCAGGTTTATCAAAGTCTAGCATTATAGATATTATAGCTATTCCTAAAACTTCTAATGCTTGACTCTCCTTCACATACTCTATCATCCAGCTACAATGACCTCCTCCTTCTCTTCCCCACTTTATTATTGGCTATTTGACTATGTCTGGAGTGCTCCTCACCATGGCCTCCTGGCTTCCTTTAAGACTCAAGCCCAAATCCTATCTTTTGTAAGAGGCCTTTCCTGATCAACCCCTTCTCCCCCACCATCCCTCTTGCAGCACTGCTAGTCTCTTCTCTCTAAGATTACCTTCTGTTTACACTGTATTTTACACTGTATATATCTTAAACATACATTGTTATTTACATATTGTCTCTCCCTTAAAACGTAAGCCCTGTAAGAGCAGAAATTATCCCAAACACTTAGCATAGTTATTGGAATGTAATAAATACTTGGTAAAATATTATTGATTGAATAACTAACTGTATTAGATAAAACTTGCCTGAGTGAGCAAAATTGGTCTTTTTTTTAAAAATCAACACAGAAACTGAGAAAATTCTAGTTATGAGTTGATGTTGAATTTTACCTAAGACTTTTTTTCAGCAGAATTTTACAGTGTTTGAGCATCTATAAAATGGTCTGTTTAGATTTTTTTAATTGAACCTTAAACACAAAAAAACACCAAAAAGTGTTGCAAGTGTATTGGATTTAAGTGAGGGAGGACTGTGCAAAGTCACCAGCCTCCCTTTCTCCTCCAGAGCCATCTGGGTCCCCCAGCCAGATATTGATCAGGACGACTAGAGAAGGTCCTAGATGCAGTGGGAGACCTTGGCCTTTTTAAGCTAAGGTCTTTTCAGGTTCTCACTCTGAGTGAGGCAACACACAGTCAGTGAATAGGCATCTTTAAGAAGCGAGTCAAGGGATGACCCCTGTTATGATTCTAAATATTTGTGGGAATGAATCAGCAATAGTTTGTTATATAGATTAGTTATTTCCTGATGTTCCTCTTTCATGGCAGTCTATCTCTCTTCTATATACCTTTCTATTGCCAATTCTCCATGATTAGAATCCTTTTTCCTCTTCCATTTCTGCCTCTTGGAATTCCTGATCTCCTACAAAATTCAGCTCAAGAACCACCTTCACATGAAATCTTTTCTCATCTCTCAAGCTGATAGTGCTCATGCTACCAAAACTACCTTTTATTCATTTGATGTAGATTTTGTGTATACCTATACATGTGTATGTTTTCTCTTCCAATAGAATATAAACTGCTTGAGGACAGGCGCTGTTTCACCATCATTGTCATATACTGAGTGTTGCACAAAGTGTCTAAAATGTTGGAGCTGGAATCAAGAAGACCTGAGTTCAAATCCAGCTTCAGACATGTACTGGTTTTATAACATTAATGAAAAATGACTGAGCAACAAGAAGTGCATGTTTATTATTTGAGCTAAAAATTCAGAGCTAAAATAGAAGAGGCAGACTGATAAAGTGGAGGGAATATTAGATTTGGAGTAGGAGGAGCTAGATTACCATCTGGTTAAACTTGAACAAGTAATTTAACCTCATTAGGCCTCAGTTTTTTTAATTGTGAAATGAGGGTGGTAGACTAGATGATCTCAAAGATCCCTTTCATCCTTGGATTCTGATAGCTTTTGTTTTCTAAGGCCCTTTCTGTCTCTAAAAATTCTAAGATTCTGTGTTAAAGGGAAAAAGATTTCATTGTATTCAAGCAGCATATCCTAGTAAAAATCCCTTTAGCAGATAAATTGCCATCCTAATTGTTGAAATGAAATTGCCAGCCTTACATTTTAGATGACAGCAAATTATATCTTCAATATATAAAATTCTGTCTATGAGATAGATAATGGGCCTGACACTATCAAAGAGAAAAGAATAAATTGTTTTTGGAGGGACATTAATGCCAATTTCCCATTGCACTGGGAAAACTGGGCAAAATGAGTTTGCAACTCCAAAAATTGAGCAGTTTATTCCCATGTCTTCAGCAAGATTAGACAAAATGTATCTAGCTTTCTGAGTACCTTTTGGGTAAAGAGTGCCAGATAAATGTAAGGTATCAGTTTTTATTGTTGATCATGATTAAAAAATAATGAAAGCAGAAACATTTTAATATATTAGGAGAAGAAAATAAATATGTTGTCTAATAAAAGTAGTCTGGGTATTCTTTGCCTGTATGGTAAGCATTGCCATTTTTTAATGCTCTCAACCTGATAATGCTAATAGTTAGCTTTGTGATAATAAATATCATTTTTGATGTAGAGGGAATCTGCTATTTGATAAATTATGTGTGATCATATAACCTACAGAATCTATAGAAAGAATGTTGACAGTATGTTTATGAAGTCAAGAGAATTCTATAACCAGAGTTGTAGAAAAACAGTAATATTTTTGAGTAGCCAGGTTCTCCTCACTTTCATTTCCTTCTATCCCCAAAGAAATAATAGTTTTCTTCGAAAAGACAAATGCTTGAAATAGGACATGCAGATTATATGAAAGACCTTGAACATCATTTTCACTCGATGCTATAAACTGTGTGTGTTGTTGTTGGGCATTCGTTCTCCAAGATGATGCCATGACTTGCAAGTGAATTGGATTTAAGTGAGGGAGGACTGTGCAAAGTCACCAGCCTCCCTTTCTCCTCCAGAGCCATCTGGGTCCCCCAGCCAGATATTGATCAGGACGACTAGAGAAGGTCCTAGATGCAGTGGGAGACCTTGGCCTTTTTAAGCTAAGGTCTTTTCAGGTTCTCACTCTGAGTGAGGCAACGCACAGTCAGTGAATAGGCATCTTTAAGAAGTGAGTCAAGGGATGACCCCTTTAATAAAAAAAAAAATCAAGCTGGGAGGGGAATACCCACAGGTACTGTACAAAGTTACTGGGACTACAAAGATAAGAATGAAAACACCATTGCCATAAATTATATTCCCTTGAGGAGACATTATGTGGGTGTGTATATGTATTCATACCCACACACACACACACACACATACACACACACGCACACACACATATGCACACTGTTCACACACATATATTAAAAATACAGGAGCTTGGAGAGGGAAATATTAGAAGATGGAGGAATCAAGAAATGCTTTATATAAAAAATGGTGCTTCAAGTGAGTATTTCAGGGGGAAAAAAGAGAGATTCAGAGTTGAGGAAGAAGTACATTCTAGGCAGGAGGGGACAGTTAGTGGAGATGGGAGATAAGAGTATTGTTTTCGAATTGCAAGAAGGCAAATTTGATTGGACTTTAGAGTACAGGAGGGGCATAATGTATATTGAGGTTGGTTGGAGGCTGTGATTGGGAGAGGCTTTAAATTCTAAACAGAGGAATTTGTATTTGATCCTACAGGATATTGTTAGCTTTTGGTGTTTTTTAAGTTTACTCATGTGATCAGACCACAATTTGATAAAACCACGTTGCCAGCTAGGTGGAAAATGGATTGTAGTAAAAAGAAATGAATCTAGAAGACTGTTGTCTAGTAATGGTGTAGTTCTGGTGATTGATAATGAGAGCCTGAACTAGGATTGTCACCATGTGAGCAGTGAGAAGGGGTTAAAGGTGAGAAATATTGTAGAGGTAAAAAAAATGGCAAGATTTGGCAACAAATATATTTGTGGTGAAGGAGAGTCAAGGATAATGCTAAGGATGTAAACCTGTGAGACTAAAAAAGTGGTGGTACTTTTGACAGAAAAAGGAAAGTTCATAAGAAAAGTGAATTTGGGAGTAAAAATAGCTATGAGTTCTGTTTTATACATACTGAGTTTGAAATATCCAATAGGAAGTTAGTAGTGTAGGAATGGAACTCAGGAGAGAGACTAAGATTGGATATATAGATCTGGAAATAATTTATATAGAGATAATAATAAAACTCATGGTAGCTAATATACTTACTAAGAGAAAGAGTTTCAGTGGAGGAAAAAGAGAGAGAGAGAGACAGAGACAGACAGACAGAGATGGAGAGACAGAAACAGAGAGAGAGAGTCCAAGGCAGAGCCTTGAAGTACAGCTACAGTTAGGGGAAGTGATTTGAATAGTGAACTGGTGGAAAAGACTGAGGAGTGATGATCAGAGAGGTAGGAGGAGAACCAAAGAAAGAAACATAACGTCAAACAGGGTGGTTGAGTGACTTACTGAAGGTCATACTATTGGTTAATAGAAGCACAGGCAATAGGAGCCCAGGTCTTGGGACTCCCAGTCTTTATTTCTTCTACTTTATCATAAATTCAACTAGATTTAAATCTTATAAACATGTTTTTATTTTTATAACCCATGTAAAGTACATGCTTTTAAATACGAGGAACTCCCATGTTACAGTATTTCTCAAAGCAATAAAAGTTATTTGTAGTTGTGGTTTCTGCTGTTTTGAAAGTACTGCTCATTTACTAAAAAGTCTTGTAGTTACCAAAGAACTATGTGGGTTTCCTGTGAAGAACAGTGCATTTCAAGTTTTCTATCATAGCACAATTTTTATAAATCAGGAGACCACAGTCTAGGTCTTACACAATGAATAGTCACATCTTTATCTTATCAGTGAATGAATGTAGTGTTTGGTTGAGTAAAGTTGTTGTTCACTAAAAAAAAAAATTACCATAGTATAATAACCTTAATTAGAACCAAGTATAATGAGGCAGTCTCCAGTGGACATTATATAAAATGGTCTATTTCTGCCTAATTCTCTTGAACAGTAAATATTCTTATTTATTCTGAAAATTACCCAACAGTGGGAAAATACTATTGAGAATAAATAACATTTTTTTTTCAATAATTTGATCATGGAATGAGGAAGCAGAACCTATTATTACATGGGTAAGGCAGTAAAGAGTAGTATAGTTAAGGGAAGGAGGTCAAGATGATAAAAGGCATAAGCAGTGAGAATGAATGGAGGTAGCTACAAAGTTTTTAAAAATCTCAAATATCACTTTGTCTTTGGTCATACTTAAAATAACTTTAGAGCTTAAAGCACAGATGAGTAAATATTTTGGTATAACTGCTGAGATAAAACAAAACCTTATAAAAATAGACCTAATAAAGCTTTGACATACAGTTTGCATTAAAGCAGCTAGGTGAGTTCAAATCTGGCCTCAGACATTTACATACTTGACCCTAGGCAAGTCATTTAACCTCTATTTGCCTCAGTTTCCTCATCTGTAAAATGAGCTGGAGAAGAAAATGGCAAACCACTCCAGTATCTTTGCCAAAAAAAAACCTCAAAGAGGTCATGAAGAATCAGACATGACTAATTGATTAAACAACAATAGTTTGCATTTAAGAAGTGAAACTAATTTTATATTAGTTTGGTATATTAATGTATGTCTAATAACAACCCTAGATGCTCTACTAAAATGGTGCTCAAATAACTTACAATCCAGTAGTATAGCATGCCAGCAGCAAACATAAGGAACTCAACTTAGAAGCATCTGATATTTTAATGCTTATTTCCTAATACCCCCTCCAGGCTAATACCCACCATCCTACTGGTAGAGCTGCAGAAACTTTTCCCTTCTTTCTCTACCATATGAATTTTGTAATTATTTTTCTATTTATAAAAGTAATCCTTTGGTAGTTTGATTGGTATGTGTTGTAGGTACAATTCAAAAGCCAATGCCTTCTTAGTTATGGTTTGATGTTGGAGTAAAGGGATGCATTCATGAGTCGCTAAACATTTAACAAAGGAGGAAATTTACTTTGCCCTAACAGCAAGGATATGCAACAGGGTTATAGTGGTACTTAGGTGCGCCACTCTTTCTTCATCTGGAAATGCATCTGATCAATCAGTCATCAGAATATAGTGATTTATGTGGTCTTGGGCACAAATCAGGTCTGAAAGATTCAGAGATCACCCATCTTAGACTTTTAATTGTCCTTAGATCAGGAAGCTATGTCAGAGAAACTGCAACTCATCAGGTCTTGTAGGGGGAGGAAGCTTTCCCAGGGAAGCTGCTAGGGAAACAAGATCTGAAGGAAGTTGTTTGAAGGTTGTATGTGCATTGAGGGAGCTGGGCCAGGACAAGGGGATTTGTATCAGGAAATGATTGTCCTACCATAGTATGACATTGAATAAATAAATTAATTTATGTAGGTAAATTTAGGAAAAATTAGCAGTTTTATTATACAGCCTCATTCTACTCATGAGTAATATTTTCCCAGTTATGTAGGTCTATCTTTATTACTGCAAACAGATTTTTGTAGTTGTAGTTCTAAAGTTCTTGAGTGTAACCTGGAAGGTAGATTCCCAGGTATTTTATATAGTCTGTAGTAATCTTAAATGGAAATTCTGTCTTTTGTGAAGTTTTATTAGTATTAGATAGAAATGTTGATAATTTTGTGGATTTAATTTCTCTTCTACAGTTTTCCTAAAGTTGTGAATTGTTTCAGTTAACATTAGTTGACTCTTTAGGGTACTTTAAATACACTATCATATCAACTGCAAAAAAATTGATAATTTTTTTATTCTTTATTTATGATTAATCCTTCATACTACTTCTGTTTCTTCCTTCTGCTGCTGCTTCTATTCTTTTCTCTACTTCCTTTTTCTTGTCTTATTGTTGTAGCTAGCATTTCAAGTACTGTGTCAAAGAGAAATGGTGACAATGGAAATCATTCTTTCACCCCTGAATTTATTGAAAATGATTATCCTTAAAAATTATCCTTAAATTTGTAACCTGTGTGAGCCTTTCTGTTTCAAGTGTGCCTCTTGTAAACAACATATTGTTGGATTTTACTTTCTAATGCATTCTGCTACTTTTTTCCACTTTATGAGAGAGTTCATCCCATTCACATTAATAGTTTTGTTAGTTAAATGTTTATTTCATTCCATTTTATTCTCTAGTATTTTTCTTCTCTATACTCTTTTCTCCCTGTTTGTTTCTAGTTATTACCCTTCATTGTTTTCCATTTGACCTTTTCTCCACTCTCCCATTCCTAAGCTTAAGGTTTTCTTTCCTTATGACTAATCTTTTTTCCCCCCAAATGCCCACCCTCTTATATTTCCTTTTTCCCTCTTTCTGTTCTTATAGATACCCTTGATACAAACTAATTGACTAGTTTAGATAAAAATGGAGCACAAGTGGTGGCTATTTTTTTTACTTCTTCCATATTTGATTATATTTCAATTTACCCAACCCAATTTTGCCTCTTTACAAGTCCTCCTGCCGTTTTTTCCATATCCCCTTAGTGATTCCTCTCCCCCTTTACCCTTCATTATTACAATATTTTAAAAACATAACAAAACTATTTTTAGGTCTTCTCTCTCAATTTTCTACCACTGTGATTCCTTGGACCTTTTTAGTATCTGCTCTATTAGAATATGAGCAAATTATTCTTATAAAGTCACTTCTGATTGTTCACTTGTTATCATTTTATTTTTCTTTTGTTTGTTTTGGGTTTTTTTTTTTTGGTGAGGCAATCAGGGTTAAGTGACCTGCTCAGCCAGTAAGTGTCAAGTGTCTGGTCTGAGGCCAGATTTGAACTCAGGTCTTCCTGACTCCAGGTCCAGTGCTCTATCCGCTGCGCCACCTAGCTGCCCCTTATTTATCTTTTGACCTCCATATTTATGTTCCATACTTTCTTTCTGGATTTTTTTCATGAAAAATATTTGAAAATCCTTTATTTCTTTGAAAATTTATTTATTTTCCTTTAGGACTATATGCAATTTTTTTTTTCTGAATAAGTTCTTGCTGGCTGTAGACCTTTATATTTGACTTTTGAAATATCTCATTCTATGTTCTCTGCTTCTGCGAAGTTATAGCTGGTATGTTTTGTATGATCTCTTTCTTTCTGGCTACTTTTTTTGGGGGTTGGAAGTTTGGGATTCTGGCATTGATGTTACTGGGAATTTTCATTTTGGAGTTTTTTATTTGTTTGTTTTAAGGAGATGATCTGTGATTCCATTTTCACATTGTTATCTTCTAATATGCTTGTGCATTTAAAATATTTCTTGAAATACAACATCAGGGTTCTTTTTTTGCTGATGGAACTCATGCAATCCTATTACTTTAAAGTTTTATCTTTTTAATCAAGGTTTTCCAGGTCACAGTTGTTTTTTTTTAAATAAAAGATAGTTTACATTTTCCCCTGTTGTCTTTTGATTTTGTTTTAATAATTCTTTTAGTTTCCTAAAATAATTAATTTACCATTGGCCTATTACATTCTGATTTTTGGAGAATATTACTAGAGTAAAGTTTTGTACCTCTTCTGTTAAGATGTTGATCCTTTTTTCTTATCCTTCCTTCCAAATATTTAATTTCTTTTTACAACATTTTAAAAAACTCTTACATATTTTCTTAAAAGAATCCTATGTTCTTTTTGGCAAGGTTTTTTTTTTTTTCATTTTCTTTGACAGGAGTTTGTGCCTTTTTCATTCCTTCATCATAAAAGTCCTTTTGTTCATTCATTCATTCATTCATTCATTCATTTATTTATTTATTTTACAGAGGTATTAAAAGTTGAGTTCTAGATCTCTCCTACTCTGGAAGTCTCAATTTGGAGAGCTTTTCTTTACTCTGGTGTTCTTTCTTTGAGCCTTTTTCTTTCACCTTGAACACCAAAGTCATCCACTCTTGTGATCAACTAAATCATTCTTGTGATTTAGTTGAAGAGCTTTCCTTTTGATGGGAAAGAGAAATAGCAGCAGATCTCAAACTATCCTACAAAACAGCGGTTATTAAAACAATTTTGTGCTGGTTAAAAAAAAAAACAGATTGATCAGTGGAGCAGATATAGAGAAATACATTATCTGATATCATTGTATTTGATAGAGGCCCTAAGTACTGAGATAAGATTTGATAAAAACTTTTGGAAAAATTGGACACTAGTAGGAAAGAAATTAGATTTAGACCACCACCTCATCTTATAAAAACCAAAGCTCCAAAAGAATATGTGACCTAGATACAAAAGGTCATATCGTAAGTAAATTAAGAAAACATGAAAAAAATTACCTATCAGATCTGTAGAACAGGAGAAAAATTCATGACCAAACAAGGAATAGAAATCACAAAGATAAAATGGATAACTTTCATTACATAAAATTAGAAAAAAAAAGGTATTTGCACAAACAAATCTAATAAATCCAAGATTAAAAGGGAACAATTCCCTGAGAAAAAAAATCTTTGCAGTAAATTTCTCTGATAAATGTCTCATTTCCAAGATATGTAAAAAATTGATTCAGATTTATAAGAAAAAGAGCCATTATCTAATTTATAGATGATCTACAGTTGTAAACAGATAGTTTTCAAGGAGAAATCCTATCTTTCTGTCTGTCTGTCTATCTATCAATAAAAATTCCAAATTACAGTTAGAGAAATTCAAATTAAAACAATTCTAAGATTCCATGTTATACTCATCAGATTGGCAAAGATAACAAAAAAAGAGGAAATTATAAATATTGAAGGGGTTTTGAAAAGAACAGTCTCATTGATAGACTGATGATGGATTTGGGAATAGGTAGGACCATTATGGAAAGCAGTTTGGAATTTACACAAAATTACCAAATAGTACGTTCCTACTGCTAGGCCTATATGCAAAAGAAAAAAAGGAAGAAGAAAAGATCTTTTATGTGCATAATATTTTTAGCAACTCTATTTTGTAGTGACAAAAATCTGGAAATGAAGAATATGTTCAGCAACTGAGGAATGACTGAATAAGTTGTAGTATATAGATATGATGGAATATTATTTTGTTTTAAGAAATAAGGAAGTAGATGATTTAAAAAAGACTTGAAAAGATTTATGTGAACTGTTATAGTGTGAAGTAAGTAGAAACAGAACAAGTTTATACTATAAAATTAATATTATAAAAATAAACAATTTTGAGACCTTTTTATAATCTGATAAAAAGGAAATGAACCGACCCAGGAGATCGATTTATGTAATTGCTAAATAAAAAAGCAACTTTGAAATCTGTAAGAACTGTGATTAATACAATGACTATTCCATGATTCCAGAGGAGCAATGATGAAACATACTATCAATGACAGAGACATGACAGATTTAGGATGAAGAATTTTGTTTGTGTGTGTGTGTGTGTGTGTGTGTGTGTGTGTGTGTGTGTGTGTATAATTAAAACATTTTTGGCAATATACGGCCAAAGAGAGAAATCGCTTTGCTTGACTATGCCTGTTTATTACAAGAATATATATATATTTTCCAACTGTATGGGGAAACAATAGATTTCTGTAAACTTTTTTTTTTGATAGACAGGTGGTAGGTATTGCAGATGTGAAATGTTGCGTGTACTTTCAGATAAGCTCACTGTATTATTAGTTTTACTTAAGTGTTTTACTTTGTTATGAGAGACCTCTTGTGAAGGAGTGATCTGTAAATATTTTTAACTTAAAAACAAATTACATAAATAAAAATTTAAAAAGGTATATTTACTACACAAAAGGCTCATGCCTATGCAGTATATCACACATACATTCTTCTTGACTGAGCTGGAAGGTACCAAAAATGCTAATCACCAAATAGCACCATGAGAAATAAGATTTATTATATTTTAATGGAAAACAAATAATAATGGATATAGAAGTCATTTCCAAATTACTTTTCTGTGTGCTATCAGATTTCTTGGAGCAAAGATCAAAATAAACACCAAATTAGGGGGTAAAAATGATCAAGATGAGACAATATGGCTTTGAACTTTTAAAAGATCATGTTGTTATTGTGTTCAGTTGTGTACTTGTGTACTTCATGACCCTATCTGGGGTTTTCTTGGCAACGATACTGGAGTGATTTGCCATTTACTTCTCCAGTTCATTTTATAGATGAGGAACTGAGGCAAACAGGGTTCAGTGACTTGCCCAGGGTTACCAACTAGTAAGTCTCTGAGGCTGGATTTGAATTCATGAAAATGAGTCTTCCTGATTCCATGCCCAGTGCTCTTATCCACTGAACCATCTAACTACTCCTTTGAAAGTTCTAATCTTGTCTATTCAAACTAACTACTATTACTAAAAAGGAGAAGTGGATAATGGATGATTTTCTACTGCAGTTTAACCAATGTAAAACAATCAACATAATGAGGAGGCCAGAAGAATCTAGAAACTTCTTTAGCCAAGGAGAGAGACATGACAACAAAGGAAGGACCATTTTAGAATATAAACTAATATATGAAACCTTGCACAAGAGGAGAGGGGAATATTATGAACATCATTACCTCCTAAAACAGCAATAAGCAGTGGAAAAATGAGAAAATAAGAGATCCCACTGTGTTTATTGTTTGTTAACAATATAAAAAGCACATTTGATTCAAGGGAAGAAAATGTAACATTGAAACTTTTTTCTGAAGCTTACATGTTAAAGACATATAGGAGTCCTTGATAGATGAGGGAATTTCTTCAATGATCCTTTCATTATTTATATCCATCAAGCCATTAAGAGGGAGATATGTGCTTTCTAAAAATATTTGCCATTGTTATTAAGGATGCTCAGAAAAGAAGGGAATTGAAAAAGAGATTCCTTATAGATGATTACATCTTCTACATTCTCCTATTTAAGACGTTGGGTATGACATTATGTTGTTTGTGTCAAGCCTTAGAACACTATACACTTCTTAAGTGAGATTCATAATCAGTCTTTCCTCTGAACTTAAGCCTCATAATTTACATAAGAAAAACCTGCTGGGTAAAGAATACTATTGTTGAAACTATGGTATGCATTTGGATGGATAGCTCATTGAGGCTGGTCCACCTGTAGATGAAGCTTGCCTATGGCTGGTAAACTGTATTCTTTCCCCAAGGACTACATAACATCTTTCAGCAGAATTTGGGATAAAGAACACGTAATACCTAAACTTTCAAACAGAAATAGTCACATTAGAGCAACTCAGCTTTGTGTAGTCAAGCCAATGAGCAAATAGCATGGAGAAGTCACTGATGTAGTCATTCAGATTTCTGCAGCCATTTCAGCCAGGAGGAGACTTTTAGCAAACTGACAGTGTGGTGTGTCCTAAGTGACTTGCACTGTGTCTCCCTGCACCTTGCAGAAATTTGGATGTTTGTATTAAGCACATGAACTTTCCATTTCTTTCATGCTGTAGTGGAAGCCAGAAGCAGTGAGGTTCCACTTTTGGGAGTGAGGGAAAATGAAGTGCTTCCGGTTTCTGAAATACTTGAAAACGTATCTGCAGTTTCCATCGTATTAGACTTTTATTTAATATGATTAAAGTATTTACTGAGGTAATAAACCTTACCCAGAGAGAGGAGGCTGGTAAGGAATGTAAGGGAAATGGTTGATAGGTTGGGGACACCAGCTGTGAAGTGAATAAATCTTATTCCTAAAAAGAAGTGAATGTAGTAGTGTGAGATAGGAGGTTGAGTTGGTTGACAACCACCTTATCCATGGTCTGGACTGCTCATTGAGGACCCCACAGACCTCCTGCTACCATTATATCTTATTATACAGATGTGTATATATAGATGTAGATATAGATATAGATTCATATCCACACACACAACACAGGGTTGGGGCACCTGTGGTCTCAAGGCCACATGTGGCTTTCGAAGTCCTTGGCTAAGTCCAAGTTTTACAGAACAAATCCTTTTATCTAGGGGACTTGTTCTGTGAAGTTTGGATTCAGTCAAAGGGCTGCACTTGAGGACCTAGAGGGTCACATGTGGCCTTGAAGCCAAAGGTTCCCTACCCCTGCACAAATACAGAAATACCCCAGATGGGTAATGAACTAGGCCTGACATTAAATAGGAGAAAGATAATGGGCTGAATTGGAATTAGGAGATTTCATAGACATTCTGATAGTATCAAGTTTCTCCTTGAAACAAAACCCACCTTTCTTTAAACACCATTGATGTTTCAGTAATGCCATATGCTTATGAATCATAGAAGGGGGAAGGGAATAAACATTTATTAAGCACCTACTATGTGCCAGGTACTGTGCTAAGGGTTTTATAACTATCATCTCATTTGGTCCTTTCAACAAGCCTGTATATAGGTAATATTATGATTATCCCCATTTTTACAGTTAAGGGAACTGAGGAAGACAGATGTTAAATAACTTCCCAGAGATACCCATCTGAGGCATGATTTCAGCTCAGATCTTCCTTCCCCCAGGCCCAGCACTCTATCCACTGCACCTACCTGCTTCACTCTGAAAATTCAAAGTTATGGCCACTCAAAGAACAACGGAAAGACTTATGGTGGGTGTAAATAGAGCGCAACAGAATATTACCTAAGATGTGGCTTACAGGGTACCATACAATAGGGGTAACTGTTTTTCTGGTGGTACACTATGGCCACAAACCATGGGATACTGCAATGGCTAAAGAATCCAGGTTATGTCACTCTCCTTGCTTGGGGTCAGCTGAGTAGGGCCCTGCTGCTGCTGCCTCCACCACGAGCAGCAGCTGGAAACCTGGTGGGACAGAGTGGCACGATCGCCCCTGGCATGCAGGGCCCTCTTCATTGGCTAATGTATTTACTTCCTCTGTAAGAGAGAGAGAGACCCCAACTTCAAGAACAGGCTCTGAGAGCAAAGAAAGAAACAGAAGTTTGCTAAAGAGAGAGCTGGGCTTTCCAAGTTACCTGACCTTGAAGATGCGGAAGCCATTCAGAATTTCTTGAAGAAATACAGCTTGGTGAGGAATTACTAGCCCAAGGTGAATAGGAAAAGGGGGTTGACCGCTTGACAAATGCCATTGCTGTCTGTGGGCGGCCAAAGCAGTTGCAAGTTTTTACTGCAAACTCTTCCATCGCCAGTGTTCCAGATGCTTCTGACTAAGCTGCCAACAATTAGCCAGAGAATTGTGAGCATCCAGAGCTTGGCCAAACATGATATGGAATGAGAAATATGTCAATATAATAAAATCTTAATAAAAAATTTTAAATAATTCTTAGCCCAGAAGATGAGCAGCAATGGCGGGGGAGGGGGGGAAGGCAAACATGCTAGTTATGGACTATGTATTACACAGAAATTTACCAAAGTTGATTTCTAACTTTGTGTAGGTAGGTTTGTTTGGATTTTATTTATTTATCTTAGTGAGAAGTATATTTTGATAGTTTTTGCATTTTATAAATATACTACGAGTTATCTAAATGTTACTAATTCATTTGTTAACTAAAATATGCAGTTGGAAGATACAAGTGACATGACAATACTGCATGTTAAAAATACCCAGTGCTCATTTTTGAAAAACAAAAGTTAAGGCAATAAAAAGAATTCTGCACTCAAAAAAAAAAAAAGTTATATGTCATCCAAAGGGTGGAAGAAAAGATAGTAGCTATGTAGTAAGAGGAAAGGGCCGCTAGGTGGAGCAGTGCAGAGTGCCAGGCCTGGAGTCAAGAAGATGAGTCTTCCTGAGTTCACATGTGGTCTCAGATACCTCCTAGCTGTGGAACTCTGGGCAAGTCACTTAACCCTGTTTGCCTCAGTTTCCTCTTCTGAAAATGAGATAGAGTAGGAAATGGCAAACCACTCCAGTATCTCTGCCAAGAACACCTCAAATGGTGTCACCAAGAGTTGGGCACAACTGAAATGACTGAACAACAAAAGTGAAAGGAAGAGATATAAAATAATACATTCAATTTACTAAAATGGGGGTCCATATAATGTTGAAAGACTTCGAAGAAGGCCCCAAGCAGATTTAGGTGTTCCATCCCCTTTGCCCCCACCTTTGGAGGATTTATGGAAGTACGTAGCCTAAAGTTGCATGAGATGAGAAGATAAAGATTCATTATGATCATCACTGTAGGAGGGAGTATATCCGCATTGAGCTGAAAATAGATCCGTTGAAGTATTAGCATGATGGAGGTATAATAGATATCTTTACATTAGAGTAACTTGCTGTTCTGTATGAAGATAAAAGGAAATGAAGGGGTTCATTGACTAACTTTTAAATATCTTACAACGAACCTTTTTCAGAGATTAGCTTTAAAAGAGACAGCAACGGATAGCAGCCCCATCGGTATTGAACAACAGCTCTGAGGCTGAGTTGAACATTCATTCTTTCACCTCTGCTTAGATTTTCCAGAAATTAAGGGATTAGTTATAAATGATTAGTTGCATGTAGACACTGTGTGTTTTGCATTTCAATCAAACGTATACAGAGCCTTAGAATGGCAGCATCTTTAGCAGTATGTGGGTCCCGTAAGTTCTTTCATGCATCTCTTTGCACAACTAGGTTAAAATAATAAAACTTCAATTGATAGAATCATAGACTTAGAAGAGGGAGCATCAAATGATCCTAGCCTCTGTCTTCAAGTAGATAAATAGCTCAGTGTCTAGGATATTGTTAAAGGTTTGTGTTATTATTAGTGACCTCCAGGGATGAGATTGCATGACCTTCTTTGGTAGCTTGCCCTAGGGTGTCATCAACTTTTCATCAGAGTTCCAGTGTCAAACTAACATTGCTTTTGTTTCCAGTGGGAAACTTGTCACAGAAATATTACCCTTAAATAGAGAATTTTATTGGAGTGGGAGGTTGGAGGGTGAAGGAAGCAGCATATAGGGGTATATAGGAACACTTTCAGCACTATTTCTTTTGAAGATTGCTGATAAAATGCTGTTTTAATTACTGAGTGTTCCTGTTTTTCATCTAAGAAATCGGCAAGAATTCTTTTCAAGTCTTTTTATACCTCAGATCCCTTTAGGAGAACTGTTTTACTCTGAAGATGGTCTTGATTGAAGGTTGTAATAATTGACAATAGAGGAAAAACAGACAGGAACATAGAAAGAAATGTTTTCTGCTCCTTTATCTTTTCCTTATTTTTTATCCCACATCAGCCAAGATAATCTTTATACACACACACATACACACACACACACACACACACACACACACACACAGATTTTAGAGTGGTTGCTGGTACTTACATAACATAACTAGTTTATATTTATATAGTATTTATAGGTACTGAGCACTTACACATAATTTCACGATCACTGAGCTTGAACTCTGTACCCTCTGTTTGCTTGCTAGGTGATCTTGTCAAGTATTTTATTTGAACCTCAGTTTCCTCCCCTGTAAAATAAATAATAAAATCCTTCCCTGGATTGTTGTTTTTTTTTTGCTTTTGTTTTTGGTGAGGCAGTTGGGGTTACGTGACTTGCCCGAAGTCACACAGCTAGTCAGTGTTACGTGTCTGAGGCTGGATTTGAACTCAGGTCCTCTTGACTCCAGGGCCAGTACGCTATCCACTGCACCACCTAGCTGCCACCTGGCTACCCCCTTCTCTGGATTGTTTTGAGGAAAGTATTTTATGAACTGTAAGGCAATATAGAGAAGCAAGCAGTGTGGAGAGAGAGTTGCCCTCAGTGTCAAGGGAATCTGGGTTCCAGTGCAATCTCTGACATATACTAGCTGTAACCCTGGGCAAAGCATTTAATCTGTCAGTTACCTAGGCAAGTGACTCACAAATGGTGCCCATGGCACCCTATAACAACAAAAACAAATAATAATGATAATAGCTAACAAAATTATAAAAATAATAATAATGATAGCTAACATTTATATGCCAAATTATGCCCCCATGGCACCCTGTAACAACAACAATAACAATAACAGCAAACATGATGATTATAATAATAATAGCTAATGTTTATATGGTACTTACCATGTGCCAAGAACTCTGCTAAGTGCTTTACACATATTCTCTCATTTAATCCTCACAACAATCCTGGAGGAAGGCACTACTATTATCCCCGTGTCATAGTTAAGAAAATTGAGGTGAACATTAAGTGACTTGTCCAGGATCGCACAACTAGTCAATATTTGAGGCTGTATTTGAACTTGCATCTTTTTTTACTCCAGTCCCAGTATTATATCCCGTTTAGCTGCCCCAAACTCACAGGGGCATCACAGGATATATTAAACATTCCAGGGAAACACAATGATACATGATATCTCTCACAGACTGGGAAAACTACTACCTCAGGGTAGCTCACAGTGCTACCCTTAAGTTGAGGCTACATTCCTTCTGAAGACATTAAATGTTTAAATATGTTTTTGTTTACTTGTCCTTTGGACTATTCCTGTAACTCTCCAAACTTTCTGTGGTGATGTCATCTCTTTCCAAACCTGGGTTTCCAGCTGTTGTTCTGATCAAAAAATTAATTAATTAATTAAAATATTTGAAAAAAAAAAGAAGCAAGTACTGCTTGAATATCAATGTAGAACAGGAAATGAAGGTGGTAGGATTCAATCCAATTCCAAAGTTAGTGAAGCTGTGCAGTGCCCAACAGGCATACATATCCCATTAGCAATTAATTATTGTTATTTAAGAATGAAACAAAAATTTATTTTTCCTCCAATTTATTTGCATTGTTTTTTCCCAAACAGTCCTATTTTAGGACATAAATATTTATTGATATTTGAACCTAACTGCTTAGTAAACAAAACTATTAGGTATTTCTTTTGGCCTAGGAACATAGTGAAAAAAAATTACTGAGACATGAACTGAGAAAGTGTGGGAACCTTTCTCCTAGGCAGGCTCTAAGACTGTAAGTTACAGAGAAACTGTTGATCTGCATTTGTAGATAGAATTTCCTCACTGGGAGTTCCCTATGCCAATGAAATCACAGTTCTATCCCCACTCTGAAAAAAAAAAAGCATTGTATAATTGAGTTTTATAGAAATCTTTTGAGGAAGGTTAAGTGAGTGTGAGAGCATTATTCACATTTCCATAATCTTCTTATCTTCATTTTATATACTGCGATAATAGGTTTAAAAAACTTTCACAGGACCATATAGTTAGTGAGCAGTTGGGTGAAATCTTTAAGTCTTCAGCTTTTCCCATGTGTGGGAATTCTTATTGGATGATTGACACTCTGGTGACAACAATACTTTGGTATTTCCAGAGCGCTGAAGGTACTAGCAAGCTAATTAAAATGTAGCTAAGGTATGAATCAGTGTGGATGAAAACTTGTAGTACTGACCCCCCAGTACTACAAAAAAAAATAATCTGGAAAGAACCTTATCAGATGTGACAGTCAGAAGTCTTGTGTTTATTGATGTAATGGAAATGATCAAGGCTTTCAATACTCTTTTCTGTAACGTATTTTGTTAAATATTTTCCAATTATATGTCAAAAAAACCCCTAACATTTAAAGAATTTCTTTTGATTTCCAAATTCTTTCCTTCTCTTCCACCTTCACCCCCACCTTGTGAAGGGAAGCAATTTGATATTGATTAGACATGTGAGGTTGTGCAAAACATTGCTCTCTTTTCTACAAAGTTATCCACTTAACCTCTTGAAGGGCTTAAGGTGTCCTCAAGATTATGCATTTTCAGAGTATACAACACATCAAATGCTCCTCTCTTGAGGATTTCCCTTTGCCTTCTCTATCCGTCTATATTAGTCCCCTGCCCTTGCAGTAGAATTTCAGTGGCGTGTCCTTTCTAGGATTCAAAGGACTCTTCCCCAGAAAAGTATGTATGTGCTCTTGAGATGACTTAACTCTACAAAGAGATTTCCATGCATTTGCACTGCTAGGCTTACAGCCCACTTTTCATCTTCAGCTGCCACTACTTGAACAGATATTGAATTTACCTCTAGCAGGCATCTTGCTTTATTTTATTTCTTCCCTCTCGAGTAAGGTTTTAAGCTTTCTTACTATGTCCTTTTCCATAATAACTCATTTCCAGATAGTCATTCAATCTTTATCTCCTTGAAGGTACTGGAATGTACCATTGTATCAAGCAGTTTCCAGAACATAGTCATCATTCTTTGTTTTTGAACACTCTTGTTTATAGCTGGCATTTCCCTTACCCAGTTCCCATCATGTCTGTTCAGTATTTTCATCCTAGCAGTCAAAAAGGTTAGCCTGAAATTTTTGTAGTATTCTACCTCAGCTTAGGCGGACCAACTTCCTAATAATTGTACTGTGTTGCTGATGTTTTAATTCCCATTATGGTCCTAATAGAAATGAATAATAATCCTTTGAAACATCTTGGCACACAACAGTATAGTAAGTTATAGTAAAAACAGCATGTCTAGCTGTCTAATCACATACTAGGAAGTTTCTAATTCTCTCTCTCTCACTGTCGCACACACACACACACATACACGTGCACACACACACATACACGCGCACACACACACACACACACACACACCATCTAGCATAGTACCTGTCAAAGTGCCTAGTTTGCTATTTTTGTGACTTTACACAAGTCACTTAATAGCAATAATAATAATAGCCAGCATTTATATAGTACTTTAAGATTTTTTTTTGGTTTTTTTTTTTGCTAGGCAGTGGGGTTAAGTGACTTGCCCAGGGTCACACAGCTAGTGAATGTTATGTGTCTGAGGCCGGATTTGAACTCAGGTCCTTCTGACTCCAGGACTGGTGCTCCATCCACTGTGCCTTCTAGCTGCCCCTACTTTAAAGTTTTTAAAACACTTTATAAACATAACATCTTTTGATCAAGGAAATGGTGTTATTATTACTTCCATTTTACAGATGAGGCAGCTGAGGCAGATAGTTATGTGAATTGCCATAACTAGGAAATCTCTGAGGCTGGATTTGAACTTAGGTTTTCCAAAGGTACAACCCTCTGTCACCTGGCTCAATCTCTCTAGGGCTTAATTTCTTCTCAAGTTTCTCTTAGTTTCTCTAAAGGAAGGAGATGAACAAGATATTTTCTCATGTCTCTTCCATTTTGATTATCATTACTACTTCATTATTCTTCACTGCTTCCTCATTGGACCAAAGTATAAACCTTCTTCTCTGTACAGTATGATTCTCCTTCAGTGTTAGGAATGTGTTTTATGTGTTGGTTTCAGATAATGATATCTCTATTGCTAATGTTTCAGTTACCCTTTAGTATTATGCTTTAGGCAAGGATTTCTATTTGCTGGCTTTAATCAGAGCCACATTCTGCCTTGAGTTTCTGAATACTTTATAATTAAGAATTTTAATATTTATTTTAAAAGGTAATTGTTGGCACCACAAAAGCATTGAAATTCCTACAGTTAAATTTTGCTGTTGTTTAGTTATTTTTCAGTTGTGCTTGACTTTCTGTGACCCCATTAGGCATTTTCTTGGCAAAGGTATGGGAGTGTTTTGACATTTCCTTCTCCAGGTCATTTTACAAATGAAGAGATTGAGGCAAACAGGGTTAAGCAACTTGCTCATTGTCACATAGCCAGTTAAGCTTCTGAGGCTGGATTTGAACTTAGAGGAGTCTTCTTGACTCCAGGCCTAGCACTCTATCTATTGTACCACCAACCCACCCAAACAGTTCCTTTTTTGTTGTAGTTTCTTGTCTTCGTTTAGCAGTTTTGTGTGTTCTTTAAAGAAAGAAGTTAAGCAAATGACACCTTTTTTTTTAAGTGCTTGGAAATGGTCTTTCAGTTGTTTTCCACTTCTAAATAGTGCAGATGTAAAATTCATGAACATCTTGGTTTTTGGTCTAATTCCACAATTTATTGCCTGCCGCAATACTTGAAAATTGCATTGAAAACTTTTTTAAAGGGAGCAACAAAAGTAACGCATCTATTGCTGACAGTATAAGAGATACGCATGCCGATTGTCTGATTTCCAAAACAATAATATTGCCTTTTTTAGTGTGGTTGCAAGCAGAAAGGTCAAATTGTCATTCGATTGCAAAAATTCAATGTACAAGTTCCTATATGCCAGTTTCTGTTGTTGTTTAGTTGTACTGAAATGCTAGCGGGGTTATAGTAAGGCTTATCTGTTAAATCTCTCTATCTCCTCCCCTACATACGTGCTTTTTGGTAAGTTGTAATACATTTAAAAAAGTCATATTCTATATGATAACTGCCAGAAAAATGCCATTTCCATCATCTTGCCTCAGGGATGATAATGTCAATTCTTTTTGAAAATTCATCTAAAAAATCAAGACATTCTTTCTCAATAAAACCTCGGAAAAAACTTTAACATTGTTGGGGAAAATCATGAAAATACAGTGGAAGGGTGTGATAGATATCATTGTTCAGTTGTTTCAGTGACTTTAGGTGACTCCGTTTGGGGTTTTCTTGGCAGAAACCCTAGAGTGATTTGCCATTTCCCTCTTCAGTTCATTTTCCAGATGAGGAAACTAAGGCAAACAGGGTGAAATGACTTGCCCAGGGTCACACAGCTAGAAAATGTCTGAGGCCAGATTTGAATTCTGGAACGTGGGTCTTCCTAACTGAAGGCCTGGCATTGTGCCACCTTGCATCACAAAAATTAATTTACCTTTCTATAAAAATGCATTTGTACTTTTGTTTTGCATGTAGATGAGAACATGTTGCTTACTGTCTTCCCCACTCCCATTTCTCCTGATTTTAAGAATTTTTTTTCATGTATGTTCTTGCTTCCCCTGAAGAGATAAATGAGTTGGTAATAGAGTTTGCTCAGCCTGTCATCTCTTTGACTGGGCTCTTTATGCTGTGTGGTCCCTTAGACCAGAGCCACATAGGCAGCCAATGCTGACTGCTTTCTTTGCTTTGGAGAACCAGCAGAAGAAGCTCAGTGACTTAGTGGTTAGAGTGCTGGGCCTGGAGTCAGGAAGACTCATCTTCATGAGTTCAAATGTGGCCTCAGACACTTACTGGCTGTGTGACCCTGGATAAGTCACTTAAGCTTGTTTGCCTCAGTTTCCTCATCTGTAAAATGAGCTGGAAAAGGAAATGGCAAAGCACTCTAGTATCTTCACCAATAAAACCCCAGATGGGGTCATGAAGACTTGGACATGAGTGAAAAATGACCCTGCAGCAACAACAGACATGGCCATTCCTAGGGGAATTGTGGCCTGGTAGAAATCACAACCTGCTCCATCATTTACTTAGGGTAAAATCAGATTCCATGGGTTCAAACCCATTAAAATAATAAAATCAAGATAAAATGACTATTAGTGAGTTAATGAAAAAACATTTGGTAAATATTTACTAAGCAGGTGGCAGACATTGTGTTAGGCAACCATGTTAAACAAATATAAAAATGGGTCATAGTACTTGCCTTTCAGGAGGTTATATTTTAATGGGGGAAGGCAATCTATGCAGATGAATGATGGCCAGGGCAGTGTCAAGATTCATGAGAATGTTTTGTTGATCCCCAGAGCAGTCAGGTGAAATGCAGTTTCTAGAATTAACGGAAATATTGCTTTGATTCCTAGGTCCAAAGCAACAGGTGCAAAGGGGGTGAGAAGAGGGAGGGCCCCCGTGGCTGCAGAGAGAAGGCCTGGTTAAATGGATGGATTTGATGTGAAGGTGAAGCATGGCCTGAGGTTTGGGGCCAGGTAGATCAATATAGTCATCAAAGAAAGAAAACTTACAAAAGGGAAGCAGACAGCTTGAGGGACATGAGTAAAAGTGTATGAGGAAATTGAATTCATCAAACATTCAGTAGCCCACTATGTATAGGATACTATATGGAGGAAACAAAAATGGGTAAGACACAATTCCTTCCTTCAGGAAACTTAGAGTTTTGTAGGAGCAATTATTCAGTTCAATTCAATAAGCATTTATTACTCTTACTAAACGTGAGACATCATACTAGGCACCAGGTGTAGCGTTTTTGTTCAGCTATTTTCAGTTGTGTCTGACACTTTGTGACTCCATTTGGGGTTTTCGTAGCAAAGATATTGGAGTGGTTTTTCATTTCCTTCTGCAGCTGGCAAACAGGATTAAGTGACTTTCCCAGGGTCACATAGCCAGGTAAGTGTCTGAGGCTGGATTTGAATTTATGTCTTTCTGACTCCAGGGCTGGTGCTCTATCCACTGTGCCACCTTGCTGCCTCTAAGGGTAAAAATAAACATAAAAAATAGTCCAGGGGGAAACTAGGTGGCTCAGTGGATAGAGCATTGGCCCTGGATTCAGGAGGACCTGAGTTCGAATGTGGCCTCAGACACAGAATACTCACCAGCTATGTAAGTCTGGGCAAATCACTTAACCCCAATTGCCTCACCAAAACAAAACAAAAACAAAAACAAAAACAAAATAGTCCATAACCTCCAGGAGCCCACGTTATATTGGGGGAATAAAATAGGTACATTGATAATGAAATACAAATATGTACATTGATCATCAAATACAGGATAACCTGAGGAGGAAGAGAGTCCTGACAAGAGGAAAGGCTTCCCTCAGGAGATCCCACCTTAGCTGAACCTTCAAAGAAGCTAAGGCTTCTAAGCGGCAGAGGTGATAAAAGTGAATTCCAGGCATGGGGGACAGTCTGTAGAGAGGTAGAGAGGTAAGAGATGTAATGCTGAGGTTGGGGAATGGCAAATAGATACATTTGACTGGAATATAGTGTGATGTAAAGTGAAGTAAGACTGGAAAGGAGACCTAGTGCCAGACTGTGAAGGGTTGTAAATAATAAGCTGAAGAGTTTCTGTTTTATCCTGGAAGCAGTAGGGAACCAGTTCTTTAGCAATGGAGTAGCAGATGAGAGGCTGCTAGATTGCACAATGGATAGAGTGCTGGATTTAAAGTCAAGAAGAATCATCTTCATCAGTTCAAATCTAGCTTCAGACCTTACTGGCTGTGTGACCCTGGGCAAGTCACTTAACCCTGTTTGCCTCAGTTTCCTCATCTGTAAAATGTGCTGGAAAAGGAAATGGCAAACCACTCCAGGATCTTTGCCAAGAAAATCCCAAATGGAGTCACCAAGAGTCAGACATATATGAAGAACAGCAACATAATGATACATATGCTGTAGGCATATGTTAGGTAGGTTATGTATAGGTAGGTTATTTTGCGTATTGTATGGAAGAAGGATTAGAGAAGAGGAGAGAGTATAATAACTAAAACCTGTAAATAACTAAACTACTAAGCATTCTGAAATTCGCTTTGCCTTGATGATGTTAGCAGTTTAGGGGCTTACTGTGTCTGTAGTACATACCCTGTGATACGTATGTGTATGTATACAGATTTCCAGTGTCTTAAAGGAGAATATGCGTCTCCTCTCTCTCTAATTGCTTGTTCAGGTCATTGGCCCAACACTGGTCTCCCCAAACATAGGGCACGAGGCCATAACTTTGACTTACTACCCTAGGACTGGCTCTTCCACACAGTCTACCCAGTGGTATGGTAATGGAGTGAGAAACATACCTCACTTCCATTGGGCTGAAGGGACTAACAATCCATTCTATCTCCCATTAATGGGAATCTTTGGAGCCTTCCCTGGATAGTTAGTAGCCTACTTAGAAAAAAAACCAAGGATATGTGGTTCAGAGATGACTATAGCCCATTCAGTGTGTCTTGGGTATCATATTCCTATTTTTGCTAATTGACTGGGAACTATTTTAGAGAGCACACTGTAATTATAGTGTCTGACCTTTGATTATAATTTTCAATGCCCATGTGTTTATGTTATGGAATTGTGATGATTAAATTATGTTGACTTCTGGGAGAAAATTAAAAATCATGGGGGGGATGGGAAAAAGCCTTTCAACTAGTTAAGAGTAAAAATCGCCCAGAAAGATGTGCCATTGAGGACTAATTTCCTTGAAATTCTGTGCCTGTTGTGAAGATTAATAACAGGTGGCCTTTTAGGGAGCTCCCAGCCTGAGTCTAATGTTCTGGTTGTTCTTTTATTATCCCAAACCTCCATAACTAAAGGATTTTTTTCACCCTGCCCTTTGTTCACAATATGGGACTGTAATTGAGTTCATATTTCTCACCCAACCTTTCAGCTGTAATTAATATTTTATTATACCAGATTTTATCACTAAATAGCAGAGCAGCAGGGTATTGAGTTACATGTGCACATACACACACACACACACGCACACATACACACACACACACAAAGAGCAGTAGTGACTTATTGATGCCAAACAAGTTCCTTGTAATGAGTTATGGTTGAGAGAACACAGAATGCATTTATGGTACCCAACAAATATCCCAAAGTAATTTATGGCCGATCATATCTTGATCAGACCAGGACAAAAAGAAATTAAAGTTTTTAAAACAAAATATTTAATTCTCTGAATCTATTTATGATATGCAGTGTATGTTACCAAATGCCCATTGTCTTTGTTATTATCAGTTTTCATAATGTCATTTTATGAACAAGACTATGTTCGGTCAGCTACTTTGGGTGCTGAGAATCACATGAAATTATCCAAGGACTGTTCGCTGTGAATATTCTGGAGGGTGACGGAGACATTGAGTCTTCCCATTAGAGCTGTCTTTGAGCTAGTGTCAATTTGAAAGCTTTCATTCCACAGAACTCCACTGAGTTTAAATTTGTTGTGTTTTTATTAGGCCATTTTGAACAATGGAGTGTAATCTCAGTAAAGAATCTTGCAAAGACTTGTATAAATGGTATCTCTGAGTGATGGAGTAAAACAGCAGACAAAATGAAGTGTATTTTATTGCTTAAAGTGTAACAACTTGGTATTAAGCCATCTTCATTATGAATCCATCTTTCATGGTTTGGGATTTATTTAGATTTTTAACCTAGCAAAGATTTATTTAGATCTTCAACCCAGCAAAAATATTAACAAATTAATATTACTGTCTCCTGTGTCTGCTTTTTCTTTTCCTTACCATGGAAATGATGAGTTGCACCAAAAAGTCAAATCAAGGTAGAAGTCATAATTAGGAGCTCTGGACTTGAAAACATTGCAAAATCTTTGAAATTTTCACCAATAACACTTACTCTAAAATGGTTGGAATCAGGCTACCACATGAGTTAAATTAAGAATTTCACATAAAGATGAATGAGTAGATCACACGATCATAGTTGTATATGATTGTGTATATAATTCTACTTGATATCCTCAGAGGATATCAAGTAGAATCTTCTCAACTTAACATTGAGGAAACTGAGGATCAAGAATATAAAGGGACTTACATAGGACAAGACCATGTAAGATGTAAGTGTGGGAGGTGAGATCTGAACCCAAGACCTCTAAATCTGGAGCAAGTGCCTCTCAGGAAAATTAAAAATAAAACAAATCAACAGCAAGTTTCATCTCAGAGTTAAGAAGAACTGAACACTTTATAACATATTTGAACTCCCAACTTTCAGAAAATCATATGGAAAGATTTTCAGATGTTCTTTCCTGGGCTTTACTTCATATGCCATTCTATATAAATGTAGATTTCCTATTTTGCTTGTAAAGGCCTTAGAGTTTTGTTGCAGGAAAGCCTAGCATAAATTAAACTTTAAATTAAATTTCATTCCACAAGAAAGTCCTGTTGTAGTTTTGTCCTATTTCTGGCAGATTTGTCCTCAGTGTGGATTGTATTTTAATATTGCAGGTGCTGTAGGAAGATTTTATATTAATTGAAATACTGAAATTGTGATGGAAAAGGAAGAGTACAACTTTAAACAAAGGAACTATGAGTAATACATTAGAAGAATAATCGAATTTTAATTCAGTACTTGATCAGCTCACTACGCAAGACACTCCTCTTCAGTTTTCAGTACTGAAAAATTTGCTGTTTTATTGTTTTTAAAGAAAAGGCATTCAAATGATGAGATTTTGGAAGCTGGTTTTGAGGTTATAATTGCAGTTGGAAAGGTTTCATGAAATTAATTAGTGAGATGATCTCATTTTTATAAATGAAAAACACATCAATCATAAAGTTCTGTCAGGTTACCATTGACCTAAGTGCTAATAATGTGTTAATTTACATTAAGGTGACAGCAGTGTGTGGCAATTGGGTGGCAGATAGGATTTAGCTAT
This sequence comes from Vombatus ursinus, assembly GCF_900497805.2. Classification (NCBI taxonomy): domain Eukaryota; kingdom Metazoa; phylum Chordata; class Mammalia; order Diprotodontia; family Vombatidae; genus Vombatus; species Vombatus ursinus. The sequence goes on from NW_020955033.1 coordinate 35,246,500, forward strand.
TTTTCATTAGCACTTGGACTTTGATAAAGGGGAACAGAAAAGAGCTGCTTGACCTTTCAGTGCTTAAATTATTAAAGAGCAAATAGGTTTGAGGTCTGGATGCTTGCAAATCTAATTTGTCTTGCGGAGCAAGGATGAAAAGACATTTTGGGTTTGAAATTGCTCCAGTCAACTTAGCTCTCTCTTTAAGGTATCTGAAGATGAATAGATGGGAGCCATTTGAAATGTAACATACATGGAGTAGTGTATGTAGTAGAACTAATATCAGCTTGCTGGGACAAAGGCATGTTTAAAGGATAATTTTATCCCTAAAATATATATGAATTCTTAAAATTATTGCTCCTTGGAAAATAATGGAGTTTTTGTTTTCACAAGTATCCACTTGATTGAAATAATATTGCTTGTGCTTTTTTTCTTCATTTAACAAGAAAGTCTAAGGTGTCCTAGTTATAATTTTGTCTTTGAATTGGCACCATGCAGTCATGTTTGTTGTTGTTTTTTGTTTGTTTGTTTTTCTAATTCCATTTCTAGACTACCTAGATTTTGGATTATCTGTGGCAAATTCTAAATGTCATGCTGGCTTCCTTCCACAATTCAATGTATGCCTGTCCTCTTAATCGTAAGACCAAAGGATTTAGAACTAGAAAATCACCTTAAATTAATAAGTTAATCAAAAATCATTTATTAAAGCACCTTCTTTGTGCTACCAGGGGTAGAGCCTCAAGGCCACATGTGGTCTTCTAGGTCCTCAAGTGCAGCCCTTTGACTGAATCCAAACTTTGCAGAACAAATCCTTTTATTAAGGGGATTTGTTGCACTGTACTAGACACTGAGAATATGAAAATTAAAAGGAAAGAACCTCTGCCCTCGAAGATCTTACATTCTGTTGGGGAGAGGCAACATTTATATATCTATATCTACATCTAAATCTATATCTGTGTATATAGCTAGCTAGATATATAGATAAGTACATATAAAACAGAAGATGATGTAATTGGTGAGGATACTGGTAGTTGTGGGTAATCAGGAAGGCTTCTTGTGCATGTCAGGCATGGAATATGGCTAGTGCAAAGAAACACACAGGAAATGGAACATATTATATGAGGAACAGTAAGAATGCTGCTAGGGTGCAGAAAGGAGTATAATGTTTAATAAAACTTGAAAGGTAGTTGGTTTCAGGTTGTGTGTGTTTAAATACCAGAGGTGTTTATATATGGGGCATCCTGAAAGTCTTAATGCAGTTTTAAGCCACTGGAGTTTATTGAGTGGAGGAGTGATATGGTTATCCCCATGCTTTAGGAAAATCACTTTGACAGCTCTGTTGAGGATGGATTGGAATAGAGAGAACCTTTAGGCAGACAAATAGATTAGAAGGCTAATGTATTAGTCCAGGTAAAAGATGGTGAGGGCCTGAACTAGAGTGCTGGCTTTGTGACAAGACAAGGTAGATGCAAGTGAGAAGTATTTTGGAGGTAGAAACAATGGGGTCCGGGGAAAAAATCAGTTAATTCCCACTCTTAATTTTACCAATGAGGAAACTAAAGGCAGAAAGCTCAAGAATATGCCCAAAAATACAGGCCATAGGATAACAGAATTTAAAACTAGAAGGGAGTTTAGAGTTCATATCTTACAATGCTCTCATTTTACAGATGAACAAGTTAGCCTAAAGAGGTAATATGGCTTGCCCCAAGTGATACAGATAGTAGATACCAGAGCTAGCATTGCACAGATTAACATAAGAGAAAAGAGAATTTAAATAACCCTATCTTAGAAAAAAAAACTGAACAAGTCATAAATGAACTCCCTAAGAAAAAAATCCCCAGGACAAGATGGATTTACAAGTGAATTCTACCAAACATTTGAAGAATGATTAATCCCAATACTACATAAACTATTTGGGAAAAAAAAAGTAAAAAAAAAGGAGTCCTACCAAATTCCCTTTGTAACACAAATATGTTTTTGATACCTAAACCAGGGAAGCCAAAAACAGAGAAAAACTATAGATAAATTTCCTTAATGAATATCAATGCAAAAAAATTTTAAATAAAATACTGAGAAGGAGATTATAGCAGTCTATCACAAAGAGCATACATTATGACCAGGTGGAATTTATATCTGTAATGAAGGGCTGGTTCAAAATTAGGAAAACCATTATCATAATTAGCTATGTCATTAACAAAACAATGAAAATCATAATATTATGTCAACAGATGCAGAAAAAGCCTTTGACATGTTGTGATGACCATTCCTATTTAAAAACACTAGAAAGGATAGGAATCAATGGAGCCTTTCTCAAAATAATAAGTAGTATCTATCTAAAACCATAAGCAAGCATTATTTGTAATGGGGATAAGCTAGAAGCCTTCCTAATAAGATCAGGGTGAAACAAGGATGCTCATTATCACCACTGTTATTCAATATTGTACTAGAAATGCTAGCTAAAAAAAGAAATTGAGGGAATAAAAATAGGCATTGAGGGAACAATCCCTCTTTGCAGATGATATGAAGGCATACTTAGAGAACCCTAGAGAATCAACTAAAAAACTAGTTCAAACAATTAACTACATCAGTAAAGTTGCAGGATATAGGATAAACTCACATAAATCATCAGCATTTCTATATATTACCAACGATAGAAAGAGAAATTCCATTTAAAGTAACTGCAGACAATACAAAATACTTTGGGAGTCTACCTGCAAAGAAAAAACCAAGAACAATTAGAAAGATGTTTTTCATACAAATACAGCTGTAAACAATTGGAAAAACTATTCATTGCTCATGGGTAGACCATGCAAACTAATAAAAATAACAATTCTACCTAAGTTAATTTACTCATTCAGTGTTACATAACTCAAACTAAGAAAAATTATTTTTAGAGCTAGAAAAATTAGTAACAGAATTCATTTAGAAGAACAAAAGATCAAGAAAATCAAAAGAAACCATGAAAAAAAATTGTGAAGGAAGGAAGCCAAGCAGTGTCAAATTTCAAACTATATTACCAAGTGGTAATCATCAAAACAATCTGGTACTGGCTAAGAAATAGAGTGGTTGATCAGTGGAATAGACTAACTACATAATACGCAGTTGTAAATAACTGTAGTAACTTAATATATGATAATCCCAAATATCCAAGCTTTAAGGCTAGAGCTCACCATTTGACAATAATTGCTAGGAAAACTGGAAAGCAGTTTGGCAGAAACTAGGCATAGACCAACATCTTACACTATATACCAAATTAAGGCCAAAGTGGATAAATGATTTTAGACATAAAGTAAATTAGTAGAGCACTGAAAAATATACCTGTCAGATTTATGGATAAGGGAAGAGTTTATGACCAAACAAGAGAAAGAGGAGATTGTGGGAAGTAAAATAGATCATTTTGATTACATCAAATTAGGGAGGAAAAAACTTTTGTACAAAGGAAATTAATGCAGCCAAAATTGGAAGGAGAACAGGAAATTGGAGGGAAAATTTACAGCAAGTTTCTCTGATCATGGTCTCATTTCTCAAATATATAAGATAGTTGATCCAAATTATATAAATGAGTACCGTTCTTCAGTTGATAAATGGTAAAAGGACATGAACACGAAGTTTTCAGGGGAAAAAAAGCTATTAATAATCAAATGGAAAAATGCTCTAAATCACTATTGATTTGAGAAATACTAATTGAAACAACTCTGAGGTACCACCTCACACCTATCAGGTTGGCTAACATGATAGACAAGAAAAATGAAAAATGCTGGAAGGGATGTGGAAAAATAAGGATACTAATGAACTATTGTTGAAGTTGTGAACTTGTCCAACCATTCTGGAGAGCAATTTGGAACTATGCCCAAAGAGTTATAAAATTGTGTATACCCTTTGACCTAGTAATACTACTACTAGATCTGTATCTCAAAGAGATAAAAGAAAAGGAAAAATGAACCTATTTGTACAAAAATATTTACAGCAGCTCTTTATATGTTGTCAAAGAATTGGAAATCAAGGGGATGTTCATCAATTGGGGAATGGCTGAGTAAGTTGCAGTTTATGATTGTGATAGAATGCTATTGTGCTATAAGAAATGATGAGCAGGATGGTTTCAGGAAAACCTGGGAAGACTAATATGAACTCATGCAAATTGAAGTGAGCAGAACCAGGAAAACATTATACACAGTAATCACAATTTTGTAAGAATGATCAACTGTGAAAGACAAGGCAGTGATAAGGGAGGGAGAGAATTTGGAACTCAAAATTTTTTAAAATGAATATTAAAATGTTTACATGTAATTGGGAAATACTTAATATATATATATATATTTAAAGGGCTTACTATGTGCTAGCTTATACAAAATTTAAAATTTTTCGTCCTTTTATTTTCTCAAAAGTTGCACTAATTTTCAACTGATATAAAGAGGTTAGTTCAGAGGAATTGGAATCCTGAATCTGCAGCTTCTAGATCTAGTGAGTCACCATCTTCCTTCTATATATTACAGTAGGGCTAATCCTTTCCTTCTCTTTACTCCTCTTTTTTGGGGACGGGGGGAATATGGAGGAACATATTTGGGTTTTTTGCTATTTTCTAGTGCTCTTCTTTTCTGGATTAATGGATTGCACTTTTCCCAGCTGTGCCTGGTACATAGTGTCTGTACTTATTGATTCATTGATTTTTTTTTTATCTTAAAAAGTATCCAACCTCAGGTGACAGTTATCTCTAGCTAGATTTTAAACTATAGTGGGAGATTCTAAGAGAAGACAGAATGAGCTCCTTTTCATTCTCCTGATATCTTATTGAAGGGCTCCTATCATCATCATCATCCTCATCATCATAGCTAGCATACACATAGCACCTACTATGTGTCAGCCATTGTGCTAAGTACCTTACAACTATTTTTTCATTTGGTCCTCGCAACCACTCTGAGAGGTGGGTGTTATTATTGTCCCCATTTTACAGTTGAGGAATCTTGCCCAAGGTTTCACAGTTAGTATCTGAGGCCATATTTAAACTAAGATCTTCCTGACTTAAGGGGCCCAATATTCTATCCTCTGTGCCACCTAGATGCCTTTCAGCTCTAAGTCCTGTGTCACAGTATTGTTAGATCCTTCCTTTTAGTCCTCCAGGCAACCTTCCTGTCACTTTCTCCTCTCAATATGAGGTCACCAACAAAGCTGAAGGGCCCCTAGGATAGCTTAATGTGTCTGGTCTCCACATTTAGAAGCAGCTCTCTCCAGTCTCCCACTTATATCATTAACTCTTTGTTAAGACACTGAATTTAAGATTTTGTAATATGAATTTTGGCTCTCCAAGAATGCATTTTCCATCCAGCTGCCCCTTGAGATATTGAATGGTAGCAGATCTGCCCATACTTTGAACTCCACAAAGTTCAAACCCTATGACTTTCAGTGGAGTTTTTGGGTATGTGAATATCTGTCATAGCCTTCCATATAACATTAAAGGCGTTATTTGGCCAAATATGACCACCAGGTGTGTTGGCAAATTAATTATTTCATCCAAATTTTCCCCATAAGTCCTGCTATTTAGGGCATTGTGATGTGGTTTCAATGACTGATTGTTATTGGTATTGTGGAGACACTCCCCAGTCTCAGCTGGCTTCCTAATTTCTTAGCACGATTACAGAAAACCCAAGTACACATATCTATGTTTTGACCCATTCCAACAACAACAGTTGCCTCTAAGTCTACACTCTAGGGCAAAACATCTCCCAGTATATTTTTGATCCCTGGTAGATGAATTGGCTGGAAGAAAAAGCACAGGAAAGCAAGCACCAAGTGGGCATAATGCCTAGATGATAAGATGTGCACATGCTTATTTTAATATGTAAAATGTGTATGGCCAGTGAGAATCTGATATGCCCTTCCAGATAAATCTGCCATTTTTCTAGGGCCATCTTAGTTACTGATAATTCTATATCCATCTCTTTGTAATTTCTTTTCATGGCTGTTAACTGTCGTGAACAGTAGTCATTAAGCAGTAATAGTTTCAGTTAGGTGGCACAGTGGATAGAGCACTGGGCTGAAAATCAGGAAGACTCATCTTTCTGAGTTCACATCTGGCCTCAGACACTTAATAGCTAGCTGTGTGAACTTGGGCAAGTCATTTAACCCTGTTTTCCTTAGTTCTTCATCTGTAAAATGGTCCTGAGAAGTCAATGACAAACCATTATAGTATCTTTGCCAAGAAAACCCCAAATGGGGTAACAAAGAGTCAGACGTGGCTGAAACAACTCAACAACAACAACAACAATAACAAAAGTTTCAGATTTAGTTTCTCCCTTGAAGTAGGGCTATATGTGATGAATTAGTTTCTATAGCAAATAAGATTTTACCATTAAAGTGCTATAATGGGGGGCTGTCTTAAATGTTTGCTTTAGTTCTCATTGAAATATGAGCAGTTCTCTGTTAGTCAGGTCCAGGGTTCCATCAGTCATAAGTTCTGGGTTAAATTGTTGAAAGAAGTTGATATTTCAAAAAAGAAAATTGGAAAGCTTTCACCTTAGGAGAGAACGGGTTATCAACCATTACCACAATATCCCCATGTGTTGTGAATGAATTTTTAGTCTGTATGGTCCTAAAATGAACCCCATGAATGCTACTTGAGCTAGTTATCTGTTTTACAATATAAACCGTGGTGACACAACAAAGTTAATTATTAAAGTTGAACTTTCTTAGGATACATGGTTCTGTTCATGGCATAAAAATATCAAAATGCCAATGAGGTAAAGGAAGGACATTGTTAATTAAGTCCTGAAGTTTTGCCCAGATATTGGCTAGCCCCCAAGGAATAGCCTGATATTTAGTGTCCAAATCTAGTGCTGAAGGCCACTTTCCACTCATTCCTAATTTTTATAAGGTGATAACCATCCCCTCCCTTCCTGGTTCATAAATCTAGTTAAGAATAAATGTAGGTTCTGTGGACCGTTTCCAGGATATCTACAATACAAGTAGGAGATACAAATTCTTTATACTTATATCTTGGGTACATATAGTCACTGAAGGAGTATACCATACCCTACCACCTTTTGTAAACAAAAAACACAAAGGTGCTTCCTGTCAATGAATGAAATGTTAAGATAAAATCACATTTTCTTGGATAGATCCCCACAATTTTCAATTCTCTTTATCAGTTAGTACATAAATCTTCCCATAATATGGAAAGTTTCCCAGGAAGTAAATTTGGTGGGAAAATTGAACTCCATTGGTTAGCTCCCTTCTGATAAATCCCATTCCAGTGATATCTCAGTCCTCAGCTCCTGAATTTTGGTAGCTACCTCTGAAGTATGTCCAAGAATAACACAGTGTGAGATGCCATCTAGCATTTATTATCTGTGTGACCCTAAGCAAGTCACTTTGTGGATCTCAGTATCCTCATCTGTAAAATTAAAGGGTCAAAATATAAGCCCTATAAATTCTCCTTCAGCTCTAAATCTTTGATCGTTTGATCCTAGAAGCTCATGTGTCCTTCATGCTTAATTTGATTGACAATAACAACAGCAACAATAATAAATAGCTAGCATTTATATGTTTTGAAGTTTGCAAAGTGCTATACATCTTATCTCATTTGATCCTAATGACAACCTGAGGAGGTTAGGTACTATTATCATCTCCATTTTACAGGTGAGGAAACTGAGGTAGAGGTTAAGTGTTCAAAAGTCAAATAGCTAGAAGGTATCTGAGATGGAATTTAATCTCAGGTCTTTTCTGATTCCAAGTCCATTACTCATTATACCTATTGTATTACGTGCAGCTAGAGCTGATAGGTAATATTTGAATAAGACTTTTAAGGTCTGTAAAGCATTTTATAAATATTATCTCATTTTATCCTCATGATAATCCTGGAAGGTATGAGCTAGTCTTCTCCCTGGTTAACATATGAGGAAAATAAGGCAGTGGTTAAGTGACTTGTCCTGGGTTACACAGCCAGTGAGTATCTAAGGAAAGATAGGAACCCAGGTCTTCCTGACTCTTGGTCCAGCACTCTATTCTCTGAGCTACCTTCAAAAGAATGGGCCAACTTTGATAGTCATATACCAAAATTAGAAGAACATGGAACATATTACCTATCAGACTCATGGATAGGAGAATAATATGTGAAGAAACAAGAGATAGAGAGCATTGTTGAGTTGTAAAAGGGATAATCTCGATTATTTTAAATTTAAAATTTCTTGTATAAATAAAACCAGTGCAGCCAAGATTAGAAGGAAAGCAGAAAACTGGGGGAAGAGACTTTCACAGATAATCTCTCAGAAAAGGGTCTCATTTCTCAACTAGATGGAGAACTTTGTCGAATTTATAAGAGTATGAGTCATACCCCAATTAATGAATGGTCAAGGGATATGAACAGGCAGTTTTTCAATGAAGAAATGAAGATTATATATAATCATATGAGAAAAATGCTTTAAATCATTATTGATTAGAGAAAATCAAATTAGAACAACTTTAAGTTGTTATCTTACACCTATCAGATTTGCTAAAATTATAGATCCTCTTCAATTGGGGAATGGATAAACAAGCTGTGGTATAAGATTGTGATGGAATACTGTTATGATATAAGAAATGATGAGTTGTTTGATTTAGAAAAACATGGAAAGACTTGGACCTATGAAGGAAGATGCTATCCAGATCCAGAGAAAGGACTGACATAGGAATATGCATAGTATGGTCTTACATATATGTGTATGTGTATATGTTTATAAATATGTGTGTATATGTATATATATATATACACACACATATATTCATGTTCCGCCAAGTATATGGAAAACAGCATTTATTTAGTTTGTTCTCATAAATACTAATAAGCTCTTCCTCATTTGAAAGAAAAATGATACCTAATAGATGTTACCGAATAATTAGATAATAGATAATTAATAGATAATAATAATAGATAAAATAGATCATAAATTACTTAATAGATAATACTTTATAATTCTTTAACAAAAGGACATGTTTTTATTTGGGAATGATCAATGGACTTTCTTTCAGTGGCAAAAAGAAAGGGAAAGATCCATAAGGTCTAAATTTGAATCCTGGCTCTGATACCTATTGGCTGTGTGATCATGGACAAACCTTCTTGTCCCAGTGAGCCCCTAAGCCTCTATTTCTTCATCTATACTTTTCTCTGACACTTAGTTTGATCCATGATATCACTGATAAACATTCTCTTCATTGCTTCAAATTACAACCCATCTGATACAGATTACAACTCATTCTTGCCCTCTTATCCTGAGTAAGTCTTACCTATAATTTTTCCATAGGTCCTCCAGAGAGCATCAGTATGATGGGATGGTGGCCTTCATAAGGTCTTGCAGGGAGAGTTGAAAGACATTCCATCCCTCCCATTTTGAAAATGAGGAAATTAAAACAGAGAGAGATGAACTTGGAGTCAGGAAGACCAGCATTCACATCTGGTTCCAGACTTTTACTAGCTGTGTGACCCTGCGCAAATCACTTAACCTTTATCTGGCTCAGTTTTCTTATCTGTAAATGGGGATCATAATAGCACCTTCCTTCTAAGGTTGTTGTAGGATTAAATGAGATAATATCTGTAAAGTACTTTACAAACCTCAGAACACTATATGAATGTTATCACCATCATCACCATCAAAGTCTTTCAACAACCACTCTTTTTTTTTTAAGTAACTAAAGTCCTTGATAATATCTTTCATACAACTCCTCAGGCTAGCTGTCATCATTGGGGATAATGCTGCAGCCTACTTGGGCTTACCACTTGAACTGCCAATCATCTGTGGGGTCATTTGTTATTTTGATCTACCTGAGATTATGATAATACCCTTTAACCTCACCCCAGCTGCATGATCAGGATAATAACCCTTGCACTACTTATCTCAAAGGATTGTTGTGAGGAAAGCATGTTGTAAATCTTAGGACACTATAGGAAAGCATGGATGTCATTTTTTTCCACCACTAACCTCCCAGACTTCAGTACTTAATTGCCTTTATCCGGCGTTTTCTGTGATTTGCACGTTCCAGGATACTGTGCAGTGAGAAATGGAGTCGTGGTAGCCTCAGTCAGACGTCATTAAAAAAACCCTCAGTATTACAGATCTAGGATATGAGAACTCACTGCCTTTGATTTTTCTCTTCTCCTTCCTTAGTGTTTACCAAATAGTGGTTGAAGAAGAAAGCCCTCGTAGAACTAAAAAGACGACGGAAATACTGAAATGCTACCCCGTGCCAATTCACTTCCAGAATGCTTCGGTCCTCAACTCTCCATATTATTTTGCTGCCGAGTTTCCAGCAAACAGCCTCCAGGCTGCTCAGCCCTTTACAATTGGTGACAATAGAACATACAATGGCTACTGGAACACTCCTCTTCTCCCCCACAAAAGCTACAGAATTTATTTTCAAGCTGCTAGTAGAGCCAATGGGGTAAGTGTTACATGTGGCTAATCAATCAATATTTATTAAGCTCCTGCTATGTCCCAGACACTGGTCCAAGGCCGGGGCGTGCAAAAAAGAGGCAAAAGAACAATCCCTGCCCTCAAGGACCTTACAAGCTATTCGGGGGACAAACATGAAAACAAATATATACTGAACAAGATGTGTGTGTGTGCGCATGCATGTATGTGTATACATGTAGGTATATATGTAGGTATATTATATAGGACACATGCAATATGGCACACATATAATGTGATATATGTATCTTCTATGGCATATATGGTGTATGACACCTATATATATGATGAATAGGAAATAATTAACAGAGGAAATGCACTGGAATTAAGAGAGATTGGGGAAAGCTTCTTGTAGAAGATGTGATTTTAGTTGTTATTTAAAGGAAGCCAGGGAGGTCAGTAGTCAGAATGGAGGAGGGAGAGTGTTCCGGGCATGGAGGACAGTCAGAAAAAAGGTCCAGAGCTGAGAGATGGAGCTTGTTAATCATGTAACAACATTGAGGCCACTGTCCCTGGATTGAAGTTGGGGGAATAAGGTGTAAGAAGAGTGGAAAGTTAGGAAGGAGGATGGGTTATGAAGGGTTCTGAGTGCCAAACAGAACATTTGGTATTTGTTTTTGGAGACAATAGTCAGCTATGCCATTTCTATCATATTCACTTCATTCAGATCGCTTAGGTGGTAACAAAGTCATGATTATTAGAAAGCAGTAGTTTTCTTACATGGCTTTGAACTAAAAATATGAACTAAGAAGTATCTTTGAGGGAAGGCATATTATCATAATGCTTTAGTTTCATTCAATAGGTATTAATCAGATAATCTATTTTGAGTAGATATTTGAGACTAAGATTTTGTTGTTGTTGGGTTGTTTTTAATCATTTCTGATTCTTCATGACCCCATTGAGGTTTCCTTGACAATGGTTTCGGAACTGTTAGTCATTTCTTTCTCCAACTCACTTGACAGAAGTGGAAACTGAGGCAAAGAGGGTTAAGTGACTTGCTCAAGGTCACCCAGCAAGTAAGTATCTGAGGCCAGATTTGAACTCGGAAAGATGAGTCTTCCTGATTCCAAGCCCAGTGCTCTATCCCCTGTACCACCCAGCTGTCCAAGCTCAAGTCCTCCTTTCTGTATGAGGCCTTTCTCTGTATCCCTTAGTACTTGCTAGTTGTGCCTTCCCTCTGAGAGGTCCTTCTTTGTATCTATCTCCTGTGTCCATGGTTGTTTTGCATTAGAATGTGAGCTTTTTTGTGACCTGGGCTTTGATGTTTGCCTTTCTTTGTATCTCTGACACTTAACAGTGTGCCTGGCACATAATACATAGGACTAACAGTAAATGTTTAATAAACACCTGATGACTGACTCACCATTTCTTGACTACTCTTTCTTATGAAGGGAAGAAAATGACATAATCAGGCACAATCTCTGTCGTCAAAGTGTTTGTAGTCTAGAAGAAGGACTTTAAAGTGCTATGAGATCAAATGATTGAAAAATCATTTCCATTTGTACATGTGTTTCCAAAAGTTGATTTGTAATGACTTCTAATGGGCATCTCATCTTTGGCACTCTCACCTCTTAATCTGTTTTTCAGTCAGTTGTCAAAATAATCTCCCTAAAGAATAAATCCCTTGCCATTCCTTTGCTCAAGAAACTTCATTTTCACTTATTTTACATTATTCAACTGCACAAACTCTACATTCCATCCAAACTCTTTTGCTCTTTTTTTTTTTTGCAATTGGGGTTGAGTGACTTGCCCAGGGTCACACAGCTAGTAAGTGACAAGTGTTTGGTCTGAGGCCGGATTTGAACTCGGGTCCTCCTGACTTCAGGGCCGGTGCTCTATCCACTGCGTCACCTAGCTGCCCCCATATTGCTCTTCTTCTAAGTCAGCTTTCTATATCTCACCCCCATGTTTTGCACAGGCTGTACCCTGCTCATCCCAACCCCCCCCACCATCTTAGAATTCATTGCTTCCTTACCTCTACTTCTTAGAATTCATAGTGTTTTTAAGACTCCTGCCATTCTTGACTCTTCCACCCCTCCCAAGTTGTTAGCTCCCTTTCTCCTTTACATTATCATATATAAACTCATGTGTTTACATGTTTCATGGAATAGATGAGACCCTCTTCCAATCTCCTCCTCCATCATAGAATAAACTTACAAAAGGCAGAGATTGCTTCATAGATTTTTTTCTTTCCCCAGTAGCTGATACAACAGTGCCTAGCACATAGTAGGAACTTGATAAATGCATGTGGAGGGAATAAATGAATATATGTTTCTTAGCCTACATCCGAAGTACAACTACAACACACACACACACACACACACACTCTCTCTCTCTCTCGCGCGCGCGCAATTCATTTTCATTTTGATCGTAGTATCTGTCTATTTGGCTTATTTTATCCTAACTCCTTGGTTCTAAAGCAAGTTAAGTTTCCTTTTGCTATGATTGAATTAGGATTCTTTTTTAAAGTGAAAATAGCATCAGTAAGATGGGTTTGGAATTGAAATAAAAACTTTCATAGGGCTCTTGCTGGGCCCATTTTATTCAGTTATTTCTTCCTCAATTTTCTCTCCCCCCCCCCAAAAAAAAATCCTGAGCAGATAGACAAGATTTGCCTGCCTCTCTCAACAGGCTGGAAATTGTTTCTAGTCATCCTAATGGCTCCACTTTGGCGATACATCGAGACTGCAGAATTGTGATTAAAAAAAAAGTCAGATACAGTTCTTTGAGCTGAGATGTGTTCTCTTCTCCAGCCTTGTTTGCACAGGAAGGGAGTGAGAATAGTTAGAGGTCAGTAAAGCTGCAGAAAGATAGCCACACTTTTGTATTTGTTACTTTTCTTTCATCTTTTGAGCCAAAGTTAGGTGAGGTATTTTTTTGTGGTTGTTGTTGCATGTCCTAGTATTTTTAGCCAGGAAGTAAAATTCAGTGCATGTTTTGGAGCCTTCATCTGGTAATCAAAACTTCAAAAACAAGAAGGGCTTGCCTCATGGATAGCTTTTGACTTAAGCTACAGATGGTTTTCTTAGTGAGCTTCTGAGTAGTGACCCCTTTTTCCTCTTTATTTGATACAGGAAACCAAGATTGATTGCGTCAGGGTGGCCACCAAAGGTAGGTTGAAATTCTGAGGTGCTTTTCTGTATCATAGAAACTCTTTTACTGAATATTTTTAAACCACTAGAAATAACAATATTGTGTCATTTAAAATTATTTGATAATACATAGGACTAATGTAATGGAGTCTAGAAATTTTTCTGCAGAAGCATCAGCATTGTTTTTATAACTTGTTTCTAATTTGAGGGCTTTCAAAAATTACAGATTTCTTATTTGTATATCACCTTCATCTCTTGTATCACAAAATTAAAAATAAAAAGAGAGGAAGAGCAATTAACCAAAACAAAACAAAACAAAACACTAAAGCAAACACCCCCGCACCCTGATACATCACCTTATTCTGACAGTATAAGCACATAGGCTCTCACCTCTGCAAAGAAGGGAAGGTAGTGAGTCTATTTTCTCATTTGATGATCATTCTAAAGCTTACCTTGTGAGGTTATTATATGATCTCACTATACTTATTTCTTGTATTTTTTATGTAATAGAATCATAGAGGTATGCCTGGATGCTGCTCATGTGCAAGGTAGTAAAAATTAGCCACTATTTATGAGCACTTATCCAATTATAATTATTCTTAACAGAGAATAAGTAAAATGTTTATGTTGGTGAAGTCAGTATTCCTGGAAACCGTGAAATTCCAGGGTATTATAGTATGGAGTACATGAACTGGACTTAAGATAACCCATACCTAGAATAATGTTTGAAATAGTATTGTTGAGATAGTAAGTTTAGGACTGTTTGGGGTAACACCCCTCCCTTAATTTCTGCAAAGCATTGATAATGGACCAGCTCAACTGATCATTCAAACATAAAAAAACAAAATGTTTTTTTTTTTTTTTGGTTTTATATGTCAAAGAAGTGGCTACATATTAACATGTAATTCAATGCAGTGAAAGTACTGGGGTCCTTAAGAGCCATTTTATAAATGGGTAGTATACTGCTAAAAACTTCATTGAATACCTTAATTTTGAAAGTAATTGACTGTGATGATATATAGTTTATTTGTTGTTTTCAAATATTCCTGGTTGTTTTTTAATATTAATTTTTAATTCTTTCTCTTAATATGAAATCAGCTCTTACACTATTCCCTGTATTTAACATAGGTTCTTGGCTGATGTGCTGACCTTTTTAGGCCTCTAACTTATCTCTACCATGAAACAGAAATTTGTAGATATTCCTTTATCACTTTCTATATCACCCTGTCTAAAAGAATGAAAGTACCTCCTAAAGTGCCAAATGTAGAATAATAAATCACTTTACATTTGAATATCTTTTCTGTTGTTTTTGTTTATTTTTCCAAAACACTCCTATTTCTACTTTCACATTTGATTCTTGCAACAATCCTGCTGGGCAGGCAGCACAGGTGTTATTTTCATCCCTATTTTAAAGATGGGGAAACTGATTCACTGAGAAGTTACCCAAGGTCACACAGCTAGTAATGATTGGAATAAGGAACTGAACCCAGATAGTTTTGACTACCAGTCCAATGTTCTTTCTGTCCTAAATGTGCTGATTTTTCCTAGTTGATTATGGTATTTCTGTGTTCTATTTATTAAGCTTAATTCCCTGCCATATTTACCATGGTAATACTGAACTTTCTGTCATAGTTTTCATTTTGAGAATGATTTGGCAATGTAAGTAACGTTATTGAGGAGGAAATCTGACAGCTTGGCTATTTGCACAACAGATTGTGGTAGTATTTTTCTCCCATCATCTAGGTTTAATCAATGTTGTGGTTTGTTTTACACATCACTAAGGGGTGGTTAGATATCAGTTGACCTCATTGATTAGATAGTCTCCACTCACATTTTGAAGTGATTTGTGAACCTTTACATAGTAACAGACAGTTCTGGTAGCTTCTGCTTGTGAAAGGGGAAGTAAAAAATTAGAATGATCATTCCATTGAGCTATTTGTCGATTATCTTTTCATAAACCCATAGAGCTGGAAACAGCCTTGAGAGATGTCTTGTCTCTAGGCAAAACTAGCACGCTCTTTAAAATCCCCAGAAAAGGAGATGGAGTGGGCTCCTTTTGTAATCTTTCCCAGCTCTTAGAATCATGAAAGTCCTTCATGGTTTTTACTTAAATTCATCTTACTTCAGTGTTAGTCATTCCATCTTGACTTGTACTAAAGAGAAATAGGGCCTAGGAAGAAGGTAGAGAGGCTTTTGGGTCTTCCTAGACTTAAGCTCCTTAACACTGAGAACATATTTCTAGACTACATCATAACTCTGGACTAAATCACCCCAATTGTTTTTGTTTCACAATGCTGGCACTCAATTAAATTTTCAGCTAACAAAACCACTTTCCCAAGACATGCATTGTATTTCCAAAGATTTCAATGTTCTTCTGAAATAACTGTTGTCAAGTATCTTTACAGAGATAGTCTGGAGGTGGTTTTGTTTTCATGAAGAGCTCAATTTATAATTTCAAGGAAAGGGATATGTCTCTTTAAAATACATTTTCATGCTATTTATACCTTTAATGTTTTGATTGTTTTAATCATATGCACAGGGTCTGTTGTGACACTAATCATATCACATATTAAACATCATAAAAATTAGACACAGAGACCTAACATGTTTTCCTATACATCTCCATATCAGAGGAAAACAAAACCAACTCTGGACTATGTCTCTTTAAAATATATTTTCATGCTATTTATACCTTTAATCTTTTGAGCATTTTAATTATATGCACAGGGTCTGTTAAACATCATAAAAATTAGATGCAGAAAAGACCTAATATGTTTTCCTATACATCCTCGTATCAGAGGAGAGCTCCTTTATTTTATTTTATTTTTTTGCTGGGCTAGGCAATGGGGTTAAGTGACTTGCCCATGGTCACACAGCTAGTGAGTACAAAGTGTCTGAGGCCAGATTTGAACTCAGGTCCTCCTGACTCCAGGGCCAATGCTCTATCCACTGTGCCACTTAACTGTCCCCGAGAGTTCCTTTAAATAGTTATACAATCTGTGTAGCTTCTTACTCTGCAGATATGAATGTACTTATTAACTTTAGGCTGGCTGATCAGTGAACCTCCTATTTCTTAAGTGCTAAGAATCTCATTCAATTCTGTTATTTATTAAGCACCTACTATATACAAGTACTGTGCTTAGTGCTAGAGGTAGAAAGATAAAACAAACAAAAAAAGGTTCTTGCATTCTACTAAGGAGTTACATAGCATGGAGATAAGTAAAACAGTAAAGTTGTATCATTATCTAGCATGCCCCCTAACTTTTGATGTACCCTCAAAGTTCTGTGCTGGGACCTCTTTTCTTCTCTCTCTACACAGTTCCCATGACTTTAACCATAGTTGTGCAGATGACTCACATATCTATAGACCCAGCCCTAGTCTTTCTTCTGACCATTAGTCCTTGCATCACTATTTGCCTTTTGGACATTTCGAACTGGATTTCCTCAAGACATCTTCAACTCTAAATGTCCAAATCAGAACTTAGGATCTTTTCCCCAGAACTCACCTCCCTGCAAGGCTTCACTATTTCTGCAGAAGACACCACCATTACTTGAGTTCCTGAAGTTTGTAACTTCAATATATGTTTATCTACTCTCTCTTTCACTTCACATAAGCAATCACGTGCTATTTCTCTTCCTCTCCACAGTGTCTCATAGCTGAGTCCTTCTCTCTAATCCCACAGTCACCATCCCAGCTTATCCTTTCATCACTCTCCCTGGTCTATTGCAATAGCCGACTAACTTGTCTCCCTTACTCAGATCTTTCCCTATTCCACTCCGTTTTCTACATAGCTATCAAAGAGATTTTCCTTAACCACATGTCTCAACATATCACTCCCCTACTCATCAATTCCAGTCACTTTTTATTGCATCTAGGATCAAATATAAATTCTTCTCTTTGACTTTTCAAGCCCTTTATGGCCTGACCCCAAATGGCCTTTCCAGCATCATTAAACATTAGTCCTCCTCCTGTACTCTTGAGATCTAGCCAAACTGGCCTCTTCCCACCTCCATGTCTTTGTACTGGTTGCCCCCCATGCCTGGAATGCCCTGTCTCCTCGTCTCCACCTCAAAGAATGCCTCACTTTCTTCAAGGCATAATTCAAGTGCCTCACCTTCTACATGAACTTAACTGATCTCCCTAACTACCTTGTGTTTATATTTTATATCCTTTAGATTTAATCTGTACATACATATTATATTCTATGCAATATATAAGTAAAGTACCATACAATACCACTTATAATTTATAATATATACATAATAATATATCATATAGTACATGTGTGCTATCTCCTTCATTAGAATGTAAGCTCCCTGAGAGCAGGGATTTTTCCATTTTAACATATATATGATAAATTTTATATATATATATATATATATCTGTATCTATGTATCTATCCAGGTTCTAGCACAGTGCCTAGGACATAGTAGGTGTTGAATAAATCCTTACTGATTCATTAATTGATAAGTAAGTATAAGATAATTTGAGGATGAAAAAAATGGGAATCAAAAAAGGCTTCCTAAAGGAAGTGCTACCCAAGATGTGCCTTGAAGAAAGGTAAAGATTCTACAAGGCAGAGATAAAGAGGAAAGAATGGCAAATTGCCCTATTATGCAGCAGAATTTAAATTACTTTTTCTAATCTACTTCATTTTTTCCTATGCTTTGTAGTCAAGGGAACAACTTTTGGCTACTTTAAAATATAACAGTTATTTTTTTTAATCTACCTTTCCTTTTTTTTTCCAGTTGGATTGTTTTTCTAGATCAGTAGACTCTATCTACTCTTTTAGCAGCTAGAGTTTCTCACTTCTTTATGCTTCCCTGCTGCTTATAATAGATGGTCCTAAAGAAGTTCTTTATAATGCTAGTTTGGGAGGTTTCAATCATACTGAATAACAAATGACAGTATCTTACTTTGGTAAAGAATCTTATTCTGTTAACAACTTCCTGCCAAAAAAGTGATATATTCAAATATAATTAATAATAAGACACTATAAACTATCTTGAGCAAGTACATTAAATTAAAAAAATGGAAATCTCTGCCCACAATATGAGACTGGTGTCTTTAGTGTCTGTTTGTGGGATTTTCTTTGAAGTTGTTAGAGAGAACCATCTTAAATATAGATTCATTTAGATTTGCAAAGATTAACTCAGTTTTTAAAAGTAGTTTTATATATATTTCTTAAATATCCTAGCATCCAAAAGATTTTTTAAAATTACCTATATATTTATGCAATAAATATGTGGAATATATACATATATACATGTACATATACATAAAATACACATATATATCATTTCAAAGAGATTCCATGTCAGGGCTGTATGCTATTTGAGTGTGGGGAAGCCGTGTTTGAACCACTGTGTTATTTTACTTGTGGGCCAGAGGATTTACCAACCTATTCCTCCTCCATCATGAGTTTTATTACAGACTGTACAAAGTACAATATTTTTTAAAAGAAAAGAAAACTCAGAAAATATATCCCCAGTACTCTTATCTGAAAGCTACATTTAAAAGTCAGACTTTCAAA
Organism: Vombatus ursinus; assembly: GCF_900497805.2. Lineage (NCBI taxonomy): Eukaryota > Metazoa > Chordata > Mammalia > Diprotodontia > Vombatidae > Vombatus > Vombatus ursinus. Next base: position 35,265,544 of record NW_020955033.1, read on the forward strand.
GGGTGGCTTCTAATGTATTAGCATCATCGTAACTTGCAAGTTTTCTATCTCAACTTTCCCCTACCTTATGCTGATGATAGTTGCTATGGCAAATGTGGGCGCAATTTGCAAATGTTTTGGTGGAAGAAATTGTTGTGAAACATTAGGAAACAGTGGAAATATTTTCATTGTTGATCTGATAAGTACCAGTTAACTTCCATACTTTGGTGGAAGTTGAAAATATTTAGAACTCCACTCTCCACTTGAAAATGTACTTAGTCTTCCTGTTTATTCTATCATTCTAAGAAACATTGTACTTTGTTAGTTCCACAGTACCACTGGGGTTGGATACAGGACAAAGAAGTACGTTGCTAAAAGAGTGAGAGTATCTGCTAAAAGATACAAATCAGGAAGATTATTTGTTATATAAATAAGTAAACTCTAGGATGTCTTAAGATCACTGAGATATAAAAGTAGTTTTTTTTTTAAATTTTAGCAGTTGAACTAACATAACAAATACAATAAATTTCTATTCAAAATGTTCACAATGAAGTTTTCTCTCCTTAAGTCCCTAAAAGATAAGTCTAATTAAGCTGTGTATTACAGCATTGAATTTGGATGTTTTAGTATTCAGTATATCCTAATTTTCCTCTATCTCCTTATTGAAAATGTCATGAATATCAGAAATGATTAGTTTCTGCTAAGTGCAACTCTGTAATTTCAGAATTTGACCTCCAAAGTAATAATAAATTCCAGGTTTTAATACATTTCAGATTGATTTAAAAAACTATTCCAAAATACTTGCATATATTCTTTGTAACATTGGGTTACAAAACAACAAATACTTATACTGAGTAGAACACTGAGCTGGCATTAAATATAAGCTGATATTTATACAGTATAACCAGAATGGTAAAAAGAAGTTTAGATGAATTGATAAAAGTTTCAAATAAATGTCATTATTTTTAGCAGATCTGAAATTTTTTACTTATGTCTCTGTGAGACAGGTGTACTTACTTCTAAGTGAGATAAGACAAAATGTTTTTTAAAGTACAGTACTTCAGCTATTGAAATGTTAACTATATGCTAACAGGACATCAACATACACACATGCATGCATAGACACACGTTAAGGTGGAAAAGCAGATGCTTTGTAGCAATGCTGGTTTCTATTCCAAATTCAAGTCTATTCAGGACAGCTTGTCCTATAACTTGTTTATTTCCTACTTAAAGGACCATGCAAGTGTCTTTAGGGATCTCAGTTCTCTGATCAAAATGCTAGATTATTAATCAACTCTAGCAACACTGGGATGCTTTCATTAATAATGAGTGAAAGACTATTGTAACATTTTAAGCTCAGTCTCTGCTTCATTCCAGCTACTGGAAGCAACGCTCTGTTTGAATGTTGCAGAGGGATATTTCAAAATATTATGCAGCAGCAGTTTTGAGTTTAATTGTCTGCAGATGGTAGATGATCTATTTTCCTCACTCGCTGCCACATTTCTAATAGCACCCAGGCTGTTCCATGTAAATTAGTAATCTTTCATCTAAGCCTATCCTTAATTTTCCAATATTTTTTCTTTGCATCATTTTCCAGCTGCATCATGTTAGATCTGACCTTTTAATTTGTATATTTTTTTTAATATATGTGTGTCACAACTCCTTTAACTACTTAAAGACAGCTGTCGAACTATGCTGGCAAATCACGAAACACAAGAGGTCACATCCAGGAACCCTAATTCTTTCTTAGGCAATTAAGTGTTATGACTTTGGAAATGGCAACCAGGAAAAATGAGTTTATATGTGTTCTTATACTTAATCTTCGGGGGAAATTTTGAACTTGCATTGGGGTTGGAATGAGATTTCTAAATGGAAGAGTTATAGATGGATCAGAATTTCATTCTGGAAGTAAAGATCACAAATTTTTGTTCATGAGGCCAAAAACAATTTTGACTTATATGGGCAGCCAGATCTTAATAACCTAAAAGGAAGGGGGAAGTAGAAAAAATGTATCTGAATTGGGAGGCAACCTGCCATAGTGGCTGAAGTACTAGACTTGGAATCAGGAAAACCTGGGTTCAATTCCCATGTCTGGCACTTCCTAGCTGTGTGACCATAGGCAAAATGCTTGTTGTCTATATTCAGTGGAAGAAATGAAGTCATAGGTCTCTGATTTATCAGAATTAGCAATAAATTTTGACAAATGCACGTTCAGGATCAGATGGAACCACTACTTATTTCTTATTAATGAATATTTTTTTTAAAATTCCTTCAATTGGTCTTACCTGAACCACAGCCAGAGTCATTGATTGGTAACTAACAATTTAATGGCCTCACAGGACTCTGCATGAAAGAAAAACAGTGAGGGAAAACCAAATCTTCCTATGTTTTCTCTCTCTTTTTTTTTTTTTTCGTTGCGGTTGTTGGAAAGAAATTGAGACAACTTGATATATTGACCGAGAATTCTTCTTGCTAGCCTAGCTTCAGTCTGGCTTTTTTTTCCCTCATGCATGCTGACCTGGGAATCTTCCTTTGCCTTAGCTGCGATACTCGTGACTCAGCTTACAACACCATACATTCGCATCGCCCCTGCTGCAGGCGACGAGCAACTAACAGGTCAGACATTCAAGTATAGATGAGTCATCTTGCCCATTTCCTTTTCATTTTCTTCAACTTTGTTTCTCCTTCATATCTCCTTCTTTGCTTTTGGATTGTTTACTCCATTTTTAGACCTCTGATTTGGTCACATACCTTAATTCTATCATATGCTTGGCACTCTTCTATGTGTACATTGATATCCATGCATATTTAAAGTTCAATTCCACTGCATGTTTTCATTGTGTACCTTGTCTGTGGATATGTTCCTTCTGGCCTAATGTGTTAGAGAAATGAAATTATTCTCAACTTGCAGCATTCACAACATAGAATAGGGTTTTAGTTCAAGTACATGAAGATGTGTTCCTCATTTTCCAGATGAACATAACAAGACTTTGTAGTTTAAGGGTGAGGGAGATTTTCTGTTACTATACCAAGTTTAGGTTGCATGTGCATTTACAAATGTGTTAACTTTACACAACTGTTGTCTAACCAGTGTTAGCAAATGAAGACCCGACTGCATAATTTCATGTGCATAAAATTAGAATAGCAGTGATTGTATCATTTATAGGTCCTTTCTCAAGGAAAAAAGTACTTGTATATCTATCTATATCATCTATATAGTGCTTATGTAGGAATAACACATCTGTAATCCAAATCTGTTGAATAACTTAGGACAGTTCTTAACATGTAAGTGGCTTAAAGTCCAGTTCAGGTAGAAGAATGTCACCTCTTAATCAGCTTGGGAAATCAGCTTGTTTATTCCTAATAGCTTGAAGGGATTTGGGTATCACCAGTAGCCTCATATAGAAGAAAGCACAGTAAAATTCTTCAAATCAAAGGTGAGTGAATGGAGTATGTGAAAGATGTCTTAAGCTTAAAGATTTGAGAATAACCCAGAGGTACATCCCAGGCTGCTAGTCCTAAATACCCAGGCAGGATCCAGATCCTGTTCTCGGAGGGAGTAATAGCTTTTTAGCTTGTTGTCCTTTTATAACCAAGCAGAGACATAATGTTTCTCAAATATAAACCTGAATAAGCATTTCCACCAAAGCATCCTTTTTCTATTACTGTTTTTTAAAGGAATATCATGCATGAAAATAAGTCTTTGCTAAAAAATGATGAGACATATTTACTAGGAACACACCACAAATATTTTCTGTGAAACTTCTTCTTCTATAAGTAAAGCAAGAAGACTCAGGGGAATTAGAGAATGGCAACTTAGAGTAAGGAAATTCAAATTCCCTATCACTTTAAAGCTGAAATTCTATATATATGCTGTATGTATCCTCGAAGCTTTCAGGCCATTCTTCTAGGAAATACAGCCAAAACTATCCAAACACAACTCTCTTCTCCTTGCTCTCACCTGCAGCTCTGGGTTTTGGCTGTCCCATTGATCATCTGAGATAATTTTCATATTTATCCACTAGGGTGCTCTTCCTGTTCTGAAAATTACCTATTCCTTTCTTTTCCTTTATATCTTTTTTACTTATTTATTTTTCTTTCTTTTCCTTATCAGCAGGGATTCCTTCATTTTTAGAGAAGTACTTCTATCTATAAGAAGTGACTAAATGTGACTTTAGGTGTCAGTCCGGAAGGTGATCTTGATGGTGGAATCCTTAAGGAAGGTCAAACCACCAGTGACATTTGAACCATCAGTATTTTCATGGGCTGGCAGCATACTGTTATATAATTAAAGGGTCACTCTTTTTAAAAAAATGGTTTTGGTGTATTATGCAGTCGGGGCTTCACCACGGAGAAGCAGAATGAAATACAACCTTTTTGGTTTATTTCTATCACTAGCCAACTTAGAATGTAGCGTATAATTTATTGGACATTAAGTAAATGAAGGAGTCTTGTTGCATTTTCTATAACTATTTCGTAACTATTATAGCCCAGTGACTGCCTTATAGGTAGACTCTGTAAAAGCTATCCCAGGTTGAAGGCATATTTTCATTCCATATCCACTCAAAATCACAACTCAGGAATACCTACCCATGCTTCTATCAAGCCAGAGGACAGTTTAAAGACATTTACTAAATAGTGTAGTAAATCACAAAGAAAATTTCCCCCATACACATAGGAAAATACACTTCCGCACATTTCCAGACCACTGGTAGAAGAGGGAAGATGTGGTCAATGAATGTTCATGATAGAGACCATACACATAACTAAGGCAGCTGATGTTTCTGGGATTCTGTCCTAGAATAACCCTTCTTTGTCGCTTCCAGTTTGCCCCTTGTTCCTTTGTGGAGCTATTAATTTCTGCTCCTGGGCAGGTGATGATGTGAAGCTTCAGGTTGCCATACTACACTCTATGGCTATTCTACTCTCTGTATTCATTGGTCCGTTACAGTTGGGCTGTTTCCTTTGCTGCTCTCTGTTGCCAACTTCTAGGCTTCACTTGCTATATGCTATTTTTACCTGTGGGCAAAGGAATAGATTGCCTCTTAGATCATAACTGCAGTGCTCTCCCATCTCTTTAAGAATGAGACCTAGGTTATAGTCAGTCAAAGAAACTTTTAAGCACTAAGTATTTGGCACTCCTTTGCCTCTGTATTAGCACCCTTCCAGCCCTCAGTGTACTATCTGACTTGGTGTTGGAAAATTCTTTTCAACTCCATCCACTTCTGTTAATGTCAATCATGGTCCATTCCTACATACTTAGGGGGAGAACAATTCTAAGAGTAGCAGGGTATAGATGGAGACTTTCTTTCTACTTGCTAACCAGTAGAAAAGCTTGTTATGTTTCCTATACTAACAGTTAACCAAGCACCTATTTGTTCAATGTATCTTAATTCCCTGGAATGAGAATATGAAACATGACATAGTTCTTCCCATCAGGGAAATTATTGTCTACTGAGGAAGATACAGAATGCACAGAGGTATCTACAATAGAATGTGATAAGGGAAATAAACTCTAGAAAAAATTTGAGTTGGGAGAAAATAATTAGGGAAGGCTTCACAGAGGAGGCAGTGCCTGAACTGAGCCTTAAATGAAGATTTTATCAGGTGGAGATGAGGTGGGACTGTATTCCAGGCATGATGAATAGCCTATATAAATGTGCAGAGGTGGGAGATGACAGATCAGATGGGGGAACACCTTGCTGGGGGGAAATACATGAAGGAGAATAACATGAAGCAAAGTTAAGTAAGTAGTAAGTAGTAAAATTATGGACTTATAGTAAGATTATGGAGGACCTGAGTCCAAGAGGCAGTTGATAGTTGTTTCAGTTGTGTCGACTCTTTGTGACCCTATTTGGGGTTTTGTTGGCAAATATACTGGAGTGGTTTGCTGTTTCCTTCTGCAGCTCATTTTACAGATGAGGAAACTGAGGCGAAGAGGGTGAATTGACTTGTCTAGGGTCACATAGCTAGTAACTGTTGGAGGCTGGATTTGAACTCAGGAATTCTTGAGTCCAAGTCTGGTACTCTACCCACTTAACTGACCACAAGAGGCAGTAGAGAGTTACTTAAGGTTTTTCAGCTTTTCAGTGATTTGGTCAAACCTAGGCATTAGGAAGATTATTTAAAAAGTTTTGTGAAGGGTGGCAAGATATGGTAAGACACTAAACTGGGATTGTAGCATTGAGAGTGGACAGATCTCCAGAAAGAAAAGAGGACAAATGTGACGGATATTGTGGAGATAGATTCAATGGTATTGGGCAACTGCTGAGAAAGAGAAGAGTCAAAACTACAGGATTCCAGGCTTGGGAAGGCTGAGATTTTTACCCTCAGCAGAAATAAAGAAGTTAGGAGAAAGGTCAAGTTTGTTAGATATTTTATACATGTTGAGTTTCAAGAGTCAGTGAGGTACATCCAGGTGGAGATACACAGTTACCAGTTGGATATGGGAGACATGAACTCAAGGGAGAGAAAAGAATTTGTTATCTAGATTTGGGAGTCTTTTCCATAGGGATAAAGATTGCAAATTAATTTGGTCACCAATGAAAATAGTGTCAGATGAGAAGAGGGCCCAACATAAAGTGTTGTTTGATGCCTGTCCTTTCGAGGATGGGAGGAGGAGGATGAAGGAATGAAAGAGACAGAATAAGTGGTGTGCCATGGAGGAGGAAAATCAGAAATAAGCAGTATCACAGAAGTCAAGCAAATATAGGATATCCAGGTGAAAGTGAAAGTCAGCAATGTTTAATGCTGAACAAAGTTCAATTTCAATGAAGACTGAGAAGAAACCATCAGATAGACTCAGAGAGAAGAAAACTGGAATTCAAATCTGGCTTTAGACATCTGCTAAATGTGAGATCCCAGACAAGTCACTGATCCTCTGTCTGTCTCAATTTTCCCATCTATAAAATGGAGATAATGATCTTAACCTAACCTACCTGATTCCCCTTCAGTTTTCTTGTGGGGACAACATGAGAATATGTTTTGCAATGTATATTGTAATAAAATACATTGCAAACTTCAAAGTGCTATAAAACTAGCTATTTAGAGATCATTGGTAATGTGCAAGTATGAAATTTTAAAAGAATGGGGGGTCAGAACCCAGATTGAAATGGGTTAATGAGAAAATTGGTAGTAAGGAGGTAGATGTACAGTAAGTGTGGTCTACTCTTTCTGAGAGTTTTGAAATGAAAGAGAGCAGAGCTATGGGCTATTATCCTGACTATAATGAGGTCAAATAAGATTTTGTTTTGTTTTGTTTTAAGGATAGAAAAGCCTTCAGAATATTTGCAAATAGCAGGGAAGGAGGCAGCAGATAGAGAGATAATGAAGTTGCAGGGTTAGAGTTCAGACTTTTCAACTGGGAAAGCTTCTGAAGGTGATTAGAATGTGGGATAAGAGTACAAATGGATGAGTCAGCTTAGGCAAGGAGAAAGGCCATCTCTGATAAATCACAATTCATACATTTATTCATTCAGTGGCATGGTGCATTAGAAAGAGCCTTGAATGTAGACTATTGGATTTGAAATCTTAGGTCCTGAGTTCTAGTTCTGCCTCTGAAACCTACTACCTGTATGACCTTGGCAAGCCATTGAATTTCTTTGGAATTCCCTTCTTCATCCTATAAATAATGGAGTTGGATTAGAGCAGAAGTTCTTCAACTGGGCTCCATGATTTAAAAAAAATGTATTTTCTATTTAACACATTTTTTTTTAATCCCTTGCATTTTATGTTATGCATTTAAAAACATTATTCTGAGTAGGCATCCATAGATTTCACCTAATTATTGGAGAGGTCCATGATGTACACAAAAAATTAAGAACTCAGACTAGAGGAATCTTTAGGATTGCTAGGCATCAGTGATCCCAAGACAAGAATGAAATAGCCCTTGCCCTCAAGGAGCTTCCCTTTTATTTAGGAGCTTACAATATAGTGTTCTATGTTAGTCTTTTCAAATTTTTCAGCAGTATTTTCAGTGGAATAGATAAAGCCCAGCAACAAAATACATAGCTGCCAAATTGCTTATGTCTTTATGTGCTATGTATTTTTTTTTTATTTTTGATCCATTGTGGAGTTGCAATACACTATAGAACCCAAGTTCAAAATGACTTCTTAGCACATTAAATCTATCCTGCTTTCGGTCACAGTATTAGTCTACAGACAGATCCCAAATATGATTTTATTTCTGTTGTCCTTTCCATTTGCATTAGCCATGTCTTCCTTTTTTTTTCTTTTTAGCAGTAGACCAATTTCGTCATTTTTGCTATCTCACATACTATAGAACTGATTGCTAAAATGACTACTTAGCTTTTACAGAGTTTTTGTTTATATGGTTGCCCAGATGTTTTGGCATTGGATAACTTTTTACAAACCCAATAAAAAACACAAAACACACACACACACACACACATCCTTATACTTGAGCAATTTGTATCGCCATCATCTGGGGAGGTTAAGAGAGAACAGCAGCCATAGCAAGTGATCAAAGAATTATGTTTCAAGACCTTTTATATCTGGTTCTGTTGTTTAGAATGTGCTCAATAAACATCTCTGGTTATTTAATTCATGGGACCCATCCAGAAGTTATACTTCTAATTTGTTCCCTGCTTCAGCATTGTCCCCAAACTTAATAGAGTCTGTACCATGAGGGAGTTGAGTCTAAAAGAAGTTACCTCTAGATTTGGCTTTTGTTCTAACTGAGCTAATATATTTCTGCTACAAGTCATATCCAGGCTCCATTTGGTAATCATAGCATCATGCTACCGAAAAAAAGTGCTCAATTTGGAGTCTGAGACCATTGGTATAATCCCGATCATGCTATTTGCTCCCTATGTAACTTAACTGCTTTAAGCTTCAGTTTTTTTCACCTGTTAAATAAGATAATTTGACTAGAGAACTCCTTTTCTACCTTTAAATTTCTCCTTCTAGTATAGTCCTCTAAGGTGATGTAAGCACCCAGTTTGAAATCTGAATACCTAAGTTTCATTACTGGATCTATAACTTGCTAGCCATGCTACATTGGGAGTTATTTCATTCGTCTGGACTTCAGTTTTCCCATATGTGAAGTGAGTGGGTTGGATTAAATTATCTTTACCCTTCTAGCTCTATAAACTTTTGTGGTTTTTGTGACAAGGGAAGTAATAACCCTGCTGTAAATCTGTCTTGGTCAGACCAAATCTGGAGTATCATATTCACTCCAAGGCACTACTTTTTAGGAAGGACGTTAACAAGTGTGTCAAGCACGTGGATAGGACAGCTAGGAGGTGCCTGGAGATCAATTGAAAAAAAAAAACTGGTAATGTTTCTCTTGGAGAAGAAATGTCTTGTGGGGAAGAGGGGAAGAGAAGAGGTGAGATTGCTGTCTTTAGAGTTTTAAAGGGCTATCATCTTGAAAAGGGACTAGATTTATTTTACCTGGCTCCCTGAAGACAAAACTAGGAGAATTTACAAATAGAATAATTTAGGCTTGCTTTACTCTAGCAAATGTAAAACAAATAGAGCTGTAATCCTCATTTATAACCAGAGCATTGCATCAGATAGCTTCTGAAGCTAGGTGGGTAGAGTAGTGGATAGAACCCTGGGACTGGAGTCAGGGAAGATCTGAGTTCAAATCCAGCCTCAAACACTCACTAAGCTATGTGACCCTGAGCTAGTCGCTTAAACTCTGTCTGCCTCAGCTTTCTCAACTCTAAAATGGAGATTGTAATACCTGCCTTCCAGGATTGCTGTGAGGATCAAATAAGATAATATCTACAAAGTGCTTAGCACAGTGTCTAGCACATAGTAGGTAGTTAATAAATGCTTCTTCCCTTCCTCCTTCTGAAGACTCTTCCAGATGTAAATCTGTGAGACTGTGATCTTAATTACCTAAGCCATCCAATAGTACAAGGTATTGGGCTTGAAGGTAGCCCCATTGGCGGCTACCTTCAAACAGAAAACGGAGGACCATTGTCAGTAATATAGAAGGAAGAGTTCATCAGGAGTGAAAGCCTCTTCTGTCATTCTGTCCTGCTGGACCTACGTTCTTTCAGTATATAACACTGGAATTCTAGGTTGGTTCTAGTGGCTTCCTTTAGTATCTAGTCTGCCTCCAAACTAGGATCTTCTGGGTCTTCAGATTTTAAGTGGTAGGAGTATGACGTGATGGATTTATCCAAACAGCATACCGTTGGTACATGTAAGATCTTTGCCACTTCATTCTGAGGATTCCTCTCAGTCCCAACCCACAGTATCCTGTAAACTGACCTGGCCCACAAAGACCAGGGTCTCAAAATCAGTGAAACAACAATTGGCTTCAGATTTGGTTGATATCACAGGCTATTCACTTTAGAAAACGTTTCACTCATATACTCTAGGGTTTAGGGGTCAAGGAGGAGAATGTTCATTTTTTTTCTTTTTGCTTTTGTTTTACTTTTGTAAAATTTGGGATTTTTATTGGGAAGGGCCTCTCATTTGTTTCATGCTTCAGTTTTTTTGTTTTTGTTTTTGTTATTAAAGAAAAGGAGTTAAGGTTTAGGAATTCACAGAATCATTGCAGTTTTTCCCTCCTGGAGATTTTGAATTTCAACTAAACTCTTTCAGGCCTAAGCCTGGGAGAGATTGGTCAAAGATCCTCATAATTATTTTGAACAAAGTTCTAGGCCCTACTGTAACACTCACAGAAATCAGGCCATATAGTGCCTCTCAATTCCGGTAGTTCTACAAGACAGTATATAACCAAAATATTATTAGTAAAAGAGAATTGGAGTTTGGAGCTAGCCTTAAAAACTGAGAGAAATGTGTGTTGTTTAAATAATGTCCGTATCTACGTTATATTTCCTCACAATACAAGAAACTACACCTAGAAATATCAATGAATTAAAGATAGTTTTACCTGACTGTAGCATAGTAGATAATGTTGAACTTGGGGTTAGAAAGACCTTTATTCAAATCCTGCTTTTGATATTTACCAGCTCTGTGACCATGGGAAAGTTATTTAGTCTCTCCAATTCTGTTTCCTCATCTGTAAATCAATGATGCCTACCTGTATGAAATTGGTGATAACCTCACAGAGTTATTATTGGGTACAAATTCATAAAGTATCTTACAAACCTTAAGTGCTATTTAATATCAGATATTATGACTATCTTTCTTTGACTTCTATAAAATTTAGTATTCTAGTGAAAAATACTGGAAATACTGACAGATTCTCAGTGTATTTTTCTTGGTTAAAAATATGTCTCAGCCACTTTGTTGTATATTAAGTTGTTTTGGTTCATGATTTAATAACCCAGCCTGGAACCAGATGCTAAGAGGAATAATTCCTGTAAACATACTTTTTATTAACCAGATGGATTAGCACATGCACCTGGAAGGATAAAGTCTATGTCCTGAAATGTTTATAAATAAAGTGCCTTTTAGGATGCAAGTTCAAAATATACCATATATTTAAAGAAGTTTTTGCTAGATAAAAATTAATACTTAAAAAAAACACTAACCTATGCTTAACCCAAGCAAAATTTACTATTTCAAAGAAAAAGCGTATTTGTATTTGTGTATGTTACACATTTTTCCTTGGAAGAATGCACATTCCTCCTTGTCTTATAAAAAAACTAAGAGATCCCTTAGTTGTAAAATGTAATCATTGAATTTACTGTACTAGTTGGCACTTAACAACAGTCACTTGAATGTATAAGTGGTGATTTTCCAACTTAAGTTCCAACCATTAGAAAGAATTCACTTCTCCACCAAATAGGTGATCTCTTTTTTTGGCCGTCAGTAGTCTCAGATAGTGGTGTGGAGAAGTGCTGTTGGGGTAAACAAAAAGCCATGAAGTAGGGCCTAAGCAGGTATTATATAAATCAGAAGCATTCCACAATGCAGTCTTTTGTCCCTTTTCATGGGATGCATGCAAGTCAAATGCTATACAAAAGATTGTGTAGTGAGTTGTAAGTTCATTTTTTTCCATACCTGAAATAATCAACTTTATGGCAACGTACAATGACTTAGTGAAAACATAAAACTTTCTCCTATACCTCACTAGTTAGGATGATTGATTCAATCAGTGTTTAGTGAGGAGCTGCTATATCCATGTTGTAATCCTGAGGGAGCTACAAAGAAACCTAAAACAAGTTCACTGTCCTTAGAAAGCTTATAGAGTAATCTAGTTGGAGATACAGAGTTAAACATTGCTAGTGTTAAGAAATAATAGAGATAGCTAGCACAATTTGTAATAAGAAAAAAGTGTGGTGTCATGAAATCATTTTTAAAAGTCCATTTTAGACTAAATTGTACAGCCTGTATTATGACAAAATAGCTAATTATCTGGGGTCTGGTTGGGCGTCTTTGATTTGCATATAACTTGCTTTGACATTTGAAGAAAGTTCATACAAAGTATCAAAATCAAGTCAAATACCTCTTTTAGAGTTCTTTGTATACAAATACAGATTAGTAAAGACTATATTTAAATGATAGATTGGTTAATTCAAAATAGTATAATCATTATTATTTCCCAACCAACTAGCTGCTTCATCATTCTTTAGCAAAAATACTTTGATTAATCCTAAAATACTTAAATGATCTCACCACCATCCATCTTATATGACTCTTGTCCATATGCTCCTATAAGTTTGCCACAGTAGGTCCACCCCATGTACTGGAAGCCTTTCTTGCTTTATTCTGACATTGTGACGATAACAGGGGAACATTTAGACTGTTCACTTGCTTTCTCCTTCATCCTGTGCACAGACCACCTTCATTTTCTGTCATTTACTTTTTTAATTACATCTTTCACTCTTGTTCTTCTGCTGCATACACCATTTGTTATAGATTGCAGTCCTGTCACATCCACACTGGGTTTCTCTTTTGCCTTCTGGGTGATACTAATTTTAACTTCTGTTGTGACTGTTGTGTCCCATATCTCTCAGTTACATAACAACATTAATGGAATATAAATATTGAAAAGATGAGTCTTGGTTGTGGGAGAAATTTGAGTTCAAGAAGGGAGTTTTTCAAATTCTTGAAGGTATTCCACCTTGCTCTCTTTCCCTTGTTTAACTCTGAATTCATCTCATTGACGATTGTACCCTCCTGGATATATATGCTGATGGAAGAGGGATGTCCATCTAACAGCATTGATTAATCTGAGCAGTAAACAGTTTTGATCCACGTGGGCTTTTCCTGTATGGTTGGTAAGACCCAGCTCTTTTGACTTTTTACAGATCTCTTCTAATAGACTCTGATGTGCTCCTGGTCTTGATACAATCAATATAACAGCATTCACAAATAGGAGCCTTTGAAACACTTCATCATTCACAAGGAATTCTCTTTTCCACTTAAACATTCTTTTGGATCTTCCTCATCACAATGACAAATGTGTTTCCCAGTTTTATGTTTATGATGTTTATGATTAGAGAGTCACTGATCAAGATAATCTTTTAACAAACTAAATGATTTCTTGGGGGGGGTGGTTAGGCAATGGGGTTAAGTGACTTGCCTAGGGTCACACAGCTAGTAAGTGTTATGTGTCTGAGACCGGATTTGAACTCAGGTCCTCCTGACTCCAGGGCCAGTGCTCTATCTGCTGCCCCAAACTAAATGATTTTGATGTGTTTATGGAAGATACTTTGCTGGAAGACAGTCTCTTTTTAAGATTCATCCTTTTATTTTTTTATTTTAGTTAATTTATTTTGACTTATCAACAATCACTTCCATAAGCTTTTGAATTTTAAATTTTTCTCCCCCTCCCTCTCTTCCTCCCTCCCCAATCTGATATAGGCTATACATATACATTCCTATTAAACATATTTTCACATTAGTGATGTTGTAAGTAGAACCAATAGGAGGAACCACCAGAAAGAGGAAACAAAACACAACAGAAGAAAAAAAATAGCAAATAATATGCTTCAATCTGCATTCAAACTCCATAGTTCTTTCTTTGGATGTGGATAGCATTTCCCATCATGAGAACTTTGGAGATGCCTTACATCCTTGTGTTGCTGAAAAAGGTTAAGTCTGTCATTATTAGTCATCACACAACGTGGCTGTTACTGTGTACAACGTTCTCCTGGTTCTGCTCACTTCACTCAGCATCAGACCCATACAAGTCTTTCCAGGTTTTTCTGAAGTCAGCCTGTTCATCATTTTTTTTGTTTTTTGTTTTTGTTTTTGCTAGGCAATGGGGTTAAGTGACTTGCCCAGGATCTCACAGCTAATAAGTGTCAAGTGTCTGTTCTGAGACCGGATTTGAACTCAGGTCCTCCTGACTCCAGGGCCGGTGCTGTATCCACTGTGCCAACTAGCTGCCCCTCATCATTTCTTGTAGCACAATAGTTTTCCATTACATTCATATACCACAACTTGTTCGGCCATTCCCCAATTGATAGGCATGCTCTCAATTTCCAATTATTTGCCACCACAAAAAGAGCTGCTATAAATATTTTTGTACATGTGGGTCCTTTTCCCATTTGTATGATCTCTTTAGGATACAGCCCTAGAAGTGCTATTGCTGGGTCAAAGGAGGAAGATAGTCTTTAAAACACCATATTCTTCTAACAGACAAATGCCTTTTTGTGATCAACAAGTAATAAGCATAGTGGAATTTTGTTTTTTTCTATGTTATCTCTATGTTTTTTTCAATCAATTCCATGATGATAAAGCTGTAGTCCACTCTGGCATGCCACTTGTTAAAGCCTATGTGTTCCCAGTTCCCAGTGTCATCTAGGATGTCCTTGATGTATGTGCAGATGATTCTTATAAAAATTTTCATATGGATGAGAAAATAGTAGATGTTGATGTTCTCTATCTTAATGAGGTCTTAGGTTTTTTTTTAATGTCTCTGCTATATTCTCGTCCTTTTGATACCTTACAAATCAATTTCTCAGTGCCCTCACAATTGTGTCACCTCCAGAGTGGATCATCTCTATGTGCACTGGATCCAATCCAATTGCTTTTCATTTTTTTGACCGCTTTGGTGCCATTACTGCTTTTGTAAGCAAATCAAGACTATAATGTAAGAGTCTTAAGAGGTAGCTAAATAACTGGTATTTATGTAGTCCTTTGAAATAGGCAAAATATGCTATACAAATATTAACTGATTTTATCTTCATGACAATCCTAGGAGGTAGGTGTTATTCTTATCCTTATTTTACAGATGAAGAAACTGAAACAGATATACAAGTTAAATGACTTGCCTAGAATCAAACAGCTAAAAATGTCTGAGGCAGAATTTTAACTCAAGTCTTCTTGCCTCCAAGCTCTGAATTCTACTCACTATTCCACTCATTAGTTGCTTCTGTGTCCAAATGCCATGGCTTGTTTATTTATCATTGTGAGAAGAGTTTAGATTTTTAAAATAATCTTGCAGATCTTTTCCATTTTTTCCCTGTTTGTTGCCCTCATTTAATTTTCATCCTTGAATTCCCTCAGATTGAATTAGCTTAGTAAAGTCCCTTATTAACCTTTTTGAAAAATAAATTTTTCCCTCTACTTTGTCTCTCTACTTTATGAGGCAATACTGTTCAAAATCTAACATCATCTTTCTTCATAAAATTTTTATTCTAAACCAGTGTTGCCCTTGGCGCTGACCCCCCCCCCCCATCTGTCTCTTGTAAGTCAAGAGATTACTGACTAAAGTATTTTTCGGCTTTTGATTTCCTGTTATGGCAATTGAATTATATTGGTTAACTTCCAGTATCAATTATTATAATTGTTTGTCATTGTCATTTCTGGTGTTTGTTACCCATTTGTTTCCATTGTAGCCATAATCATTCTAAATTATTATTTTATTTTGGCTTTTTTTTTGCTAATTCTGATCTCTGTTCTAACAAGCAAGTGGTCTGACTGAGCAATGACTTGCTGCATCAATAACAAGTCTTTTTCTGTCAAAATGTAATCAATTTCCCTTTCTTATGGGATTATTCATTATGCCTACATACTGTTTATTCTCAAAGAAATTATTCATCATGTGGAGATGTGAGACTTCTGTGAAGTCTGTAGGTCTTCAGCTTTATGCTCATAACTTCTCTGGGTCCAGTGCTTTCTGATATATTCTTCTCTAACTTCATCTATTCCTAGCTTTGCATTGAAATCAGAATATCAGTGTGAATGTTGATTTATTTTGGTGGATCTGTCCTACTTCTTTGTAGCATTTCTTTACCTCTTCATCTTCTGCAACCAGTGTTGGTGCATAAACTACAATTAATATGCAAATACTTAAGAGGATTAAAATGTGAGATGACCAAATATGCTATGAAATGATGATTCTTTTTGGGTATTTGATGAAAACGAACTCTTATTACTCCTCTCTTTCTTTTTCCAAAAAATGCTTATAATGCTTTCACTTAGCTACAGTTTCCTTCTTCAGGTTTTGTTTTTAACAAGAATATCAAAATAAATTTTGTTCAGTTCATTCAGCACAATGTCCCCTAGTGTTGTATAATCCACATGTAGTTATTCAAGGGCTATTCTCCCTAACCTGCCTTAATCCTTTTTATTTCTAATTGTTATTATATTTCACAAAAGGGAACCATAAAAAAATTTTAAATATAAAAGACTTTTTAAATACCAGTGGAATTTCAATGGACAAAAGGTACTGATGTCAGCAGCCATTTTGCTGTTTCTGAATGTTGGCTTTCAAAATCAGACATGGCGACCCCTTCTGTTGGAGCACTGGAGGTAAAGGCCAATGTCAAAACTTCATGAATAGAAATTTTGTTGTGCTTGTTATATTGGAATTTCAGAATCTCTTATAAAGGTTGTTTAAGGATTCTGAAATTTCCTGTTCAGTCAGAAAGAATGTAAAGAGAAAGTGGGGTGGGGGGAGAATTTTACTTTCTGCAACACCAGCTGAATGCATTTTAATGAGCTCTGGTGTCACTGGTGATTTATTGCCCCTTTTTGTTCTTTTATGTGTTATATTTGTCATTTTGCTGTGGCAGTTTCATCTATAAAACAGTATAGTTACAAGGAAATGGTGAGGATACAGGAATGCCTTGGGAGATGGTAGGCCTTTTTTTCCTTGCTTTTTAGAGTGAGATACCGAGTCAAATGTCAGATATTTGATTTTAAGAACAGTATAACAAAAACATGCAGTTACTTTAGTCCCAGTGAAATTTTAAGGCACAAAATGTAAAACTTACCACTTCTAGTGCCACTGATTTCTTTTGTGCAGAACCATTTGCTCTCTCAAAAATAATTTGTTCCCACTTTGAGTTCCTATCAACAGAAATCTCAAATAATACAGGAAAGCAAAACTTTCTCTCTACATA
The DNA here is from genome assembly GCF_900497805.2 of Vombatus ursinus. Classification (NCBI taxonomy): domain Eukaryota; kingdom Metazoa; phylum Chordata; class Mammalia; order Diprotodontia; family Vombatidae; genus Vombatus; species Vombatus ursinus. The sequence goes on from NW_020955033.1 coordinate 35,282,769, forward strand.
ATCCTTCCTTTTAAGAGCTGAGACTTTTCCTTTTAAAAGTACAAATGACAACAACTTTATAGCCAATTTGCCATTTCTAGTTTTATTCAAGTGGTATACTACAGATGTGTGAAAGGAAATGTCAGAATTAAGTTTCTGAATTTAAAATGAACAAGCTTTGCTTTGGGCAAAAAATATAAAAATACTGTTAAGGCAGTGTTCAAGAACATTTTAAATGTTTTTTCATATGTACATTAGTGTATTTGTATTTCAAAGATTCATATTAACATATGAAATCATTTTTGCCTTCTTTAACAAAATATGTTGGTCTAATTTCAGATTTCATATTTAATTAGTATAGCATTGATTTTAACACTTAACAAGTGTTTAAAGCCCTATTCCAATGCCTCAACATTACTTGGAAGAGATAATTTTGTTTTCTAAAAGGGTTGTGTCAGCAAATTTTTAACCTTTGGCACATAATTTCAACAAGACAAGCTTGAAAAGCTTTGAGTATGGTCGGAGCAATGTATCTATTGCATAAGGGATAGCCTCGCTAAATCCATTAACCGCCTGGCCAAAATGGAATGATGAACTTTTTGGGCCATGAGAGCTCACAAAGAGTGTAGAAGGAACTGAAAGCTTGTGATCTGCATCTGTGGAGAGAGTAGCTGTACCAAAGAAATCATGGCTCATTGATGTCTTATTAAAAAGAAAAAAAAACCAATATAAACCAGTATAGATAATGTATTAAGGTAAATCAGTGAAGGTAATTTATTCACAGCACACAGTACTTAGCCCATTGCTATAGTCCATACTTATGTAATACTTGTTCATTATTTGACCCTAGGTTTAAAGTTTTTCTTTAATTTTGTTATTTCACTAAAGAATGAAATTATTGATCCTTTGAACATAAGGAATAATCTGGAAGAAAAGCTCATATATGTTGCTCTGCTGTGAAATTTTTGGATAACCATGACTTAATTGTCTTCTTGTTTTTCCTGCTTTCAAAATTAATATACTTTGTACAAATTAAAGTTGTCTGACAGTATTTACCACTAGAGTAATAATGTTCCTTAAAATGCTTATTAGAATATGAAATATATTTTTATAAAATTCCATTACTTTTCATATAATTGGAAGATGAAAATGAAGGAGTACAGAATACAGGAAGAATAGGAAAGAAAAATTTTTGAAGAAACATTTTGAAAATTTTACTAATTGAATCAAGGAGAAAATGATAGTATAGAGATTAATAAGTTGAAAAAAATTGAAAGTTGAAAGAAAGAAAATTATCCTTTGGTCCTATCCTTTGGAATACTTGTGAGCTTGTACTTAAATCTATTTCACTTGCTGAATCAAATGGAAACTTACTGTACCTATGCCATGTTATAGCCTCAGTTGAAAACTACAAGTCATAAAGATGTCTCATTTGCAATGGAAATTAAGAGTCTGTCTGTTATCGTTTCACCTGTCATATACTGAAAAACTAGCTCTTTGTTATGTGACAATTTTTAAAAGCACAGAGTCAAGTTTATTCCAAGATCATGGACATAAAGCCCTTCCTTGGAAGTCTCTGAAGCACTCTCTAGATGTGTCCCACTACATGATGAGAATTATATCTCACCCAGCTATGTATTTTCTCATTATCTTACTTGAGCAGCAGACCCAAATCCCTCTCTTCATCTTCCCCAGTTTTCAGGACCATACACTTGAGATGAGTGATTTTCATTCATCTTTCTACTTCTTATCTCAGTAAACCTGCGTGATTCCCATCTGTGACATAGTTTTCCACATGCAAGCAATTGTAAAAATAGACCAGTGTCCATTACTCTTGCAGAGTTAATGATGAAAGAACTGGTTTTCCGGTTGTCTGTCGTAAACGTTGGACAGCTGACCTGGTAGTCAAAGTGTGATATTTTATGTGCCAGGATAGTCCTCTTTGATAGTGTTGATGCAATTATTAGTCTCCATGTTATTTTTTAATGTGTTTTTGTTGTTGTTGTTGTTATTGTTGGGGGGGGGTGGGCTGGTAATTAGTCTGTAACCATTTTTACTCTTCTTTAGCCTTTAGAAAAAGGTCCTTAGAAAAAACTGATTTTTTTCTAAGTCCAGTTAGAGTCATAGAATTCCGCCAGGGACCTTAAAAAAATCACCTTGCCCAAATCTCTTTGACTCCAGATGTGTTGAAATAGTAAAAGTATAGAAACAGAGACTTAACTTCAAAACTACTTTACTCCTCATCTTGTATTCCTCTCCACTCCACCGTAATATACTTTCTCCCTTACTAAATGCCCAGCACTTGCTACAGCAATTTCCTATGCATTATGTGGGAGCCAGGGCCCAGTAATCCTCTGAAGTTCTGTCCTATTCAGCTATGGCCATTTAACTCACCACTGTTTGGCTTTCAGGATTAGTCAAATAGCACCTACCTACTTTGCTTAGTAGCAGTTAAATTGCAACCTGCAAGGGTGAAAGAAAGGTAATTACTCAGGGCTTTTTCCTGACTCAGAGCCCTACAATTGATCTAAGACGTTATAAGTTGAAGTTAAAGGAAAATGGATGAACTTGGTCTGGAATATGCGCTATTGGAAGATGCATGTTATATGTAAACCATTAGCCACACACACATGTGCATACACACATATGCACAAACATTCTTTGACTGACATGAGTCCTAAGGAGGACTCAAGTATACATGCAGCATTGATTTTCTGACATGTGAGGACCTCCCTCCCCATTCTCCCAACTGATGTCATTTTCCATTTGTATGTCTTTTGGACAGAAACAGCATTAGTATAACCTAAGCTATTTTCTTGCTGCCGGCAATGATGGCCCTGATGGTAATGATAAAAAGAAGTGATTGAGTTTTCAAAATTAAAAAAAAGCGAGTTTGCTTTATTTGAAGCAGTCATTGCCCAAAGCATTGTGCAGATCTCTGTGCTTCCCAGTAGCCTGGTGTGCTGAGTGAAACCCAGGACTGACTCGATTGTACTGTTCATTTGGGTTCCTTTTGTTCTTCAGTGTCCTTGCTTAAACATCGACTGACTCTCTTTTTGACAGTGCTTCGGCAGTGTACCTTCTCCAGAGAGCACATGAAAACACACTGCAATAAAATACAATGAAAATGGATTGCAAATCTCCTTGTGTAATAACTTTTCTTAGACTCTAGGGTCTGATGCTGGAAAACACAGAATAAGAGAGATTGGGTAATGGGAGAAGAGACTGTACTTAAAAACAAGACTTAGCTACAAGTCTGTCTTACCTTGAGATTTTCATTTGGAAGAGTAAATTACTTTCTCCTCGAAATAGCCATTGAAGGTAAGGTTGAAATGTTATCCACTCAGCACCCCTGCCATGATCTCTGATGTGTTTTTTCTTTTCATGGTAGAAAATTCTCAAGCAATACAACATCTTAATAATATAATTTATCTACTTTGCAGCCTGGGACCATAACTTATATGGTCATCATGCCAAATTTTTATCTAGAACTCTGGATTTTGTCCTTCAAGTTATTACTTTTATGTGTGTACTCAAGATAATCTGATCCACATTTGTGTATTCCTATTTTAGGAGGACTAATGTCCTAGGAGTAGGTTCAAATTCTAGCTAAGTTAATTAACTTCTGAATTTTCATGTCTTCATCCACAAAGTTAGGAAATTGGACTAGTTGATTTAAAGGGCCCTTCTAGCTCTAGTGTTCTGTGAATCTATGATTATATTATATAGTTTTTTGCCAGTTCATGTTTGATGTGTTTGCTTTCTGTGTTTTTGCCTTCTATTATTCTACTTTTAATTATTATAACACATAGTTGATCTTTTCAGTATGATTTCATGTATGTCTTGGTTTCTATTCAGGGTTTTTATCTGTGGTATCATTACAGATCTACTCCCTTATTTTGCTGGGTGAGAAAGAGCATAGGAAGTGCCTCTGTGGCTGAAATACAAGATTAAGAAAACGCCTTCAAAAATTAAAAAAAAAAAACGCACGTAGTTACTTTTCAGCATGAATTTATTTCCCAACAAATCCAAAGCCAAAATATTGAAATTAGTGGTAAGGTTTAGGTATCAAATGAAAGACCTTCATCAGAAGTATTGGATGATTTTTTAAAGTTTTATATATTCTTTCAATTATATGTAATAACAACTTTTAACATTCATTTTGTTTTAAATTTTGATTTCCAAATTATTTTCCTCACCTAACCCCTCTTTGAGAAGACAGCAATTTGATAGTTACATGTAAAGTCATGTGAAAAGTATTTCCATATTAGCCATGTTGCAAAAGAAAACACGGATCCTTAAAAAACAAGAAAAATAAAGGGAAAAAATGTGTTTCAATTTACATTTAGACTCCATCAGTTCTTTCTCTGGAGATGGATAGCATTTCTCATTGTAAGGCTTTCAGAATTGTCTTGGATTATTGTATTGCTAAGTCATTATCCTTGCAATATTTCTGTTACTATGTACAATGTTCTCCTGGTTCTGCTCGCTTCACATTATGTCAGCAAATGTAAGACTTCCCAGAGTTTTCTGAAACCATGTTGCTCATTATTTCTTATAGCACAGTACTGTTCAGTCACAATCATATACCATAGCTTGTTTAGCCATTCTCCAGTTGATGGACTTTCTCTCAATTTCTAGTTCTTTGCCACCACAAGAAGAGTCGCTATAAATATTTTTGTAAATAGAAGTCCTTTTCCTTGTGTTTTTTTAATCTCTTTGGGATGTATTATAACAGTGCTATTTCTGGATCAAAGGATATGCACAGTTTTATAACTCTTTGAGCATAGTTCCAAATTGTTCTCCAGAGTGGTTGGATCAGTTCACAACTCCACCAATGGCACATTAGTGTCCCAATTTTCCCAGATCCCCTCCAACATTTGTCATTTTCTTTTTCTGTCATATTAGCCAGTCTGATGGGTGTGAGATAGGTAGTACCTCAGAGTTGTTTTAATTTGGATTTCTCTGATCAACAGTGATTTAGAACATTTTTAATGTGATTATAGATAGCTTTGATTTCTTTTTCTGAAAACTGCCTGTTCATATTCTTTGACTGTTTATCAATTGGGGAATGACTCTTTTTTTATACATTTGGCTCAGTTCTCCATATGTTTGAGAAATGAGGCCTTTATCAGAGAAACTTGCTGTAAAAGTTTCTTTCACAGTTTTCTGCTTACCTTCTAATCTTGGTTGTATTGGTTTTGTTTGTGCCAAACTCTCTAATTTAATGTAATCAAAATTATCTATTTTATATCACATAATGCTCTCTATTTCTTGTTTGGTCACAGATTCTTCCCTTATCCTTAGATCTGACAGATAAAATGTTCCATGTTCCCTTAATTTGCTTACATCACTCTTTATATCAAAATTATATGCCAATTTTGACCTTATCTCAGAATATAGTGTGAGATGTTGGTCTCTACCTAGTTTCTGCCAAACTGCTTTCCAGTTTTCCCAGAAATTTTTGTCAAATAGTGATTTCTTGTCTCAAATGCTTGTATCTTCGCATTTATCAAACACTAGATTACAGTGGTCATTTGTTACTGTGTATTCTGTACCTAATCTATTACACTAATCCACTACTCTATTTCTTAGCTAGTACCAAATTTTTTGGTGATTACCACTTTGTAATACAGTTTGAGATCTTTTACTGCAGCTAGGCCATCTTCCTTCACATTTTTTTTCACTAATTTCCTTGATATTCTTGATCTTTTGTTCTTCCAGATGAATTTTATTATTTTTTTCTAGCTCTACAAAATAATTTTTTGGTAGTTTAATTGGTATGGCACTGAATAAGTAAGTTAATTTAGGTAGTATTGTCATTTTTATTATATGTGAGCACAGCCATGAGCAATTAATATTTCTCCAATTGTTTGGATCTGACTTTATTTGTATAAGAAGTATTTTGTAATTGTGATCATATAATTCCTGGATTTGTCTTGGCAGGTGGACTCCCAAGTATTTTATATTGTCTGCAGTTATTTTAAATGGAATTTCTCTTTATATCTCTTGCTGTTGGATTTTGTTGTGAATATATAGAAATAGTAATGATTTGTGTGAGTTTATTTTATATCTTTCAAATTTGTTAAAGTTGCTAATTAATTTCAATTTTTAGTTGATTCGCTAGGATTCTCTTAGTATACCATCATATCCTCTGCAAAGAATGATAGTTTCATTTCCTCATTGCCTATTCTAATTCCTTCAGTTCCTTTTTCTTGTCTTATTGCTATCGCAACATTTCTAGTATAATATTGAATAATAGTGGTGATAATGGGTATCAGTGTTGGGATGATTTAAAGACTTCTCTAATAAACTATACTTATTATCATTAAAATGTTTTATATCACTTAATCACTGTTTAATGATTGCGTTTTTGCCATTTTGCTCTTGATAGATAAGCCTTTCTTGTCTCCCTGATGTGTACCTAGTTAACTTTCATATCATTGACATATACTTCATTACTTTTAAACACTGAGGTTATAACTTTAAGGAACCAATATTTATTCCTTCTTCTGATTTCTCCTCTGCATTATATTTATCATTGATGTATGTTTGGTCACTGAGTACGCTGGTCAGGCTTCTTATCTGGCATGTATTTTCTTGAAAGTCCCATTTGTTTTCCTGGCATCTTTTAGCATCCTCAGCGGGGCTACTATTTACATAATTCCCTCTTTGCTCAAAATAGTGATTTTTGTTACAAGTTTGGTTAGCAGTGATGGTCTGCCACGTGAAGGCTATTTCTAAGCTGCAACAACTGCCTGTCATCTTACCCGACTTCACCTGAAATATTTGGAGATTAATATAGAAAGGAGAAGATAATAGAATTCATTGGTCTTAGAGTTCCCATTCCCCATTTTCTTCCTGATTCCCTGAGTGCATACATCTGTGAAAAATCTTAATGTAAACTGAAAGAGAAATGTGCTATAAAAAGCATCAAGGGATTATTAATAGGAGAGAAGAAGGACAATACAGAGAGAAAAAATAAAAGAAATTTTAATGGAAATTGTTTGTTACTTCAAAAGATCTATGACTTCAATGATATTAGTATGCCTACTAATGTAAAACACAATGCCTTCCAGTATTAGTTATGGTCTTTATTTGTTTATTTGTACAAGAAAAAATCATCACCTGATGGCTAGTTTTCTGATGATGGACTTTGAATCTCATTTAATTTTGGTGGGCAAATTCTTAGATAGTGGGTGCATGGTCTACTGCTAGGCTTACATTTAATTGCGTTTCCATTTTGATAGGACTTGCCAAAACTTGTGCCTGCTAATATCATCTTTAAAAATCCAGGACCTTTCTGAGCCATGATTAGGAATGAAAGTAGGATTTTAGTGGAGGTGTAAAGATTACACTATTAAAAATTATTGGCAGGAGATGAGACAATAAAACTAGAATTGAGAGGCAAAAGATACATTGGTTAAGGCTTAATATCTTTGACTGGAGATAGATTTTGCTTGTACCAAGGATACCAAGCTGCAGAGTGAAAAAGATAGAACAAAATAATGAATATGGAATTATTTGACAACTAAACTAAATGAGATGGCAAGAGAACACTTAGCTTCCCTCAGTGAATTCACTTGCCCAGGTCTGAACAAACTATACTTCAGGGTACTAAAATAATTTGAAGATGTGATTGTTGAATGTCTATCAGTGGTCCTTAAGGAATCTTAATGAATGGGAGGTTTATCCTATAAGTAGAGGTGGGCAAACATAATTCATGTTTTTACAAAGAAAGAGAGATTTCCATCTGCAGCAAAATAAGAATGATGTAGTAGAAAGTGAACCTGGAGTCAGAAGAGAACTGGTCTCAGACACATTTCTACCTCTTCACCAGTGAAAATAGAAAAGTTACTTGATTTCTCTGAGCCTCTATGTCCTCATCTGTAAAATAGGTATGACAATATTTGTATAGAATATGTAAATACATTTTAAATTATAGTGCAGTGAACATGACATTGTGGATTTGTAACCATATGCAAAAGACATAGGGATTATAGAGGACTGTACCCAATGAGTTAGCACTGTGATGTGTCAGTCAAGATATAGTAATTTCTTAGGCCATTTCTTAAGTCGTGCATTTAGGTACATGGGACCTTGAAACTGGATAATCCTGGAACATCAGCCACAGCCTTAGAAAGAGGTAAATTAAATTAAACAGTACAGAAGGGCTGGAGCCAAGTAAGCCAACAAGCCTTGTGGATTCAACAGTGTCTACACTTACTTGTCTATGTTCCTAATTATCTCTATTACAAATTCTCCATATTATGATCATGAAAGTTCCTAGCCCAAGTCTTGTGTACAGACTATCATGTGTTAACTTCTAGTTATTACTTATTGAACTAAAAATTATATTCTGACTTCAGGCCTTGTTAGTGATCTTTGGATTGGCTAAGGTCTTGTTTGTAATGCACTCTTCACCCTTCATTTACTTGGTTGAGAATTGACTAACACCTGTATGGTCACTAAGGAATTCAGACTCTGGGCTTTGACAGTAAGAATGTTTAGCTTGTTGAGATCAGGGCACATAATACCTGTCTTCAGATATCTAAAGGGTTGACATGTGGAAGAGCAGTGTTCTACTTGTTCTGGAAGAACAGAGGAAGAGCTAGCAGGGTGGAAATTAGAGAGGCAGAGTTTGGATTCATAAAATTTAAAAACAAAACAAAACAACAACAGACAAACAAAAAACCTCCTAACCATTTTAGTCGTCCAGAAATTCATCTGGGCTACTTTGGAAGACAGTGAATTTTCAGCATCACTGGTAGTCTTTAAGATTTTGTAAATGGGAAACCGTGCTTTGGGTAAATCTTTAATTTGATCATCTTTAAGGCCCTTACAAACTTTATAGGTCTGTACATCTAAACTGGAGAGAGAAGGAAGAGAAAAGTATTGATTAGAGGAAAGTTGGTGGACTTGGTAAGGATTTTTGGAAGAAGGATTATACCAGGAAATAAAAGAAGGATAAAAATAGAAATATTAGAATGTAAGACAATCTTTTTTTTAAATTCAAGTTAGTAAGAGTGGCATTGTTTGTAGATGAAAAGATACAATGGAACAAAGAAATAAGAAATTTGAGTCCAGCTGATCTATGACAATTACTAATTACATGACCGTTATACAATCCATAAAATCTCTCTGTGCCTCAATGTTTCCATCTGCAACAAAATTAGAAGTAGCGGTGTGATATAGTGGGAAGTGGATTTGAGCCCACTCCTACCACTTAATGAAGGATAATAGGGGAGTTATTTGATTTCTCCTATTTCCTCATCTGTAAAATGGACTTTAAGATAACTATCTTAAAGTTATCTTAAAGGTTGTTGTAAGGAACAAGTGAAGTAAGTAGCATGCTTTGTGGATTCTCAATGTCTACTATTGTTGTTGTTATCTGTTTTTTTTATCTATGTTTTTATTATTTTCTACCATGCCTAGCTCACAGGGATCTTACAATGGCACCCAAAAGAATAGTTTATAAACACTTCAGAAGAAAAGTCCAATATAATTCAAATGAAATATATCAAAACCAAATCGGAAATTTTCAAGAAGAGGAGGAATTGCTTCATGTAAATAAAAGAACTATGAGAAATATAAGGATCTATAGAAAAAAAGTAGGGAAAAATTGAATAAATATATTTATAACATATATTTCTAATAATTTCTAAATACTCATCCCAACAACTGGAAAACTTCAGAGTGATACCTAAAGACCAGTGGTAGTCATTATTGCCGTGTTGTCGTTGTTTTTATTGTTAAAATTTTAATGAAGTGCGCATAACTTTCAGGAGGAATACTCTTAAAGAAACCCAGGGCAGAAATTCCATAGCCCACTTCTATAATCCAGTCTCTTGTTTTCTCATCTTACTGGTCAAGAAAGCATGTAACAGAAAATATTTCCTGTTTTAATTTAAGTCCATTTAATCTTCTGCATAAAGAAGATGTGGCTATCCATTCTTTGTATGATCAGCCAAGTACCCATCCTCACTTTCTAGAAAACCTTTATATTCTATCTTCATTAGATTGTAAACCCCATTGGGGCAGGGACTGTTTTACTTGTTTGTATTTGTATACTCAGAATTTTGCAAAACTACATGTGATAATGCTCTGATCATTTCTATCAAGGAAGGTATAAAACAGGGAGACTTAGTGTCACCAAAAATATTTCAACCACCATGAAGGATGTCCTGGGCAGAGTTCAAGTGGCAGAAAAATTTGTTATCTATTCTGAGGTCCTCCAGATGCTCTGTTTGGATTGTCAGTGTGCTGATTGAATCAGGCCCCTGCAACACATGAGTAGTAGAGAAAGTGTCCTTAACTTTTTTTTTTGTCCCAAATAAGTCAATGTTGGCTTACTCTTTCTCCAATCAAGAAGGATTAGAAGCTTATTTTAAGTGTCCTGTATCCTTCTGTGCATTTCCTCAGGTGTCATATACTCTCAGATTACCAAGGAACCTTCCTTGTGTGTCCATATCTAGACTTCCCCTCACAGAAAAGATCCCTTCATTTCTTAACTTTTCTTCCCTTCAACCCTGTCCCTTTCCCAGCTGACTATGGTCCATTCCCCCAGGCCATCACCAGCTAATCTAATTCATCTATTATCATTGTTGTTCAGTAGCGTCCAACTCTTTATGACCCTTTTTGGGGTTTTCTTGGCAAAGATTCTGGAGTGGTTTGCCATTTCCTTCTCTGACTCATTTTACAGATGAGGGAACTGCAACAGAGTTAAGTAACTTGCTTAGAGTCACACAGCTAGTAAACGTATGAGGCCCTATCCGCTGCACCACCTAGCTGCCCCAATTCACTGGGATTCAACTGGGATATTAATAGGGTATATGATTAATGGTTCCTCTCCCAAACCATTCGTCCTAGCTAGTTAACAACTTTGTATCTTAACAGATCTCATTGATGGCTTGGCACAAAGGATTGACTTATTTGGAAACTCTGGATCCTCTTGGAATTTGTACTGAAAGTATTTGATAGGGAATGGTGAAGACATCCTTAAAATGCACAATGTATTTATCAAACAGTGGTTTACTATATTATAGTAATTTGATAGAAATATCATAGATTTTATCTATGATATGAACTTAGTTGATCTTTTCTACTTTTTTCTGCCCTAGGGAAAAATATGATATTTTCAGTTTTAAAATTTAAATTATATCCCCTATGAAGAACCATGCCACTGGCTTGTAGGAAATAATTCTTCAAATTAATCAGTAAGATACATTTTTTATTATTTGGTAGAAATTTCCTAGAGGTTGGATTTATATGCAAGAACATGTCTTTCCTATGTTAAAAATATTTTTACTGGACTGCTTGAAGCCAAAATGGCAGTGTAAGCCGTAAATTGCTGTCATTCTCTCATATTGACCTCTGAAAAACCAGGATATAATTTCCCAGGAAAAATCCTGGAACAGAAGAGCCAGCAGGAAGACAAGGTGAAGCAGTGTTTTAGCTCAAGAAACTTGGAGGATCAACAAGAAAGGTCAGTCTCATGCTAGTAAAAAGAGAGCACATTCCAGGACAGGAAGTATTCCAGGTTCCAGAAGCAAGCGCCACTTAAGCAAATGAGTGGGAGATCCTGAGTTGCAGTGTGGTGGAACAGGAAAACTCCATAAGCAGGATTCCCCACGTGCCTTAACATATCAATGGGAGCTGGCAGACTGCAGCTAGGAGAAGTACCATGTGCTTCAGTGTAGCCGCAAACAGTCAGGCATCCCCAAGCAGTCAGACATCCCCATGCTTTAGTGGAGCTTGAGGTGGGCAGATAGGCGTGCTTTAACTACCAGAATTCTACATGATTCAGTGCAATCCAGGGTGGGGAAGCATACTTCAGTGGCCAAACACCCATGTCCTTCAGTGTATGCCTTTTAAGTTGTCTTTGGCGTTCCTGGGTTGAGAAGTCTGGAAACCAAAGACTCCAGCTTCTCAGATAAGAACTCACTATTTGACAAAATCTGCTGGAAAAACTAGAAAATAGTATGGCAGAAACTAGGCACAGACCAACATCATACATCATATACCAAAATAAAATTAAAATGGACACATGATTTAGATATAAAGACTTATGCTATAAGCAAACTAGAAGAGCAAGGAATAATTTACCTGTCAGATTTATGGAGAACAGAAGAATTTATGACCAAACAAGAGCCAGATAATATTACGAAATGCAAATGGATAATTTTGATTACATTAAAATAAAAGATTTTTTTTGCATAAACAAAGCCAATGCAACTAAGTTTAGGAGGGAAGCAAGAAACTGGGAAAGAATTTCTTTTATGAACAGCTTGTACTTCCTCTAAGAGTATAAAGAAAATAAGTAAGTTATAAAATATATTAGCTGAACTTATAACTTTCAGAGCTATTCTGCTTGTCAGGTTCCTTCTATTTCCTTATTTTATAAAACAAAATTAATATAAATTTGAATAAGTTTCTACATTGCCAAAATTTCTCATGTACTTCTCTTCCCCTTCCAGAGAATTGCTTCCTATATTTATTATTTTAATTTTATTAATTTGTTCCTTTCATTCAACTTTTCTGATATAAGTAATATGTGTATGTGCATGTATATGTATATCTATGTATTTGTATTACATGCATGTGCATATATAACTACAAATGCATAGAAACATGTATTTCTCAGATACACACAGTGCACATGCCATGAAACATTACCAGTGAATGTATATATAGATGCCTGTACATGTTTATCTATCTTTTTATGTGTATACACATGCATGTATAATAAATATAGTTCTGTGTAAAAAAAAAAAGTAAAATGCACAATGTAGGCAGCTGGTGGGCTAATCTTAGTTCTGTGCTAAGCATTTGTTATACTTGGTAGGTACATGCTAATTTATATGATTGTATTAATAACTTGCCTAGGATCACACAGTGAGTTAATGGTTGAGTCTAATGTAGACTCCATCACTTCCCAAATTTCCACATTGTTACATGAAGTACATTGAATTCTGTGCCACTAGACATTTATAGAAAGAAGTTCTGTTAGAGAAAAAATGGAGATGGTATTTAGATATCTCATGTTTTGATATTCTTTAGGATATTATTAAATGTTTTATATGTATTCATTTGGAATGATTTTCTCCTCTTGCATATTTGAGATTAAACAATAATATAAAGGAAAATAGCTCTTACTTCTCTAATGTATTTAAAGCTTATAAACATTTTTTCCCCTCAAAAAAGACATTTGAAGTAGGTAACACAAGTATTATTATCCTATTTTTATGGATGAGAAATCAGGCTCAGAGACACTAATTGCCTTGCCTATATTCACATATTTAATATTTGTCAGATCTAGGATTCAAATTCTGACCTCTTGACTTAATACCAGAGCCAATGCCCTTTCCATTGCATGATGCTGCTGCTTAATATATTAAATAGGCCATAGAAATTAAATTCCTGATGGATCCTAGATAGAAAATGGGAATACTGACCATCAATAATGAACATTCTCATATCTATAAATGTTAAAATACAGAAAAAAACCCAGCAATCAAATATGACAAATGAATGCTTTATTTCCAAAAACTTCTGGCTTCCAATTGGTTTGTTTGCAATTAAAATGTAATAATTTTTTAATGAATTCATTTTCTCCAAGCCTTTGCTAAGTTCTTTAGAAAAACTAAGTTTTTACAAACTATGATATCTGGCAAATGTATAGTAAACAGATTTTAATATTTTAGTGGGGCATGAATTTTAAAAGTGCTTTGTGAAAATAAGGATTATGTTAAATTTTTCATAATACAAATCTTAATTTTTAAATTGCTACATAGAAAAAAGGTATCTGATTTGAAGTACATAGTGTCATGTGTTATGAATTTGGAGACAATGGATATAACTTACATGATGTAGAACTTAATAGAAAAAAGTATTTTCTAGTGGTTGTACTAGTGGTATAATGCCCAATGTTTCCATAGATAGAAAGATAAAGTATTTATTAAGTAATGATTGTCTGCCAAGCATTGTGCAAAATTCTGAGGGATATTCAGATACAAACAAGTAAGACAGTCCCTACTTTCAAGGAGCTTACAATCTAATGAAGACGATATAAAGTCTTTCTAGAAAGTGAGGATGGGTGCTTGGTAAAGTGATCTAAAGATGGTATAAAATTGAGGTGAAGATCTAGGTCCAGATTATAGGAGCTCAAAGTGGTCCCAGGGATAGAATATACATTTTTAGTGGGGAGGATAGGGATGAAGGCCAGAATGAATGAAATTTTAGGAATAATTTTTATTTTACATGGGCAATGGTAATGGTAGGATGTTTTATGCCCTGTTATCCAGTGGTTACATTTTAAATATTTTTATCTCTCATTACCTCATTAAAAATTCTGTTTTATTTAAGACCCATCTTCTTTAAAGACTAAAGCACAAAGATTTAAAATTATAGTAACAGAACTGGATAGTGTCCTGTACCTCCTTTCCTTTCACTATTTTGATTATTCCTCTCTACAGTGTAGGTTAGGGAGAAGGGCCATTTCATTCTATATTCATGGTAGAAAAAGGGAGTTAGGTTGGAAGTATATGTTTGTATACATTTTAGAAGTTGGGAGCCCAAGAACATATGCTTAGGTTTTTGTCTATTGTGGTTTGCAGAGGTATTTTTTGTCCATTTTTTTTAAATAGCCCATGTTTTTAATAGTTATTTAATAATAGTTTTAACATAGCAAATGAGCTCCAGCCCGGGGTCAGGAAGACCTGGGTACAGATCCTACTTAAGACCCATGATAGCTGTCCAAGCATGGGCAAGTCTCTTTCAATGTCAAAATCTAATGACAAATCTAAGATTCTAAGATTGTTTTGAGTTACTGTTCTGAATCTTCAGGGGGAGATTCCACATCAGGAGCTCCCCTATTTCAATGAAATCACAGGTCTAGATCTAAAGAAGAAAGCCTTTATAATAATAACAGCTCAGATTTCATAGCACTTTAAGGTTTAAAAGCCTGTGAGACAGGCAATGTGCAAGTGATACATTATACCATTTTTCCAAATGAAGAAGTGGAAGCTCAGAGAGGTTAAGTGACTTGTCCAGCTAATAATGGCAGGGCCAGGACTACTTCCGATGCTTCTGATTCAACGACAACTTTGCTCTTTCCACCAAGCTTTGAGAAACACATTGTAGTCATGGGAACACTGATGAACAGCTCCTGAAAACATGGGGAAATAGGGGGAGAGAGAAAGAAAGGGAAAGAGGGAAAGGAAAGCAAATGTCACGTAAAAGAAATATTTGATTTACTTTGTAAAAACTTTTTAAAGAATATTGATTGACCAGGAAAAACTTAGAGGGTTGGTGGATGAGACAATCACTCAGGGATTCTGCTGAGTAAGTTAAAGTATTTAATGGCCTAAGTTACTTTGCAGTAACATCTTTATGACTTTCATGTAATAGGGAATCTATATGAATGAATTATCATAGCATCCTTTTGCCCTCTTGCCCGAGAATAGCATTTCTGCCAGCATTTCTGACTTGTTGTTTTTTTTTTTTTTAAGAGAAGTAGTTATGGAAAGAGTCTTGGATTTGATCAGACTTTCTCAGATTTATTCCTACCTCTGATATTGCTTAGCTTGAGTGACTGTAGGCAGGTTATTTAACCTTTTAAGACTTCACTTTTTTCATTTGCAAAATGAGTCACATGTACAAAATGAATCCTTCACAGGGTTATTGTGAAGAAAGCATTGTATAAACTTTTGTATCATATGAAAGCAGTATTATTGATAGTGACAAAAGAACATCCTGGTTTGTGTTGAACTTTTCTTTGTGACAGCTCCTTACAATGTGTACCCTCTCAGTTGTTACAAGATAAAAACAAACTTTATTCCATCTCAACAACATACATCAGCTTAGAAGAGAGCCAAGGTTTTTTTTTTTAATTTCATATCATTGTTTTATGAATACAGAGTCAATCACTACCCCAAGAACAATCTGAATTCATGCCTTATTTGTTATTTGTAACCTGATTATATGTATGTATTTTGAATTTCTCACTCTTCCCTTGACTATCTTTAATTTTCCACTGCAGTGCATATAGAGCATGTTCAGCTTTTGCAAGTAATAATAAGAAACATAATTTTTCATATAGAACTGAAATTGTAGAAGATTTGATGTATTCACCTGCTCTGAGATATTAATTTACATTTTTATTCTTTGTTCTTATTTTCCTACCTTTTACTGTTCTCATTTATTGATGTAGCTGACACAGCGTGGATAAGATAGTATATCAAGCCCTTATCTCTTGCTAGATAGATACTAAAGCTTCTAGGAAATTATTAGTAACATTATGACCCTGATGAAATAACTTCATTTTTCCATTTGCATTTCTGTAGTCATAAGCAAGTAGTAAAAGGAAGAAACAATTTCTTTGTCAATAAGGAGTTCCCAATTGAATCATTCTTTTCTAGGTAGCAGCTCATTAATAAGTGTATCACTGGTGATGTCTGCAAGAAATTTTTTCCCCTTTGGTGTTTGCAGCAGGGGTGGTCCTATGGGAGGTAATTTTTTAACCTGTTTAAAATTAAACTATATCAACTAAGGTGAAAGTTTATTTTCTCCAAGATCTGCTTATGAACTTTGCATTTGAATGTCTCATTCATTATTGCCGTAACCCTTACTCTATGCTATGGAGGAAATAGCCCTGAATTCTCAGTAAGGAGAGATGTCTTCTTTGATGCTATGTGACTGTAAACAAGTCACTTTTTCATCTGTAAAACAGGTTAAATAATGGCTGTAGTACCTGCCTCCCAAGGCTGTTGTGAGGGTCAAATGAAATAATATGTATTTAAAAAATTGCATAAATGTTAGCTGTTATTGTTAATAATGGTGATAACAATCATTACAATAACAATGGAATAAAACCTTCTTGAAAGGAAAAGACACCATGGTCTTCCTAATTTTTATTTCTATCTGTAGACACTAACAAGGCAAGTTAAATCAAATTGAATTATTGTTATTCTCTATTCTTACAGCAAGAGAATTCTTCCTTACCCACTTGTATTTGTGGTAGTATTCTGAATGAAATGTGACATATTTTTGCTAATCTTGTTTTCCTCCCTTTCTTCTCCCCACTGTACTCATAATAGTCCTTAGTCCTATTCCATCCCATTTAAAAATTTGTTCCTATTATTATTTGTGTCACTATCCTGTTTCCTGTTTTTTTTTTCTTCTTAACTAGTCATTGTCCCTTTCTCTCCACAAGGGAACAGTGTAGTGTGTAATAAGCGTGTGGTCCCTTCTATCTATTGTGAACAAAGGGTGAAATGTAATAGGGCCTTGAAGTTGAATTATAGAGTAAGGAAGGAGAGGGCAGGGGCTGAAGAGAACTCAACCTATCAAAAACTACAGAACCCAAAGTTGGTAATAGCGTGTGAGTAGGATAATCCTGTGTTTCTGTCTATTTACTGCTTCTGCTATGCTTGGTTGAAAGAGTATCATTTCTAGGTCTCACTTAGGGCAAAAATAAACTCCCTCTATCTATATTATGTCATCTTCCAGAGCCAAGGACAAACACAACAACCTCTCATAGACCAAGTCTTAAACCCAATTCATTCTGGAGCTCACATATTGGACAACAATAGGTCCTTGCCCAAGCACCACTTAATGGTTATTTTTTTGGGCCCTCTTGTCTCAGAGAGAATGTAAATAGAAACTGTTTCTCTTTTGATGAGCAACCCTGAGGGTCTTCCCCTCCCATTTTGATTTCTTTTTTCTTTTTTAAATTAAAGGGGTCACCCCTGGACTCACTCCATAAAGAGGCCTATTCACTGAATGAGCATTGCCTCACTCAAAGTGAGAACTTGAGAAGACCTTAGCTTAAAAAGACCAAGATCTCCCACTGCATCCAGGGCCATCTCCAGTTTTCCAGATCTGTATCACACCACTGGACCCAGATGGCTCTGGAGGAGAAAGTAAGGCTGGTGACCTTGCACAGCCCTCCCTCACTCAAATCAAAGTCAATTGCAAGTCATGTCATCATCTGCCTGATGTCATGGTCCTCTTCCAAAATGAAGGACAAACACAACAAAAAAATTCTGTAGTGTTTGCTGTGTGCCAGGAACTGTGCCTTAGTCCTAGAGATACAAAGAAAAAAAGCAAAATCAGTCCTTTACCTCAATGAGCTAACATTTTAAATGGGGATTGTACATAAATATATATATTTATATGATGTACATTGTATAAGAAGTATGACTTAACAGAGTCAATGGAAGGTAGCATTATAGGAGAAGGCACTAGCAATTGTGGGAACCAGGAAAGGTCTCCTGCAGAAGGTGGCACTCGAGCTGAGTCTTGAAGGAATCCAGGGATTCTAAGGGTTGGAGCTGAGGAAGGAGAACATTTGATGAGTGAGTGATAGCCAGTGCACAGCCACAGTTAAGAGGTGTAAGGTGTGAGAAACACAAAAGACAGTATAACTTGAGTGTGTGCAGAGGAGTGGTGTATAAGAAGACTTGAAAGGTGCAAAGAGGGCAATATTTTGAAGAGCTTTAAACGACAAACATGATTTAATGTTTCTTCTACATCTAAAAAAGGAGAGATGTAGTATCAGTTGATGATAATAAATAATAACAACAATGATAACTGCTATCTCTGGAGCTTTAAAATTTGTAAAACATTGTACGTATATTAACTCATTTCATTGCAAAAACTCTTTAAGGTAGGTGCTATTATTATCTTCATTTTACAGATGAGGAAACTGAGGCAGGGAGTGATTTTTTTTTTTTCCGCCTGGGATCATACAGCTAGTAAGTGGCTGAGGAAGGATTCAAACTCAGGTATTTGTGACTCCAAATCATGCAGTCTATTCTGCACCACCTAGTTGCTCTACTTTATCATGCTCAGAGTCCTAGGAAATTTCCTTTGCTTCCCAGCTGTTGCCTTAACAGTCCCTTGTTTCCCCTACCACCAGAGAAGCTTCCTTTCCAGTCTTTCTCTGATTCATCTTGATAACGTGGGCAGCTTTCTAGCTATAAGTGTCATTGAATATCCTGCCAACTTGCCTGGCATTACTCTATTCTTCAGTCTTCTGAAGAAATTGAAATGGCCAACTGAGTAGTCAGAGTCCAGGGTCAGTGCTTATTCTGGATCTGGTTTGTTGATATTTAATTTTCCACAAAACGTTGGATCCAAACAGATTTATCTGCCTAGTTGAAAACCAACCATTGTTATGTTGGATCTGTGTTCCTTTTATTTGAGATTTTTTTTCTATTAGACCCCATATCAGATATCCTCACTGGTAAAATTTGACTAAATCCCCACCTGTTCTGGTTTTCTTGGTCACAACATGTTCCATCTGACAGGAAAGTGATTCAGTCAACATAAGTATTGGGGGGCAATGCTCCCAATAATTATCTGCTTCTCTCTTCTGCTCCTTAATTTCGTTAGCTTCTCTTGCTAGATTTCTCTGCAATACTTTGTCATTATACCAGCCTAAATTATACCCATCACAACAATGTGCACATCTAGCTTTACTCTTTAAAGATACATATACAAACACAGCTTTTTAATAATCCCCAACCAGAATATTCATAAGTGTAGAAAGTTATGCCTTTCCAAGTATAACTGTAATTTGCACCAAGAGGAATAATAAGATTTGATACCATTACAAATCTGACAGGAAAAGTTAATAAAACAGAGGGGAAACATTTTAAAAATAACTTATACCAAATAGCAGTTTGTAAAATTGTACTATTAAAAATATGGATGTAGGTACAAAAAAAATAGAAAAACTGCCAGTCAAAACCACTTTCCATCTCCAATTATACCTTATCAGTGGCTCATTGATACCTTATAACAATAATGTATATTTTAAAGAAATTTTCTTATAAATAAATTAAAAACTCCTAGGTTAGAGTATAAAGGGAAAGAAAAATCATCACTCTTAGCTGGAGTTAACTATGCATAATAATGTAGACTTCTGGAATAGATGAACCAGTTTCTCCTAGTAAACAAAGTAAAGAAAGGGGCAAAGTAAGTTAACCCCAGGTCTCATATCCCTGTAGAGAAGGCTTCATGTAGCTTTGAAAGCTCAGTGTGGACTAGGTTTCTATTCTAGGTGGAAGCCACTTTTCTTTGTCTTTGTTCTCTCTTTTGATTGTGGGTTGAGAAAGGCCTTATAAGGTTAAAGCAAAACAAATGAAAATATTTGGTAAAAATTTTTAAAATTCTTATTTTGTTGACTTATTTGGGGAACTTTGTGAAAGGATCCTTGATCTGTGACTCTGTCTGACTTTGTATTTTGAGATAATTGTGATTTTCATCTGTACATGAGGAATTATGTATGATCATGCAAAAAAATGAAAATAAAATAGAGGGTGGCAATTTATTTCATATTCAAATTTGTGCATTTTTGATCGTTCTCCAAAACCGTATAAAAGCCTAAAACCCAGACATCCTAACTAGTCTCATAATATAGATAAAAATACTTGAATCTGGCAGTCACTACATAGTATCGCCATTAGAGAACAGTTGGAATAGAAGGGTCATCAGCAACAGTGTCCAACAGCCATACCTGTTTTTTTAATTCAGTACAAGCCCATTTACATGATTGCCATCCTACCCCACCATATACCAATATCAGTCAGGGATAAAACATTTCATTTTCTTGGCCTACAATGTAAAATGAATTAGTAGCAGAGACCAAACAATGGTGCTACTTGGATCATGTAGGCTGCATAACAATTTGATTTTCCTCCTCTTGAGAATTACAGGAGTTGGGTAAGTGCTTAGCCCAAAGGAAAAACTTTAAGTGGACATTCTACATAACAAATGTAGACTGGATAAGGGGATAGTTCATAAAAGGAAAAGTATTGTAGTCCAAAATATTCCACTTTTCAGTTATTAACTTGAAACATATCTATCATAGCAATAATAACAATCAGTACAACTACAAAAAAATCATTTAAAAACTTCAGTGATCACTTATAAAATTTATTTAGAGAATTAGAAGTCTGATACCACCAGTAAGGCAGAATGATAGACCATGGAATAGCACTTAATAAGATCAAAAACAGTCTTATTTTAAGAGGATATGTATTAAGAAATTATAAAATTTCAGAACTGAAGGAACCTTAATGACAACCTAACCCCTTGCCACCAGATTAATCTAATCAGTTATGAAATGCCACTCTAGGAATGGACTGTCCTGATTGGTGTGTGAGTGAATGAAAACTTGCCTGCACTATATCTGGTCAGCTGCAGACCTCGCTTCACATCCTATTCAGTCATCTGCTAGGGATCCAGGACCTACCTAGGTAGCTTTTCATCTGTCCTTCTGCCACGTGTATAGCACCACTCTCTTCCCACTCTGGGAACAGTAATTAAACAATACTACTGGAAAGACTGTGATAATCTACTCTCCATGTGTCTCCACCCACAGTCTCTGTGACTTTTCATGTCAAAACTCCATCCCCAGTCCAAACCCTTATGTGTTGAATCCTCCCATTAGAATGTCTGCTTCTTGAGGCAAGTGACTCTCAAACTTTTGTGTTTATATCCTCAGTGCATAGCACATTGCCAGTGCTTAACAAATGTATTTCATTCATTCATTCATTCCTGGTTGCCCTCCTTTGTATGTGTTTGACTTACTATTTATAAGATGTGGTGCTCACAAGAGAACACATACAATATGTGAGCTGATCAGAGCAAAGTACGGAAAGACTGTCACCTCTTTATTGTTCAAGATTATTTCTCCTTTATTTCTAAGTGCTTTATCTTGTATTTATATTTATATCTAGGTCCTTTGATTTATATTGAGTTGGCAGTCCACTGAAGTCCTTGAATATTTTTCAGATGAGCTGCTGCTTACCAACGGCACTCTAATTTGTACTGATTAAGTTGATTCCTTGAACTCAAATAGAAGATTTACATTTATCCCAAATAAATTCCATCTTATTTGCTTCCATCTAATATTCTAGCCCATCTAGATACTTTTGCTGTCACCTGATTGATTAGCTATCCCTTCCAGATTTGTGTCATCAGAAAATTTAATAAGCGTGCTGTGTCTTTATACAGATGATTTTATAACAAATATTTAATAGCACAGGGGCAAGCATAAATCCCTGATGTGATTAACTAAAGGCAATCTTCCAAGTTTTTGGATGAGAAAAAAATAATAAAGAACATTAGAAATACTATTTTCAGTTTTATCATTTTGAAATGCTTCGTCTTGATATTCAAAACACTTAAGTTTTAAAAAAAATAATGTAGTCTGTGTCTGTCATCCATTTAGGCAACAGTATGGTATAGTGGAAAAAATGCTGGATTTGGGTTCAGATCTTTCCTCTGCTGCTTATTATCTATGTGAACTTTGGCAAATCACTTAGTTTCCCATAGTCTGTTTTCCCAGTTTCCTGAGGGATTTCAACTGGATGAGTTCTGAAGCTTCTTCTGTGTTTAAATATTTGATTGTATAATTTTTTACATTTTAAAAATTACATTTTTTTAATGACATCATTAAAGAACTGGAGAATTTGACCTATTTAACGATAGAGGTAGGGAAAGCTATCACTGTGTAGTTGTTTCTAGAAATTATGTGTCAGATCCTGTTTGGACCAAAATGACAATTAAAAAATATTTCCCTATCCATTTTAATGTTCACTGAAGTTTAGAGTTATAATACAGTCTGACCTCTGTAGATGCTTAGACTTCAATATGAAACTTTTATTTTTTTTTATTTTGCTTAGAATATACAAGTGTAGAACACAAATAATAACAATAATCAAAGCAAATACTGGCTCAATCAGTGAACAAAACACGCACATTTTAACCAGGCAAATGTGATTTCAGTAATGACTCCCTATAGGGAATGGAGAATGTCTCTTTATGAAACCCTGTACATGCCTTTTGAAAACAGTTTTAAGCAGTTTTCATGTATATTTCAAGAAAAGAATAGATGAAAAGTTACCCTTTGGTTTACACTATTTCTAGGTGATTACGAAATTACAAAAAAAAGAAGATTATAAAAGAATCCGAATATAAAAGAAAAAGACTGGCACTCACATTAAATTTTAACTGCATTTTACAAAAAAGAAGAATAAGGAAAAAAGAGGCATAATGTGAGAAAATTTAGAAATAAATCGCTATTTCTAGATCTATCTATCTACCTTGTAAAGGTAATATGGTACCTCAGATGATGAATGGTGTCACATTTTGATTAAAAAAGTAAAAGTCCTCAAAAGAGGGAGGAAGGAGATTCAGTTTAGTGAATTGAACATTGCATCCTTAACATTTTTCATCCTGAACTCATTTAGTGGAGGAAATGGATATTTCATCAGACATGGATTTGACGTTCCATCACATTATGCGGTAAACAGTACAAACGATGTTATAGGAATAGGGAAGCTGGAAAAGCTAAGACAGTAGCTGCTGTAAGGCACTGGTTATCTCATTTAAACAGATATTAAATGTGGGTGCCAGTAATGTGATCATCAGCTGCTTCCCACTTTGTGAATAAATTGCTTAGAAGGAGTCTTTTGCCTACCAGATGTGACCTAGATTTAGATTTCCAAAGGCTTGGGGGGGGGGGAGTCTATTGTGTTAAAAAACAATTGCTGGTAAAATGCATGGTAAATGAGCTTATCTCACTTTTCCAGGTGTTTGAGCTAATATGTTCTGGAATTACTGCTTCATTTATGAAAAATAATTGAGGAAAATGTTCCAGCAAATCAAATTTGGTTAAAGGCTTAGGATGGCTATTGTGTTGTTAGCAAGTTTTTAAAAGGCAGGACAAGCAGGGAGCCAACAGAGATAATAAAAATACAGGAAAGTGTGTTTGAGAACAGTCTTTTGTAAAAGGGTCAAGCATAGGTTTTCTATCCAACTTATATTATGGTTTAGCAAAATATTGAAAAACAATATGGATAATTATACTCTTTTCAGTGCATATGAAAGCTGGTTAGAAAACTCAAAGCTATGCTGTCTGCTGGCTCTGATAAGTCTTATTCCTATGTTAAATTCAGCAAAATACTTTTTAAAAAAAGTAACATCTTTATTCTCACTGTATGTCTCTCTCTCTGCTTTTTCATTTCTTTGAATCCTTAGGAGCTGCCACTCCAAAACCAGACCCAGAGCCAGAAAAACAAACCGACCACACGGTTAAGATTGCTGGAGTCATTGCGGGCATCTTGCTGTTCGTTATTATATTTCTGGGGGTTGTACTGGTAATGAAGAAAAGGTGAGCTTCAAACAAATATTAACTATATGGTTAGTCATTTGTTTGTGTTTTCCAAGAAATCTTGATATTGGCAAAAATATGCAGATAGCAGATTGGTGTTTGACAGAAGATAAGAAAATGTTTTGGGAGAGTTTTTGTTGTTATTGTTGTTTTCACCTAAGTCTGTCATTTCGATATTCTTTATCCTGGGGGGTTGTGAATGTTTGTGGATATATGATTAAAAAAATCGTAGGGTAAATTGTTCTAATTTTGTATAGATTACCCATGCCCTGTCATACTAAAATAACACAAGCATTATATCTACTATGAAAATCATGCACTACTTCAACAAGTGGCTCCACTGAAAGTAGCATGGGCCTTAAAGTAGCAGTCAGACAGGTAGCAATTAAGATTGGTTGATTGGTTGGTTGATTCATTTATCTAATTATTTATTCATATTATTTATTAATTTAATAATTTATTATCTAATTCATTTATCTAATAAGAATTTGATGGCTTGGCTGCTTATATAGCATTATTCTTGGAAGATGGAAAAAGTAAAGAGAATAGAAGATATTCATTGCTGTTGGTCTCCAGGATTGATAAGAGAATAAAATATGCTAGAAATATCTATTTATTTGAAGGAAAATAGACTTAGAGAGAACAGGAGGAAGACCATTTTAGTGACAACTTCAGAGATGGGTGAGATAAGGATAGTAATATGACAACTGGTCTAGCTGGAGGAAAGAAGCAGAGGATAGTGGGAACACAGTAGTAGTAAAGAGACGAGGCTGAATATTGTTCCCTTAGAACATCCCCCAACCCAAATAGGGAGAATAAAGGTATTTTCTTTTGTGTCTTAACAAATCTGTGATAAAAATCAACTGTAGATATCAGAAAGTTACAGTTTAAATTTCCCCAAATTGGGAAATAAATAAGAAATAAGTTCCCTTTTTTCTTAGTTTTATAACAGCGATGGAAAAGGAATGATTAGCATTTTAAAAGAAGCAAAGCAATTAAAAGAATAAACCCATCACTTGATAGTCAAACTTCTGGTGATAAGTGTTTACCTAAGCTGGTCCTCCAACAGTGGATGTGCAGTTAGTTGCTGCTGTGCCTGTTTTAAGATGGTGTCTATGTCTTAAAGTAATTTGTAAAAGGGGCTGAAGTGTTGTGGAGCTTGCCACTAGTGATATGAGAAGAAACTAAGTTCTTTAAAAACTTGTATGTATTTGGCAATCAAGGTACATGGTAGTTATCCAGAGAATTTATTGACTTACTGTATAACACAATAACAGTTACTAGATCTCAGAGCAGGGATTGGCACATTATAGATAGAGATGGAAAGAATTCCCACCATACCCAGCAAAATATCCCTTCCTGTTTGGAGTCTATAGTTAAACTGATAAGGCAGAAATAAATGAAAAAGACTTAAACATATTTTAATTTCTTTATTTTAACTTGTTTCTTGGTAAATGCTTCAGTATGCATAATATAGTTAGTGGTAAATCAGATGGGGTTAATAAGAGAAGCCTTTTTTCTTCCCTCTCAGATTCTGATTCACTAGACTAGGCCCATACCATGGTTTGCCAAGTTATCTCTCTTCTATCTGCTAGACTTTGAAGAGCACTTGTGCTTTCCGATCCTAAAGAAATATATTATCCTATTTTTCCAGTCCCCTCACCTCTTCCTTGCTGCAAATACTTTACCTCACTACTTTCCCTTTGGGTCAATATTGTGTGAAACAGTCTAAATCCTGGAATGTCCGTCTGACCAAGAGATCAGCAGGCTTTAGAAACTACAGGTGCCAGCCTGTTATGCCTAGGCCTTTCACAGGCTGTGGAGAAAGGAGAGGGAAGGACAGTGCCAGGAGATTAGAAAATCACTGGTATGGGAAGGAAAAAGTCAAGAAGAATCTCTCAAGGTGCATGAATCTTTGTCAAAACAATGGTACTCGCAAAAACAAAACAAAAAAAGAATCAGTGGTATTAATCACCTATTTCAAATCACAAGAAAAATTGTTGGGTTTTGTTTTTTGTTTTGTTTTGCCTTGTTTTTCCTCCTAGACCATACATGTTTAACTCTAGAAATATTTTGTACTTTGCTCCTTAACAATATTGTTTAAACTTAAACCTGAGTTGCTTCTACAAAAAAGTAAAATATGTTCTTTAAATAGGCACTATGGAAAAGTCTTAACTGCAGCAATCCATAAATGCCATACTCCTTCTCTCCTATACCCTTTCCTTACCTGTCTTTCTTTCCCTCACTCTTCTTGTTCTTACTCTTCTCCTCAATCTTACTCTTTTCCCCTTCCTTTTATTCCCTGTTATCAACCTCTCAGTCTCTCTTTTCTTATGTAGCCTACTTTCTATCTTCTTCTTTTTTGTATTGTTTTTCATTAATTCCTCCTTCACAGAATTGTTGTGGAAAATTTGGTTCCTGAGGCCTTTCTTCCTTTTCTAGTTTTTTTAAACCATCCCAATTCTTTCCTTCTCTATTCCTCTGTTTGCCTCATATTCTCTCCTCACTTGCCCCTCCAACTCAGTTTTACATACATATAATATCTTTGACATGAATTTTAATATAATACAAAGGCAAAGGAAATAGATTTACCATTCATACATATATACATATATATATATATATATATATAGGAACACTAAAAAAATCTTTGTGAATTGTATCACTTTTAAGGATATTTGTGTGAGTTGGTATAAAGGATAGACAGAAGCCACTGATCCAGTTGCCCTTGTGACCTAAGCTAAAAGTTAAACAGCACTCCAGGGAGAAATTGTGGGTAGATTAATTCATTATTCTGCATGGGTCTCATGGGTGGTCACTTAGGTTATGTTATAAATAATGCATTTGTAAAGAATTGCTTAAGATAACATATGGCCTTGGTATAACTTCAAAGTAAATACCAATAACTTGTATCCGTTTCATGTGATTATTTACCCCATAATCATTTTTGACTTCATACAAATGATATGCCACAATTTTTACTTGCCTTTGATATATCTGAATCTTGAACTATGACATCCAGAAGACAAACCTCTCAGTTTGGTATATTATACAAATATCCAACATTTTGGAAATCATCAATCATATGACATACTTTTTCGTTATAAAGTCATCAACAAAGACAGGCAATCAAATAAGCACACGCAAAATGGGCAAAATCTTATCCCAATTTCTCAGCTTTCTGCAGGGAAGAGTTATGCAATTAATAAGTGACAAACAAGCAAGATATATTTTTGTTCTAGTTCCCCCTTCCAGCACCTCCCAGGTTTCTACCACCTTTGACCATGTTTTAATTCCTTTCTTCCTTTCTTCCTTCTTTTACATATTTATGGTCAGTGTGTGTAACTTTGGTTCTGCTGATTTTACTGCTGTATTACTTCATTTAAGTCTTTGGATATTTCCTTGTATGTTTCATCTGTGTCATTTTTATGGCACTGTAATATCCCAATTACACTAATAGACTGTAATTTGTTCAGACATTCTGCTATTGTAGGGGATATAGATTGTTTCTAAGATTTGGATATTACAAATAGAACAGCTGTCAATATTTTTATACAGACAAGTCCTTTTCTGTTTTGGGGATAAAGTAGTAGCAAATAAAATACTGGGTTAAAAATAATTAGCTAATTTTTTTCCACTCTGTTTGCATACTACTATTTAGGAAGAAAAGAAAGAAGGAAGGGAGGGAGGGAGGAAGGACTCAAAATTGTGCTCAGTTTTTTGTTTTGTTTTGTTTTTTGTTTTTTACTCTGATTACACACTACCATATAGAAGGAGAGGGACAGAAGAAGGAAGGAAAGAGCAGTTATTAATCATTTGCTGGCTGCCAGACACTGTGCTCTCCAAAATGTTTGCACTAGTTTGCAGTCTTACCTGTGGTATATGTCCTATTTTCCCATACTTTTGTCAACATTGAATTCTGTCATTTAGGAGTTATTTTTGCCATTCTGCTCATTATGGTGTGCTACTTTAAGATTGTCTTGATTAGCACTTCTCTAAGCATCTTTTCATGAGATTATTAACACTTTGTATTTCATCTTTTGTTAAACATTCATGTCCTTTGACCACTGGTCCATTACAGACTATGTAGATAGCCATAAATATGGAGTCTTCTGGGTATTCATCATATCCTTATAGATTTAGAATGTCAAAACATGTGCATTTATTTTAAAGTGATCATTTAAAATCAGATCAGCATAAAAGAGCATTAAGCATGAAAATGTTCCTTGAAGATTAGTCGATATTTAATTAGAGGCAACATGGTAGAATGGTAAAAAGCTAGAAACCCATATAACAGAGTGTTAATTTTTGACAGTACTGCTAAGTATGTCTGTGACCTTTGGAGATACTGAACTCCCATCTTGACTTTAGTTTCCTCATCTATAAAATTATGACTGAGAAAGAAGAGAAGATGTGAATGATCTCTAAGATTAGATACTTTCCAGCTCTATACTTCTGTTTTCTATGACATAGCAACAGCTACCATGTCTTTTAATCTCTGGAAGTAGAGCAAACAGGTCATTTAAATAGTTGCCTCTACTTTGTTATTTAAGTAAAGGATCTTTTTTGTTCAGAATATACAACTATTAATGATGTTGGGTGCCTTTTATACAATACGTCCATTTCCATCCTTACCAACCATTCTTAGTACCAGCACACAGATAATGTTAACTAGACTGGGAAAGTTGATTTTAGGGAAGCTTATATTCTTCTTTTCATCACTGTTAATTTATCACTTTTCCATGCCATAGGTTGTACCTCCAAATGTGGTAGCCTCTTAAATTATCACACCATTGATCACAAATGGGAACTAGGCTAGACATAATATGGATGGTTATTTGACCCAATACAGACCTACCAAAAAAAGTATACTTCCAAAAAAAAATATGTAAATCCTTGTCCTACTGAAGAAGAGCCATTCGCATTATATTTATATTTGTTAGTTGAAGACCTACCTTATGGCTAGTGAAGAGTCATGAATTAAGGTCACATTTGTACTTTTATTATGAATCAACATTCATTATTAATTTTATAAACAGCTTGTATCTTCTAGAGAATTGTCATTCCATAAAAATCCTAACTGAAGATGGGACTCTGTTGGAAAAAATGAAAACCTGTTCAACTCATATATCATTGTGTAATTCAAACCCATTATCACATAGATGGAGGCAATAACAAAATATGAAGAATGTAGATTAAACAAAGGAATCATTTTATGACCCCAATTGATGAATTTCCTAATGATCTTGCCATATTTATGGATGTTAAACTAATTTGTACTCTAGTCATATACACATTATTAAACATTATCATCCTTAACAGGATCTGATTGTCTAATGTCTATAGTTTATTATTTTGTTTATTCTATAAGTAATTTGATTACTTAGATTTCTTTCCCAAATTAATTAATTTTCTCATTGAGTACATATGGTAAACATTAAGAGTATGTGTCAGGTAAAAATAGATAAAAAATAGCTTGGCTGTGTTTTAACATTAAGCCACATAGTCGTAGATTCTTGAAATTCATATGCAATATTTTTAGCATAAGACATTTATTTTTTATCATATTTCTTCCAGGTATAAATAAATATACTTACACAAATGAAAATACCTCAGTGTTCATACAGAACAATTTATCTCAATAACACATTTGACACAATATAATATGCAAACACCAGTGTTCATGAACTGATTAATTATATTTATTGTTTTTTAAAATCATTCTATATCTTTTTAGAAGTCTGAGGGTATTTGTACTAATTACATTAATATCTCTGTCTGAAATGGCTGTAAATAGATAGTTCCAGAACTTGAGGTTTTAAAGAAAAAAAAAACGTAAAAGAGCAATTTTCAGCAGTGGGGGAAGACAGATATGAAAACCCCTCTACTAATGCACAAGCATGCATACAAATGCAATGGAGAATAATTTAGGTAAATGAAACGACTTTAGTTCTAGCACTCTATAGTCCCTGATGATCTTTTTAAACACATTTTAAGAGGAATACATTCTTAAATTCAGCAAATGGGATTAAATATTAAATATTCTCTAGTGTTTAGACAATACTGTTAGCACCAGGAAAATGGCCGTGAAAAATGGGAAATATTTCTAAAGGCATCTTGAAACAAAGAAGATAAGAGAGAAAATTTGATGAAAGCCCAGTTTTCAAAGAGATGTCAGCAGCATGTAGCTAGAGGCAACTTGGCATTAACTATAGCCCTTTGCAAGGTCTGTTTATATGTAGGGTGTGGAACTTTTTCTCCCATCTAGAGTGAAAGGTATATCCTGTGAGAAAATTTCTTGGGTCATTCTCTGTACAAAGTTTCAATCATTGTCCTATTTCAATTATTTTTCTCTGAGAGTAGCCAGAAAATGTTGTTACATGGAGAATCTTTTGAATTTAGATTAATGCGCTAGAATGTGTTCACTTAATATGCAGCAGCATACACAAAGCTTGGAAATGTCTGTGAAGATTTATTCCCTTGATTTTATTCAATTCATTTCAATTCAACAAACAATGATCAAGTATCTATTACTCAAGACCCTGCACATGAGAACACCATAAGAACCCAAAGATAGATAGATATACCAGAGATACTGATCTCATGGAGCTTACCATGGAATAAGCATAGTAAATAAATATGATACAAAGGACAATGAGATAAGTTCAAAAGAGAAGTTTAGGCAAATTATTATGACATTTGAGGAAAGAAACATTGTTTTCTCAGGGAGGATCTGGTAGAGAAAATAAGAAACTTTAGTAGTTCAAATTGGTAGTGAGAAGGAACAAAGTTACGGAGATGGAAAACAGCTGTATTATAAAAAGAGTAAAATAATGTGGCTGGAACATATATTTAGTATGAGATAAGGCTGTTCATAAGTAATCCTCCCCTTGCTGAATTTCTTGAGTACTTGCTTTCCCTCCAGGTTGCCTTCATTTCCACCTCCAACAACCATTGCTCCATGTTAATGAGAATCAGAACCAGAATAGAATTCATTCTTAGTGGTTCCTCCACCTTTTAGAAGATGAAATTATCATTAAGGCAAACCCAAGAAGTCCTCAACTGTTTTATTTTGGACAAAGAGAGCTCTTGCAGATGCCTAAATAATTGAAGTCACTTTCGCTGCTCTATCATGTCTCTACTGGTTTTCCCTGATCTCTTCATCTTTTTCCTCTGTTTGACCACTGTCTGTGTCCATTGTGTACTTCAAGGATAAATTTTTTTGTGTGTCCGTACATTGGTCCTTACCTTAATACTGACCACCATAGTTATCTTTTGATTCCTGGATTTCCTGAATAAGGAGGAAATATGCCTCCTTATTGTCCACTGTTCACTACATCCCCCATTTCTTTTGAATAAGGAATATGCTTATTCTAGTCTATACACTCTAGTAGTGGGTCTCATACCACAATATCTCAGTAAAACCTATGAAGTCAAATTTGTCTCCTTTCATTAGGTTGCCTGGTTCAGTTTTCTTGTTCCCTAAGTTGTGTTCCATCTGGAGGGTAGTTTCAACAGGTCCCCTCCATTGAAGAGATCTCCATTTCCGGTGGGGTTCATTTGTAATAAAGCTGGAGGAGAGGGTTTAGAATCATATACTTGGTTGAAATCTGAACCAATCTTATCCTGAACCATATGCTTGCATACTTAAAACAGAATGTATGTGTGTACACAAATGTAATTAATCCATCAACTAGTTATCTCTTGACTATCAACTAAAGAATACTTCTGTTGATGCCTCCGTTCTCAGTTTACTAGCTTTCTTATTTCACTACCTACCTACATCAAGAGGTCCCTAAGAAAGTGCTCAGAGACTAGCTTTGGAAACAAAGCAGTATGTTGAAGTACCTATTTATCACTTTTCCAAACTCTCCAAACCACTTTTATCTGCTAACAACCCCTAAGGAAGACAGAAACCATCCATTAAATCAGCAGACCATTACTCCTCAGAAGTGTCAACATGAGCTCGATTTGCCAGTTTAATGATACTTGAAGGTCATTAGCTATGTTACATGCACACACATGTGAAATATCCATCAGGCTCATTATTCTTTGTTTATTTCTTTAATGACAGCAAGTAGAAAAGGGAAATAAAATCCAGCAAGGGGAGAATTAGTTATGAACATTTTGAAATATTTCATTCCCAAGTCTTACTAGTGATCTAAAAGCAATCTATTCTCTTTCCCAAGCAATTGCAGTGGGGGAAGTTGAGAGGTTAGTGAGTAGAAAGGTAGCTGGTGAAATAGAAGCCTGTCACTTTCAATTAATAACTGATGAACAAATTACATATAGTTTTCCTTATATTAGATAGATAATAAATTTCAAATGCAGTTCCTGATATGTCTAAGTCCTTTTTTTCCTTTCTCAATCACTTGTCTTTTGATATGTTATAGTCAGGTCTCAGTGCTTTGCAAGTTTTCAGGCAATAATATCTGACTTTACTTTTTATTTCATCTCTGTCACCATTGCCTAAATATTCCAACTCTCATGACACAAGTAGTTCTCATACCAATGCATTTTTCTTTCCTTTATTGGGACATGCTTCCCACCATCTTTTATGATGCCAAAGAAAGAAATTAAAGCGTTTAATGAACCTTGCTCTCTGAAAATTTGGGAGTGAGTTGGGAATATACAATGTTGTTGGTTACCTGAAAAACTTGCCTCCTGGTGCTATGTCTGTTTGCATTTTCAGATGCACTATTTTAGGTTCATAAGTAGACTGGAAAAGCTACTTGATGCGTTTTGGTTCTTTTTCTCAAAATAGAAATCAATGGACAATAACTAATTGAAATGTTTCCCTTACCTGTGGACAATGAAAGAGACTCAGTAACCTGTCAAAACAAGTATTTGTATGTTCATATATTTCTATACATATGCTATGCTCCTATTTATAAAAGCTAAAAAAATGAATTGGTCACCTAAAATGCATTGTGTAATATGAAAAAGCCAGGCTGCAATGGCAAACAGAAAAATAATAGAACAATGAATGAATGAAAAAAAATGGGATCAGATGTTTCAACTCTTGAGCTTTCTTTGGTAATATTTAGATTGGATGTAAGCCAGTGTTCCCCCAGCTTGATGACACATGAAATCTCATCATTTTAAAGATGTGCTCAGTTCATTGTATCCTTTAGGAACATTGTTTTATATCCATAGTAAGAAAGTAAAGTTTCTTACACATAATGGTGAGGGATAAGTGATATTAGGCAGCTAGTTGGCATAGTGGATAGAATGCTAGACCTAGAATCAGGTAGACCTAAATTCATATCTCACCTGAGACACAATCTGTGTGCCTTAGAAATGTCTCTTAACCTTATCTGCCTCAGTTTCCTCATCTGAAAAGGGGGATGATGATAGTAATAACAACTCTCAGGGTTGTTGTGAGGATAAAGTAAGATAATTTTTGTAAAGCACTAAGTAAATACTAGTTGTTGTTGGTATTAGTAGGAGGAGGAGGAGGAAGAGGAAGAGGAGGAGGAGATAGGCAATCAGTGAACATACTTCCCTCTCTTTAAAGTGAAATCTGTACTCTCTCTCACCTATAACACCAGTGTTGCAAAATGTATGTAATATATTGCATAATATATACATAGAACAGGAACCTTTTATTGAACAATGGTGGAGACCTAGCTTTTGGGTAAACTTTGAACCCTATATAATTGCTAGCTATTTCCACAGGCCAGCTTGTTTTCCCCATCCTACTTAGAATACCAAAGTTGGAAGAAACCTCATAAAGCATCACTTAATCAATGCATTTCTTCAGCAGCAACATGAATAATGCTTAAGTGTCTGTAGTGATGGGAAGGGAATCAGAGCAGCCCATTCCACTTTCCATTAGCTCTGAGTATTCATGTTGCAGTTAGGCTCTTCCTTTGTATTGAGCTGAAACTACCTTCCTGTAATTGCCATTCATTAGTTTTGGTTCTGCCTTCTGGGAACACACAGAATTAGGCTAATCTTTCTTTTGCTTGATAGCCCTTCAAATATTTGAAGATTGGGGGCAGTGTGATCTTTCTAAGTCCTCACTAGGCTCAGTAGTCCCAATTCTTTCAGCTGTTACTCACACGACCATAGCTTTAAGTTCCCTCACCTGGTTCTCCTCTTCTGGTTTTTCTCTAACTGTATGCCAATTTGTTGGTGCTAGTCTTAAGGTATGGTTGCAGAACTAAACAAAATACTCCCAATGTGGTTTGACTTGGGAAATGGGACCCTTATTCTAGATATGGTACTGCCTTTAAGACAACCAAAATTGCATTAGCTTTTTAATCAGTCATGTTCAGTTCAATTAAATAAGTATTTATTTTCTGCTATCTACAGATCATTGGGCTAAGCAAATTAAAATATAGTTCCTGTCTCCATTGAGTTTACAGTCTAGCAAAAAGGTTGTAATGCATTTGTATGTAGCTATTATGATAATAAATGCAAGAAATAGGTACAAAATATTACCTGTAGTCTGAGGAGGAAAGGATTGTTTCTGACTAGAAGGGATCAGGGAAGAGTTTGGGGCAGGGATTGATATGGAGCTTGGTCTTGAAATATGGATGAGATTTCAATAGAGACAAAGAAGAACATTCCTGATGTAGGGAGTGGTGTGAGCAATAATATGGAAGTATGAGACATATCCAGGGGAGTAGTCTAGTTCATCTGGAAGAGATGATGACATATTTAGTAGGCAGAAAAGATAGGGTGGTACCAAGCCATCAAAGTGAGGGTCCTGGATGCTAGGATAAATAACTTGGATTTTATTCAGTGGCCAATATAAAGTTGATTAATTTTGAGCATAAGAGTGACATGATCAAGGCTGCATATAAAAAAGAATAATGTAGAAATTACATAAAGTATGTATTAGAGAATGCAAATCCATTAGAATGCTATTATAGTAGTTCTTCTGATGGTTAATAAGGGTCTATTGTAGGTGGGTAGCAATGGGAATGGGAAGGAAAGGAATAAACAATATCAGGCAGCTAGGTGGTCTAGTGGTTAGAGTACTGGACCTGGAATTAGGAAGATCTGTGTTCAAATCTGGCCTCAGATACTAACTGTGTGACCCTGGGCAAGTCACTTCACTTCTTCTGCCTCAGTTTTCTCATCTGTTAAAAGGGAATAATAACAATGCCTACCTTCCAGGGTTGTTGTGAGGATAAAGTGAGATAATATTTGTAAAGTTGGGGAGGTAGGTGGTGTAGTGGACAGAGTGCTGGGCCTGGAGTCATCTTCCTAAATTCAAATATGGCCTCAGACACTTACTAACTATGTGACCCTGGGAAAGTCACTTAACCTTGCTTGCTTCACTTTCCTCATCTTTAAAATAAGCTGGAGAAGGAAATGGCAAACTACTCCAGTATCTTTGCCAAGAAAACTCAAATGGAGTCATGAAGCATGATTGAAAAATGACTGAAACATGTAAAACACTTTGTAGACCTCAAAGCACTAAATGCTAGCTGCTGCTTCTTCTTCTTCTTCTCCTCCTCCTTCTCTTCTTCTTCTTCCCCTTCTTCTTCATCATCTTCCTCCTCCTCCTCCTCCTCCTCCTCCTCTCTCCTCTCTCCTCTTTTCCCTGTATTGCCTCTGGTGATCAGAGTCAACTGTACATTTTCCTCCTCTTGAATCCCTAGCTCCCTCATGATTTCTGATTATGCCCAGCCAAGCCTCAGACTTATAACACCCCTACCTTTCATCACCTTCATATCTATACACATGCTAAGAACCTTGTGTCGTACTTTACAGCAAAAAATTGAGGCCATTCACCATGAACTCTGTCTTCTCCACTCTTCCTCAGCTTCAATCACTCAGATGTCTTCTGCCACTTTCTCTTCCTTTACCCGTGTTTCACATGATCAAGTGGCCATACTCCTTATCAAGGCCAAACCTTCTACTTGTTTGAGTGATCCCATTTCATCTCATCTCCTCCAACAGATTTTCTTTCTGTCATTCCCTCTCTTTCTTTTATTTTCCATCTCTCTCCCTCTCTCTCTCTCTCTCTCTCTCTCTCTCTCTGTCTCTCTCTCTGTCTCTCTCTCTCTCTCTGTCTCTCTCTCTGTCTCTCTCTGTCTCTGTCTCTCTCTCTGTCTCTCTGTCTCTGTCTCTCTCTCTGTCTCTCTCTCTGTCTCTCTCTCTCTCTCTGTCTCTCTCTGTCTTTTTCTTTCCTGGCTACAAATATGTCCATGTCCCTATAATGAAAAAAAACTTTCCATCCTTACAATCTGGCTTCCAACCTTACCATTCCACCAAAACTACTCTCTCCAAAATTATTGATGACCTCTTAACTGCCAAATCCAATGGTCTTGTCTTAATCCTCATTCTCCTTCACCTCTCTACAGCCTTTGACACTGTTGATCACTCTCTCCTTGACACTGCTCTCTATGTTTTTGGGATATCACTCTCTTATTTTCCTCTTACCTATTTAACCACTCCTCTGTCTCTTTTGCTGGGTCCTCTTCCAGATCATGCCTCTAACCATAGGTGTCCCTCAGTATTCTGACGCTGTCCTGCTTCTCTTTTCCCTCTATACTACTTACTTGGTGATATCATAAGATCCTATGAATTTAATTACTGTTGCTACACAGATGATTATCAAGTATCCTGGACCAATCTGCTGATCTGTAATCTCTTATCTCCAACTGCCATTCAGACATCTCAAACTGGATGTCCAGTAAATGCCTTAAACTCAATATGTCCAAAACAGAACTAATCTTCTTTCTCCCTAGTCTCCCCTCCCCACCTCTGCCCCACTTTCCCTATTACTGTAGAGGGAAATGCTATCCTCCAAGTCCCTCAGGCTTTCAACTTGGGAGTCATCATGCATTCCTCATTATCTCTTACTATCCCTATACCCCCATACCAGACTGTTGCCAAAGGCTATCAGTTTCACTTTTGTAATATCTCTCTAATACTTCCCCTTCTCTCCTAACGTTGCCAGTACTCTAGTGCAGTCCCTTATCACCTTATGCCTTGATTGTTGTAATAGTCTGCTGATGGGTCTGCCCACCTCAAGTCTCTCCATTCAGCCACTAAAGTGATTATCCTCAAGGGGCATGCCTAATATGTCACCACCCTATTCATTACACTCCAGTGGCTTCCTGTTGCCTCCAGGAGCAAATACAAAATGCTCTGTTTGACATTCAAAACCCTTCATAACCTAGCTGCCTCCTAGCTTTTCAGTCTTTTTACACCCTACTCCACAACAGGTGCTCTTGGATCTAGTCACACTGGCTTCCTGGCTATGAACAAGACACCTCTCAGATTTGGGCATTTTCTCTGGCTGTCCCCATGCCTTTAATGTTTTCCCTTCTCCACTTTTCCTCCTTCACTCTAACTACTGACCTTCCTGGCTTCCTTTAAGTCCCAACTAAAACCCTGGCTGCCTAATTGATCGTCCTAAAGCATAGTTCTGACCATGTCACTTTCCTGTTTACTCAATTTCAGATGCTCCCTATTGCCTCCAGGATTTTATATAAAATATATTCTTTGGTTTTTAAAGCCCTTCATAAGCTGGCTCCTTCCTACCTATCCAGTCTTTTTACACTTTACATACTCCCTTCATATGTTCTGCAATCCAGTAGCCTCTTTGCTGTTTCTCAAACATGATACTCCTAATAGGTGAGAAAAGAACCAGTCCATACAAAAAAACCTCAAGGAGGACAGAATATCCCAAAGGGGAAGGAATGATCAGCAGATTCAAGTGCTGCAGAGAGATAAAAACTGAGAAAAGACAATAAAGCTATAATTGGTGACCTTGTGGAGATTGATTTTGGTTCAGGAACAGAAACAAAGATTGCTGGTCCTTGTAAAGTAAATGAGAGGCCAGAAAATGGTAATGACTGTAGATAGTTTTTTTTTTCCTAAGAGTTGGGCTCCTAAGGAGAAGGAAGAAGACAGAAATTAAAGTTTTGGACACACTGAGTTTGTGGTGCTGGTACTGGTGATTAGAAATATGGGTCTGTAATTCAAAAGAAAGGTGAAGGATGGAGATATTTGAAGTTTGAATATGCACTGCATAGAGATAAAAGCTGAGCAAGAGAGCCAATGTAGAGAGAGAATGCAAGAAGACTAATGACAAAACCATGAAACCACCCCTACCAAAGGTTTGGGAAGAAGAATTAGCGATGGAGAAAGAAGAGTATTTGCAGAATTAGGAGAGAAATCAGGGGAGAAGATTAAGAAGCGGGTAGTAAATTAAGGTAGCTAGGTGGCACAATAGATAGAGTGCTGGGAAGGGAATCAGGAATATCCGAGTTCAGATCTGACCTCAGATATAAGCTAGCTGTGTAACCCTGGGCAAGTCACTTAACCCTGTTTGCCTCGGTTTCCTCATCTGTAAAATGAGCTTGAGAAGGAAATGGCAAACCATTCCAGTATGCCAAGAAAACTCCAAATGGGGTCATGAAGAGTGAGACATTACTGAAAACAACTAAACAACAGCAGTAAACTGTCAAATTCTGCAGAGGTTAAAAAAAAAGATAAGGCTTCAAAAAAAGTCCATTGGTTTGAGTGATTGTGAAGTCAGTGGTGATTTTCAAAAGAGCAATTGCAGTGGAGTAATAAGGATGGAAGTCAGCTAGTAAGGGGTTTGAGAACTGATTGCAGGGCAAGAGAGTAGGAAATTAGGCAAAGACTGTTTTCTTCCAAAAACAATAATGAAAACTCACAATTGTACAGCATTTTAAAGCTTGTATAGTTCTTTCTTTACAAAAATCCATGATGTAATTAATGCAGGTATTATTATTCATAGTTAATGCAGACAATATTATCACCATTTTACAGATGTGGAAACTTAAATTAAATGAC
Source organism: Vombatus ursinus (assembly GCF_900497805.2). Classification (NCBI taxonomy): domain Eukaryota; kingdom Metazoa; phylum Chordata; class Mammalia; order Diprotodontia; family Vombatidae; genus Vombatus; species Vombatus ursinus. The sequence continues at coordinate 35,321,719 of NW_020955033.1, forward strand.
CTGCATATGATCACATGACAACCAGTTTTCAAAACCCAGTTTTTCTGAGGACAAGTCCAATGCTTTTGTCACTTCATCACACTCCTTTACCAGAAGTTTGGCAGTAAAAAGGAAGAGTGAGAGAGGGTGATTGCTCCAAAAAGTGGAAGGGCAGAATGAAGCCTTGGGGAGGAGGGTGAGGAGAGAATGGTGTGGGAAATAAAGAGGCCTAAAAATGTTTGAAAGGAAAAGAGCTGATAGTGAGGGAGAGAATGAAGATGCAAATGGTGAGAGCATGTTTAAAACATCAGGCTCCTAGGAGAAAGATGAGAGAATGGTATCAGGTGGAAACTGTTGACCTTTAATGAGTTTGCAGTCGACTATCCAGATTTTTTTCTTGTATATCTTTATCTAGCCATATTCCTCCCCAATATCATCTTCTGTTTGTGGAGTTGATAATTGAAACCCTAAGTTCAGGACTTTATATTTATCCCAATTAACTTTGATCTTGTTAGTTATCCCTTTGTTCATGCCCGTCAAGACATTTTTGGATCTTAAGTTTGACCTCCAGTAAGTTTGGATACTTTCCATCCATCTGGGAAGCATAGCTGATATGTTGCATGGTGCAATCAGGATCCAAAAAGGTTTCAACTGACTATGAAGCTAGCTGCTGGTTTTAAAACGTTTTCATAATCTACTTAGGCATTCCTTGTAGCAATAGATTTACTGGGTGCTCTCCCTGGTGCTGATTAAACACTGCCCAAGAGCATTCCTTCTCTTTTAATTCCTGTCTTGAGTTACGCTAAGAAGTTCAGATTTCCACCCTAATGTTGTTCCTTCTATTGTGGCTTTTTCATCAACTCCAGTTTGTCTGAACAAGACTCTGATTTTAGTCCTGTCTGAAGCTGACCGATCATGATTTATAAGCAGTTCAGGTCTCAAGTCACTAGGCATCAACTGCCATGGTACTTGGCAGCTCCTTACCAAAACAGACTTGTATTGACTTACCTAAGCCAAAGTAATTACTATGAACTGGATCAAATATTCATATCTAAATGTAGCAAAAATGGATTGTTACCTTTTATCCTTAGAATACATTTAACAGTCTGACCAACGTCAACAGAAACATAATAATAAAAATGATGATAAGCCCCAGTTACATGATACTTTACAACTTACAAAGCAAATTGTGTAATTTAACTATGTAACTATTTTATGTTTTGAAAACTTTATTTTAAGGTATTGGATAAGGAGTAGTTAAATAAGAAATGGGAGAATGTTTTTAGTGGGGATTAAGTCTTCAACATATTGAAGTGTCCTTGAAATGAGCCCTTTGAAAGGTATTCAGTCTTTATCTTCTTTCTTTGACTTTTAAAGATGTATAAAACAAAGCTAAAACAACTCTGAATGAAAAGAAATGGAAAATGCAGATATTGTGAATAGGACAATTCTTAGTTTATTAATATTAGAAAGATTCTTAGAGTCCTGTAGTCATAGAATCCTACAGTCAGAAGGTATTCATCTTTGAGCTTGAATGTTAGGAGTTTTGAGAGGCAAGAGAAGGGACTCTAATGCCTGTAGTTTAAAATCTGCTTATAGAAAAGATATGTGGAAATAGACAAAGGAAGGAAGGGTAGACCAAATCCTGCCGATGCTGAGGATTTTCTTTTAAAACATGGTGCAGAATTTCTCATTCTTTTACCAATCTCCTTTTCCCATCAAATTGGTATTAAGAAAGCAAGTAAAATACCAGACCTGTGCTTCATTGGGACAGAGAACTCCCAATTAGGAAGGTCCCTCTACCAATACATAGCTACACCTGCTATGGAATTTACAGTTTTAGAGAGTTGCCTGGGGGCAGCAGGAAGTTAAATAACTTGTCCAAGCTAACACAATCAGCATATGTCAGTGGTGAGACTTGAACTCAAGTCTTCATGACTCTCTCTATCCGCTATACTATAGTTACCTTCATCAATAAAGTATGTAATGGTACTGAAAATATGAAGACTTCTTATTAAATTTAAAACATGTTTATAATATCACTACCACTGTAGATGGCTGTTATGTTTTTGTACTATTTCCACATATGCTATATGTATTTACATATAGACCTAGGTTGAGGATGTTTTAATGGGTCTTACTACAAGAATAAATCCACTCATTATTAAATCATTGAACTGCTGGATTTTATTAAATGGCAAACATTGTTTCCACCTTTCATAAGTAATTGCACATTTGTGTGTTGGAAATTGTAGTGATATGGTTTGTTGTTGTTCGATTGTGTCCTATTCTTCATGACCCCATTTGGAGTTTTCTTGGTAAACATACTATTTACTATTTCCTTCCTTTTACTATTTATATATAGTATATGTGTGTTTGTGTGTGTGTGTGTTTGTGTTTGTGTGTGTGTTTACTATTTATATGTAGCCACTTACTATTTGCTTCTTTAGCTCATTTTACAGATGAGGAAACTGAAGCAAACAGGGTTAAGTGACTTTCCCAGGGTCATACAGCTACTAAGTGTCTGAGGCTGGATTTGAACTGAGGAAGATGAATCACTTTAATTCCAGGCCTGGTACTCTATCCACTGGGTCGCCTACCTGCCTAGTGATATGGTCTTGTTTAAGCATTTTAGTGCATTTAGTTTTCTTATGGAATCGCTTCTACCTTCTATTAGATTCCAGAGATTTGCATTTTATAAACATCACAAATACTAAGAAATGTTGCAAATTTATGGTCACCATAGTAGGTATTTTAGTGTACAAATTACACTCTATCTGTATTGTTTAAATCAATTAGTATGTTTAAGAAGCAGCTTGAAATAAGTTTCTCTTAAATCAATCTCTTATCTAAATTTCATTCATTTTAGCCAGTTTTACAGCATTTTAATAAACAGTGAGATTCATTGCTGTTTTAGACAGAGAATATATAAACCATCAATTAATATGTATTATTTTTAAAAATTTGATGAATAAACATGTTTTCCCAGATGGTATTTTTCTCTGAGAAATATCAGCTTTAAACATTATTTTCAAGTCTTACAATGAAAAACCCTCAAACTTATTATAGTAATTGATATGCCAGAAACCTCTGTAATTTGAGTCCCTGACTGAATTTGTCAGTCAGCCATTCTCCTGGTAACAGCTTTGCTACTCCATTATTGTTTGGAATTGTTCCTTTCAAGTCTTACTTTATAAGAATGTGTGGTCACTATTGGTTCTCAGTTCTTATATAGGAAAAAAGAACACTAATAGAATCAGACTTAGGAAAAAACCATTTAATAAAGGCTTGGTTGCTTTTCATCAGTTGACTTATCTGAAAACCTGGATTATGGATTTAGGGAGACTGTAGCCCAGTAGATGAAAAAATTGTTCCTTCAAAAAAAATTGGCCAAATTTAGAAAAATTCATTCAGGCAATAAACATTCATTAAGCAACTAATATGTACCAGGTTCTTTGCTAAGTGCTGAGGATACAAAGAAAGGAAGAAGATAGGTTGCTTATTTCTTGTCATCAGAATCATTCTTTTCCAATTTTGAGAGAAGCATAGAACTAGCTTTAGTATATTTTCAGTTCTCTCTTTCATAAATTTCACTAAAGATGCATCCAGTTTAAGCACAGACTAAAAATGAAACCTATTTCTGTGACCACATTTGTCAATGATTTTGTTCTATGACTCATGCTAATGGGCTAGCTCTTCCATTATCCTTCTCCACCTTCCCTATATGTAATCAGACAGTCAATATGTATTTATTAAGCACTTACTATGTGCCAGGCACAAAACTGCAAACTCAGAGGGGACCAGAACAAAAGAAAAGAAAACGTTAGCCTGTCTTAATGAATAGCTAAATTAAAAGTGATACCCACTTGGTACATATAGATTTCTCTTTTTCACTTTATCTTGTATTTGTTACTGTTGTTAGGATTGGACCCATCTTCCTCATTCAATAACAAAAATAACAGTAGTCACAAATTTGAGCCATTCTTCTTATTTTCTTGGAATTATCATTATATTCTATGCCTTTCTTCAAGCCAGGTGGTGGATCGTTTGGACTCAGGTCCAAACACAGGAGGTCACATCTGTTTGAATGCTTTCACTTAGAAAATTAGAGTTAAACTTCTTAATTTCTGTTCATTTTTAACAACACTCTGGCCCATTTTTTTTATAACACTTTGCTCATTTCAAGAGAAAGAGTAATAGATCAACTGCTGCTGTGGCTGATGATCATTTATATAGCTGGTTTTCTCAGGATAGCTGCCAGCACTGACATTAGGCTGTTCTTTGGGAAGTGTTCTTTTGATGGACAGTGCCCCAGTGGCCTGGTCAGAGGACCAATAACAGAAGTGGTAGCTAGCTATCTAATTCAGGCTTAGTTAATGAAGCAGGAAAACCTGTAGATCATATAAAGATGAGTCCCATTGCTACCGCCGTGACTGATAACTTTCTTTCTTGTAAGTTTCCTTTTTTATGCTTGGCTTGAGAGGGAAACAGAAAGTTAGAACAGGTTTCAGAAGACTGCAATGAGCTAGGGAGAGGAACAATGATAGCCTCTTGTACACAGTTGTCAATATTGTGTGAACATTTTATATATTTATATGAACATCTTAATAAAAAGGATACCATAGGCTTATACAATAGTTGCTCTTCATATCTATCTTTAGGCTTGTCGTTGTTGTTGTTGTCGCTTTGGACATCATAGTTTCAGAATCTACCTTCATCAGACATGACCAGTATGGAAATTTATTTTGGTTGACTATGCATATTTGTTATAAGGATTCTGTTTTTATTTATTTTTTCCAGTGGGCAATGGGGAGGTGGGAGTGGGGCAGGAAGAATGATAGAGTTATTGAGGCAGCTAGGTGGCGCAGTGGATAAAGCACCGGCCCTGGATTCAGGAAGACCTGAGTTCAAATCCAGTCTCAGACACATAACACTTATCAGCTGCGTGACCCTGGGCAAGTCACTTAACTCCCATTGCCCCCCACCCCCCAAAAAAAGAGTGATAGAATTGTTAAGTACAAGAAAGGAACGAAGGAAGGGGTCATTGAAGCTTTTTTAATTCACAGAAAAGAAGGAAGACAAGAATGACATGCAGACAAGCAGGATAGCTTTGAAAGTTATATGTTTCATTCATTTGATTCTTAAAATGAAAAGCAAGCTGAATGTAATAGAGATCACAGTTTCCTCCAGTTTATTTTATTTTTCTTTTTTACTTTATTATATATACAAATGTTAGTTTTATTTGGTGTTTATTGAGTTAAGAAAAGAAAGAGAAAGGAAAGAAGCAAAATAGGAAGGAAGGAGGAAAGAAAGGTTTTTGAGAATATAGTCATCCATTCTGACCCATAAAAACCCCTACCTGTATTCATTTATTGAACAAGCATTTATTAAGCATTTACTGTATTCTAATCACTATGCTATGTAATGGTTTGGGGATACAAATACAAAAACAAAACAATCCTTGCCCCAAGGAGTTTATCTTTTATAAACAATATAAAGAGGTAAACAATAAAGACAGTAAATATAAAATAAATAGAAATAAAAAAAGAAGTAAAACAACAGTAAATGTAAATAACAAGTGAACATAAATTGGATATAAAGTAAATAAAATGTAATTTCCAAGACAACACTAATAAGCAGAGGTATCAGGAAATACATTGGGTGGGAAGTAGCCCTTAAGCTGAGCTTTGGAGGAAGCTAGGAATTCTAAGAGGAAGAGGTGACAAGAGTATCTATTTCAGAAATGGGGGAAAGCCTTTGCAAAGTCACGGAAGCAGGAGATGAAATTTATGGATGGTTGAAAGCTCATAGGCCAGTTTGACTAGAATATAAAATCTGTGAAGGAGAGTGACAGACAATAAGCCTGGAAAGAAATCTAGAGTGAGATTGTGAAGGGCTTTAAATACCAAATGGGGGAAATCATACTTTTACCTAGAGACGGTAGGGAGCCATTGCAGCGACATCACTTTTATCTTTCCATCAATCAGTGTTAGAATCTACTTGCCAAAGATTGTGTTCAAAACCAGGCCATTTCATTGCCTTGTAGGGATCTCATTTAACATTGTCGCTGACTGTATCATACCTTGTGAACCTGAAATATGTAGTAAATGCTCATCTGATATCCAAGCTATTGTCAATTACTTTTCTAGACTCTTCCAACTAGATAGCACTAGGCAAGTATGTGAAGAAAAATGTGCAAAGATTAATTTTTAAAATACCCTTTTTGTATCTCACTTTACTCTTTCCTTTCCTCTCTTTAGGTAGTAGCCACTGACTGACTCTGAATGAACTTCAGAAGTGTTCTGTCCATTACAATTCCCTCATCATCCCCAACTGCACCCTTTCCCCCCATTACAAGTGAGCACTAGTTGTGAACTGCTTAGGTTTAGTAGAACTCTTAAATCTGGGACTCAGTGAAGTCAGATGTGCCCCAGGTAGCTGAAATAAAGAGGATTCAGGCTGAATTCAGGCAAAATAGCTTATATGTTCCCGTTAGCTAAAAGATCCTCTTTAGCATAAAGACTGAGATTTTCTGGATTTAGTAACCCAAAATGTGATGACTATGACTGTGGAAAAAGGTATTGAATGGCCTAGTGAGAGCACCTCATTTTTGTCAACTGTAAAAGCTGCCACTGTTCATCCAAGCATCGTTCCTCTATTACATACAAGAGTAGTGATGATGGTGCAAGTCTGATCACCCCTACCATTTGTAGTTCAGCTCACTAGACTAACTTGTGACTTGTGTAGACAAATAGTCACCTCCCTAGATGTTCTTAGGATTATAAGATCATAGGTCATTTAGTTCTTGTGTCTCATTTTTCAAATGAGGAAAACTGAGGTCTAGAAATCTTACGTGACATGACCAAAGTCACACAGTAGTAGGTGTCAGAGTCCAAGATTTGATGACTAAAAGTTTAGCAGGAAAGTTCAGTAGTCTTTTTTTGTCACCAGAATAAATTCTATTTGCCCTGCAGTCTCCTTCACCACAATACTTGAAAAAATCTAGTGGATAGGAGCCCTAACTTATCTTCTCCTTCCCCTTGTATGCTTATTAATACAATATTCCATTTCTCTGAAGGATTCATTGTATTTTTAAAATTAGCACACCATCTCTGGAACACCACCTTCAGAAGTTTTAGCTTTCTCTCAATTTCAGTCTTATCAGCTACACTCACCTTTATGCCTCTGACATCTGTAATTAGCCTCCTTGTTCCAACCTGTACAAAGCCAACTTAAAACTCAAGCTGTGTTTTTACTGTCCTCTTTTTTTTTACATCATTACTTCTTATAGTCTGAGAACAGAAGGCAAGGCTGCAGGTTTTGTTGATGTTGCATGAAGCAGAAGAGACTCTAGGTCTCTTTTTCATTACCACTCTGACTCTGTGGGGTTAATGAGGACTGGTAGCTTCCCTTCTGTTGGTGGAAGCAGCTGTGAGTTATAGGTGGGTATCTTGAGTAAAAAGATGCCTTGCAGCGTGAGGTTAAGACCTTTGAGAAGCAGAGGAAAGCTCACACCATATGCTCACCAACCCTTGTCTGGTGAACAGAGATGGGGCTGACATGTGTTTCTGAAGTGTGAAAAGTTATGTGCCCCTAATATCATAGAACAACTCATCTGCCTCCTCCACCGGAATGGTGAATAATTCTACTACTGTGATAAATATTTGGGTTTGCCTCTCATTGAAGTAAAGAGATGAATGAGCCTTTGAAATAATTTCTGCTTTGCTTTTAATGCTAGCATTAGGTGTCTGAACTGAAAAACTGACCTGCTCAGTCACCTGCTTCTATTGTTCCAACTGTGAGTACATTTTTATAAATATTATTAACAACTAGCAGGGAAGGGTATCTTCCTGTCTATTCTGGGTAGCACTGAACAGATTTCTAATATTCCTAAATAATACTTAAAGGCAGCAGCATGTATATATCCATTCTTTTCTTTGGAATTGTCTTAATACGTTAAGCACAGTTAAGAAAACATAAAATTCTATTTGTTACACTGTATTGATCTGTTCCAATACTGAAAAATATTTTAAAAATCCATTTTGCAAGGAAGATGGTTTTTTACAAATGTTGGTTCTTTCTTGACTCTTATTATCAAACCTCACTGTTTTCCATTCTAAATCTCACACAGCCTTCCTTCAAATTGTTGTAGCAAAGATTAAGAGAAAACATTATAGTGAAGTCTTTTGTTACTGACTTCATTATTCTTATAAAATATGGTGTTGACTATGATCTGATCATAAATAACTAAAAGTAAACTTAGCAAAACAAATGAAAAGGCTACATTTGGTGATATAGTAGCCTTGATTTTTTTTTCTCAATAGCTAATTTGCTAAATTTAGTAATTCGTAAACTGTCTCCTTTTCATTAGTGAGAGTAATAGGTTAGGATTATATTCATTTTTCTCATAATAATCATACTTTCAAACCCTACTTTTTTCTAGGTATAATCAACTCTTAATTATCTTTGGCAATTGAGAGGCAGCTAGGAAAAGTAGATAAAGTGCTGAACTTGAAATAGGGATGTCCTGGATTTAAATCCTGCCTTATACCGTTACTAGTAGTGTGACCCTGAACACATCAGTAAAATTTGCTCAGCCTCAGTCTCCTCATCTGTAAAATGGGGATAATAACAATAATTGTGGTCACCTACCTGTTAAAGTCAATCAGAATCAAAATGAGGTAATATGTGCAAGAAAGAGAAGCATTTATTATGCATTTACTATATGTTTGGCACTGTGCTAAGTACTGGGGTTACAAATTCAAGCAAAAAGAATGACGGTCAGTACCTGCCCCCAAGGAGCTTACATTCTGCTAGGGGAAGATAACACACAGGAGGAAACTAAAAAGCTAAGGGATAAGGATAGGGTCGTGGTGGTCGTAAAGACTGGAGAATCAGAAGCAGCCCTGGGAGGGGAATAATGAAAGATGGGTAGCCTGGGCCCCTCCCCCAGAAAGAAGGCCTTAGGAGGAATCAATAATAGGAGAAGGAGGCCAGCATGGCATCAAGATTTTCTGGAGTATAAAAACCCCATGTACTAAGGGAAGTTCTTGAGTAAGAAGGCAACTGAGGCATAGTGATGAAGTTTAGATAGTCATAAGCAGGGCCAGGAGAGAAATAAAGAATGGTCAGCCTGGACCCCTACCCAAAATGAAAGAAAGGTGCTTTGCAAATATAAAAAAGCACTATATGATAATGATTATTTGTTTTAGAAAGATATATAAGGTATGAATTTTTAAAATAGATAACCACAGATCATGATATAGCTGAACCTCTTTTGGGATAGAATGTCATAGGATAGAATGGATATAGTTATATTGCAGACAAACCATCTTAAAGGATCACAGGACCATGTATTGAACTTTTCCCCAAATTTAGTGTAGCATCACTTGACAATGTGTCATGGAAGACCCATGGCATAGTGGATACTAAATTGGATTCAGAGTCAAAAAAAGATTTGGGTCCAAGTCACATCAGTCACGTCAGTGCTACCACATTTTGACTTGGCAGTCATTTAGGCTTGCAGTATCCCAGTCAACTCTCTTAGAGTATAAATTACAGAGAAGACAGAAAAGATGCCCATCTACATTGGTGGAGAGAGCACCTCATCGGTATTGACTGTACCAAAGCAATCACAGGTCGTGTGTGTGTGTATGTGTGTGTGTGTGTGTGAGTGAGTGTGTGTATGTATGTCTGTCTATTTGTATGTGCATCCTCCAGTTCTTTCAGTACACTGTGATGTGTGGTTTTCCCGGGCTTGGAGGCTTGAATTTATGAGAAGCAGCTAGGTACTCTCTTGTTATCACTTTATTTATCTTGAGTTTAATTTCCTCTTACCCATCCTAGTCCTATCTTTTTCAGTCCCTGTTCTGCTTGGCAGAGAAAACGGGAGCAAAATGTCACAGTAAAAATGTTTTTTTAGTCCTATTAATATACCTGTTGAAGTAACTGGACTGTCTTATGCACTTTTATTATGAAAGGTTCCAAAAAGATGGCATCTCCTCCTAAGAGTGAAAAGCAGTAGAGTTAATATAAGTCAACACCCCTCTGTCCCAGGTTTCTATTGTCATTGTTGGCACAATAACTTTTACCTTGATAGAAAAAAAAAAATGTTAAATAATACAAGGGAGTAAGTAATTCATGGAGCACCTGATGATATACTCATTGAACATCTCAAATTGTATGCTCCATAAACGTCTTAGACTCAACATGTGTAAAACTGCACTCATCTTTCCCCTAAAATTTTCTCTCTCTCCCAACTTCTGTCTTACTTTTAAAGGCATCACCAACCTCCCACTCAGTCAGGCTAACAACCTCAGTGTCATCCTTAACACCTCATTTTCTTCCTTCATATCCATTCTGTTGACAAGACCTGCTGATTCTAACTTTATAATATATCTTGAATACACTCCCTTCTCTCCTTTGCCTGGTGCACACCTTCATCACCTCATGCTTTTGGTTAATGCAATAACCTGCTGCTTGGCCTCTCCACTTCAAGCCTTCCCCACTCCAGTCCATTCCCCATTCAGCTATCAAATTGGCTTTCCTAAAGCACAGGTCAGACCGTATCATTGCTCTAGTCAGTAAACTCTAGTGCCTCCCTATTGCCTCCAGAATATAATATAAAACCCTCTGTTTGGCTTTTAAAGACCCCCATAACCTGGCTCCTCCCGCATTTCCAGTCTTTTTACACCTTACTTCCCTTCCATGAATTCTCCAGTCTAGTTCCAGCGATCTCCTTGTTGTTTCTTAAACAAGACATTCCATCTTCTCACCTTGTACATTTCCACTCACTGTCCCCCATGACTGGAATGCTCTCCTTCCTCATCATTCCTTCCTGGCTTCCTTCCAATTCTAGCTAAACCCCCACCTTCTGCAAGAAACCTTTTAAGCTCTCCTTTATATTAGGCCATTCCTTCTGTGATTGTCTGTAGTTTACCAAGTATATACTTATTAGTACATGAGTGCATGTTGTCTCCCCCATTATAGCCCCTCAAAAGCAGGGATTCTTGTTGTCTTTTTTTGTATCATCAGCACTTAGTATGGTGCCTGACACATAATATGTGCTTAATCATTTCTTGTCTACTTGACTTGACTTTCTACATGTTGCTGGTCAGTCAGATTCTAAGCATGAATACTTATTGTAGTTTCAGCTTTACACAGTTAATATAAAGCACTGCAGTGGTCTGTTTTGGGTATTTCATGGCTGGAAATACAATTCAGAAAGCTTATTTCTGCTTTGCAGTCATAGTCACAGGAGTGGCTGTTGCTGTTCCACCGATCCCCAGCATCAAAGATTCCTGCTGACTAACTTGATAGGATTACTTAAAAGGACAGTAACTTCTTTATTGTTAAGAATGCATTGGCTGAATTCTTCCTGGAGGGGAAAAATCATCTTAACCTAGCTTTCCCAGTTAGTGAATTGTGCTGAATATCTAAGTAACCATGCAGTTAATTACACATTCAGCGTCCAGAGAGTCAGTGAAACATCCCAGTGAAATGGGAATTGACTGTGTGATGTATTTTCATGTGTGTGCACGTGTGTGCTTTTGTGTGCATACATGGACCATAAGCATTGGACTGTCCATTTGACTAATTACTTACTGCAGATATTATGCATACACAAGGACCCAAAGACTGAATGTTAAAAAATACCAAGTAAATGTTAGTATTGCTAAGTTTTTCTTTCTTTCTTTTTTCTTACCTTTAATGCAGTCTTTTCCCCTGTGAAATGGTAATGGAAGTAACTTGAAAACTTGATTTCATATTCAGGTATGCACTTTAAACAAGTCATTTTTCAGGAATGCATTTCATACACAAGATAACACCATACTGTGCAAACTAAATGAATCTCATCATTAGGGAATTTCAGAATCGAATGGGACCTAAGAGATTACTTAGTCTGCTCACTTTATATAAGGAGAAACTAAAGCCCAGAAGTGACTTACCCAAAGTCATTCAGCTATGAGTTGGCTCCCAGTTCATGTTATTATCGCATATTGATGCTTTAATGTGTGGACCACTCCCAGGAGTATTCTGAGAAAGAATGACTTTTCACAGTTCCAGAGATTGTTTAGCTGTATGATGTTAGGGGTTCTAACTTCATAATATACCTCTGGTAATACATGTGTCACGCTGCCATATTTAATGTAGAGGCACTTCTCTGATTATATTTGACAAGCTTTGTTGCTGAATAAGAAACCTAGCATATAGCAGAATCTTCCCCTAAATGCCTAAAGAAAGGGTTAGGAAAACTCAGTAGCTTTGATTGATTCTCATGTTAGTCATGGATTTGTATTTGGTTCTTTTGTGCCAGGCAGTTGTAGATAGATTGAATTTTTGTTGTGGTCAAAGAATGACATTTCTGTGTGTAGCAAAGATTTTGCATTGGGATCCCTTTCAGAACAATCTTGAAGTTCATATATTTAGAGCTGTAAAGGACCTTACGGGTTACATAGTCTAGCCCCTTCACTTTGCAGATGAGGAAACTGAGGCCCAAAGAGACTAAGTGACTTACCAAGATTCAAACCCAAGCTCTCTGACTCCAAATCCAGTACTCTTTCAATAGTACCATACTTCTTACAACTCAGCTTCATAGCTTTTGGAGAAAATTTTGTAGAGGTTTGAGTAATATTCTGAAGTTTTATTGTTGTTGTAATTTGGACCATATCTGTGATTTTATTGGCAGAGGAACTCCTGATAAAGAAACAGATCTCTGCAGCTTATGGACTTAGGGGATGATCTGAAGCACTGAGAAATTAAGTGATTTGCCCAGCGCGCAGAGGCTTTATGGGCTAAGAGCTGGAAGTTGAACCTAGATTTTCCTGAGTTCTAGCCATCTCTCTATTATGTCATGCTTCGTCTTGGGCTTACCAAAAATTCAGCTGAGCTCTTAGAGACCAAAACACAGAACCTCATTATGCTACCTGTTAAAGAGAACACATTCCATGAAAGATTTTTCCTAGGATGTTTTGTTGCTCTTAGAGTTCCTATCTGGGTGCTTTCATTGAGTCTAATCATTGAGTGTTCATCATAGAAAAACCTGTGAATGGGGCAGATTTTCCTTCCAGGTTTTGGTCATGTCCAAGCTTTAAACTTAAATTACTAAGAAATTTTACCCTGAATTTTTCATGAATGAGGTGCCATTTTGCTTTCAGATGGTGGGGTGTGGATGGGTCACTCATTCCATGCTTCTGAACTGCAGGAACTCAAAGATGCCCTGCAGCAAAATAGATTAGCTCTAAGGGTTGTGTTGGTTTTTTTTTTTTCCCTCTAGTTGTGGAACAGAGCCTTCAGATGGGGCCATAATGTGAATGCTCTTCAGTCATTTTGCTGAGGGCTAAAAGAGGAGTGCAAAGACTCCCCAAGCTATGCAGGTAGTTAAAAATCTATATTCCCCAGAACAGATTCTACTTGAGATTCACTGATAATTAAAGCAAGTCATGAAAATCATTCATTTTAAACCGAAATAGCTTTTTTATTCCCAGGGAGAATTTTCGGTAAGTTTCAGTGTTTACTGTCTAAGGGAGAGGTGGGCTTCGAAGGCTATGCTTCCTGCATCCAGAATGTGAAAGCAACTCTATAGCTATGAATGTCTTAGCAGCAAATGGGCTATGCTGCATGGTACAACCAGAGCTTACTAGGTAATTTATGTTGCCTAGGGACTGTAGTTTTCTAATAGATTGAACTGTTAGTTTTCAGGGGGATTTAATGAAATATTGAACCAGATGCCACTGGTCTGCCATGGATGTAGGACTCTGAGAAATGAGGAAGTGTTGCTTTGTAAACAGCTCTTACCTCTGTGCAAAAAAAGGGGGGGAGGGGGAGGGGAAGATAAGAAATAGCCAAAACAAAGGGAAAAATCATAAGCCTTATATGTCTAATTGTGCCTTCTGTAGATTTCTGTAATAAGACAATAGCGTAAGGCCTGTAAGATTTGAAACAGAATTTTTTATACTGTGGATAGTTGTTTAAATGTGAAGCTTCATTCCTTCAATCATTTGTGTGATGGAAGATTTTTCTGAGTGATCATTCCGAGGGAGGCTTTAAGCCTCTGAATATCCCTATAAGTCCACAAGAATATTCTTTAGCTGAAAACCTTGAATGGCACAGTCATAAGGTAATTGACAACAAGAAAAATCTCACTATGAAAAGCTTGTTCTCATCTGGGGAGAAATAATGGTTCTATTATTTCAATTGTCTTGAAACTCATCCTCCTCAATTTCTATCAGTAAATTACAGGGGCTATTTCTCTGAAAATATATTTCAGGAATTGATAAAACTTACTTCTCTCCCCCTTCGTGCATAGGTGGGGAACTATGGGTGTGAAATATTGCATATACTGTGTTGGTTGGTTTTGATGAATTGTTCCCCCCCTTTCTTATTAAACTTTGTTCCAAGGGATGACTTCCTATGGTGGGGGAATGAGAGTAGGGAAAGCAGGGATATGTTCAGAAAGAAATGGGATATAAAAACATAATATATGAATAAACACATGAAATTTTTTTAAAGAAAGGATATTTCAGCTTGTCCTGCCTGGGTACACAATTCACCTTTAGTTTTCACTTTCCTGATAGGTCAGCTGGTTTTCCTGCTTTCTTGTTTCCTTTTCTTTCCCTAAATCCTCTCTTGGTACTTCTTTTCATTTTATCAGAATAATATTCTTTTGTTGCATTTTTTAAAAAATGCCTTTCCAGTCATAGAAGGCCTTTTTATGTTGCCTGACCAGCCTGTCCTATGTGCCAAAGAGCAGTGAGTAGATGGCCACGTGCCAGATTCCAGAAATGTGATTCTGACATATTTCAATATCCACATCTGCCCAGAAGTGTGGAGCTATCAGGGGCAGAGGGTGATCAGTGATATATTCACCAATTAAAATAGACTTTGTGTGAATCTAATTATGAGACCACCAGGTGGGATAGGAAGGGCCTTTTAGATAAGTGGTTCTGTGTCCAGATTAATTTAGTAACTGGATAATCTAGGTTTCTTTTAACAACCGATTATGTTAATACTGATTATGACATTATATTACTAGAGGGGAAATAGCCAGCAAAGATTCTAATTGGAAAACTATTTTACCTCAAGTCAAGTCAACAAGCATTTATTAAATCTCTGTTATATGCCAGGCACTGTACTAAGTAAGGGCTAGGGATACAAAGAAAGGCGAAAAAAACCCCAAAAAAACAAAACCAAAAAAATACTTGTCCTTCAAGGTACTTATAATCTGCTAGATGAGAGAATTTGCAAACCACTATGTAAGTTGGAAACAATCTCAGAGAAAAGACATTAAGATTAAAGGGGACAGGAAATGGTTTTTTACAGGAGGTAGGATTTTAGCAAGGCTTAAAGAAAGCCAGAGAAGCCAGCAGGTTGGAGAAGATGAAGAAAAGAGTTTCACACATGGGGATAGCCAATGAAAATGGCTAAAAGGTAAAGGCAGCTAGGTGGAACAGTGGATACAGTGCCAGGCCTGGAGTCAGGAAGACTCATCTTCCTGAGTTCAAATCTGTCCTCAGACACTTACTAGCTGTGTGACCCTGGATAAGTCACATAATCCTGTTTGCCTCAGTTTCCTCATTTTTTAAAATGAGCTAGAGAAGGAAATGACAAATCACTGCAGTAGCTTTGCCAAGAAAACCCCAAATGGGGTCATAAAGAGTTGGACATGACTGAAAGCAGCTGAACAACAACAACAAGAAGTTAAGTAGAAGGGTGACATGTATAAAGAAGAGCAAGGAGTCTGGTGTCACTAGATGTGAGGGGAGCGGGCTCTATGTCTGTGGTAGGGAAAGGTGTAAGAAGACAAGAAAGATTGTGTGTAGGGGAAGAGCAGGGATGAACGATTTTAAAAGCCAAACAGATTATTTTATAACTGATCTTAGAAATAATAAGGAAGCATTGGAGTTCATTGAACAGGGAAGTGACATGGCCAGTCCTGTGCTTAGGGGAGGTAACTTTGATGGCTAAATAGAGGATGTACAGGAGTAGGGAGAGATTTGAGTCAAGGACACGAACCAGCATAGGCTACTGCAATAGTCCAGCCATGAAGAGACAAGGGCCACGCCTGGGTTGTAGCACTGTCACCTGAGAGAAAAGAGCCTATACTGGAGAAGTTGAAAATATTTAATCAAAAGGAATTGACAAAAGATTGGATGTAGAACATTCATTGTACAAAAAAAGAGGTGAAAGCTGAAGAAAGGAAGGAGGAAAAATGCTATTCTTGTCACAATACCTAAAGGCTGTCGGGATATACGTGATACTGGGAGCCAACATTATTGGACTAAACACGTGAAGGTATGTCTGAGAAAATATCAGGCCTAGTTCTGGCATAGTAGAAAGAGTTCTGGAATGGGAACGAGGAGACCAGAGTTCTACTCTCAGCTGTGACTGTGTGACCTTAGGCAAATTCTTTGACTTTTCTAGCTTCAATTTCCTCACCTATAAAATGAGGATCCTAAGGAATATTTCTAACATTTGGTTTTTCAGTCTTTCTTATAACAAGCTATAGAATTACGTGTAGAAAGGAGGGGGGAAATGGTATGATTGAAATATTGGCACAATTTTTGAACCAGAAGAGGCCTTCTAGGCCAGTAGGCCAATTCCCTCACTATAAAAGGCGGTCGTCTGAGGCCCATGATGTTTATGTTATCTGTCCATGGTAACAGAATTAGAAATTTTCAGACAGGACTTGATCCTGGGTTTTCAAACTCCAGTTATAGTGCTTTCCACACTGCCATATGAAAAATCTTTGAAAAAAATCTTGCTCCAATTACCTGATTTGGTCACTTCTATAACATCGATTTGTATCTGTCAAAGGAAATAGATCTAAGATGAGAAGCATTTCTGCGGTTGTTCAGTTGTTTCAGTTGTGTCTGACTCTTTGTGATCCCTATGGGGTTGTCTTGGCAAAGATACTGGAGTAGTTTGCCATTTTCTTGTCCAGCTCATTTTAAAGATGAGGAAACTGAGGCGGACAGGGTTAAGTGACTTGCCCAGGGTCACACAGTTAGCAAGTATCTGAGGTGACATTTGAACTCAGGAATTTCCAATGAATCTTCCTGACTCCAGGCCCAGAACTCTATCCGCTGAGCCACCTAGCTGCCCTGAAGAGGGACGTGGTTCCTGTCAAATGCCACTGCCACATGGTTGCTGCAGCTAAAAGACCTTCATTCTGTAGATATTTCTTAAGCATATTCTGGGTGCACAGCACCAACCTCACACTATATATATATAAGCA
The DNA here is from genome assembly GCF_900497805.2 of Vombatus ursinus. Classification (NCBI taxonomy): domain Eukaryota; kingdom Metazoa; phylum Chordata; class Mammalia; order Diprotodontia; family Vombatidae; genus Vombatus; species Vombatus ursinus. Next base: position 35,338,934 of record NW_020955033.1, read on the forward strand.
CTGGAGGAGATACAAGGTTTAGGTAAGACTCAAACCTTGCTGTCATAGAACTTACAGACTTGTTCTCTGAGGTGATAGATTATCTTATCCTTAGCTGCCTTCTTTGGAATAATCATCAGGGTAATAAAACCTGTACTCCCCCGTAAATAAAAGCATTTAAATTATAGAAAGAAGGATGTTCTTATTTTTCTTCATAATATTTGTCTTCATGGACCTTATGTCATGCTGATGTGATACAGCTATATATGAACATGTGATATATTACAGGCATTGTAGGTCACATTGTATAATGCCCAACTGAATTTTTATGTATAAGATACAGATTTTGACTTCTATTATCCTTTCTAGCTCTGAAATTCTGTGCATATCGATCAATATTTGTCCATGTCTTATACTTGCAAATGGGTAGAAGTAGTCACAAGTTTAGCTTTTATTTACTCTTTCGCATATTAGCCTGTGAGCAGCCCAGCAAAATGGGAGGGAAAATGACTTTTCCAACATCTGGAGCTGTTAATAACCACAGTGGGTAGAATGCAGTTCACACATATATACATGCACATTTGCATGTATATATGTACGTATATACATTTATGATATTACATATACACACACACACAATCTTGCTGTTGAGGGAGTTTTTTTTTTAACTTTAAAAGGCTTATTTATATACCATATAGTATAAGATACCTAACTTTAGGGCATCAGGTCATACTGCAGTGAACAAGCTTTTATTTAAGCATACAGATACTATGATATGCTATAAAGGTTTTTGTTGTTCAGTCATGTCCAACTCTTTTTTACCCCACTTGAGGTTTTCTTGGCAAAGACACTAGAGTGGTTAGCTTTTTCTTTCTCCAGCTGATTTTATAGATAAAGAAATTGAGGCAAACAGGGTTAAGTGACTTGTCCAGGGTCACACAGCTAGTAAATGTCTGAGGCTGGATTTGAAGTCAGGAAGATGAGTCTTCTTGACTCTAGACCCAGTGCTCTATCCGCTGAGCCACCTAGCTGCGCTATACTATAAGGATACAAATAACAAAAGTTAGACAGTCTCTGCTCTCAAAGAATTTACGGTCTACTGGAGTTTTATCATAAATTTGTTTTTCAGGGTTCCTGGTGTGGAATAACCTTATATAAAGCATGATAGAGATGGATGGATGGATGAAAATAATTTAGTAAGCTCTTAGAATGTTCTAAGCAGTGCAGAGATCTGAGAATATAAATATAAAAGCAAAAGAATTTCCAACCTTAGGAACTTCCATTGTAGCAGGGGAAGATAACAAACACATACTTAAATGGTGTCCAAAGAAAGCAGTTATTATCTTACTCACAAAGATGGTGAATGGAACAATAAAGCAATCTATTGACATGCTCTGTCCAGAAGAAGAAACTAGCTAGGAGTGAAAAAAAAAAGATTGCATGATCATCCTAGGCCTATAGAGCTAAGTGGCAGAGTAAGCAAATACAAATGAATGGGTTGGTTCTAAGATGAACCTACTTTATGCTAAATTCCAGCCTATAATGAGTGATGATATAATGAAAATTTTGAAAAATTTACATGAAACAAAGTTCTCTTTTAAATGAATCATTTGTGTAGACAGTTGTGTCTTTGGGGGAAAAAAGATACTTATCCTAATACACACTGCCAATATAGGTAGCATTCTCAATGTAGAATTTAGATTTATTATTACTATTACCACTACCATTATTATATTTAAATTTAAGAAACATGATCACCAATCTAAAGGGTCACAGAAATATTCTGAAGAAAGAACCCCATCAATAGGGCTGTCCTTAAGAACCAAATACTAAGGAGTTTCAAGATTCTTGGTCAGGTAGGAATTTTATTGCTTTTGGAGAAAGGTTAGTAGAAGACTTAGAACAAATAACGGACGTTTGTAGATAAAATAATTGCATAATAATGGACTTAAATGGTGGATATGGATATAATAATTTTAAAGATTAAAAAAGGAAAATTGAGATGATCTTTTGAGTATAAGAATAAATCACTATGTTAGTGTTGGAATCTACAGAAGACCTAAGACAAATGCCCCTTACTTTAGCGTCATTTTTTTTTTTGGTGTTGCTGTAAATGGCCAAGAGTGAGGGAGTGCGTACTATATTATCTTCAAAGAATTGGAAGTGAGGCTTATATAAAGACCAGTGGAAAGGCAGGAGGTGGACATGAGCAGACTGCAACACATTATGGGTGGAAAAGATGGCCTGGTCAGTTGGTAAGAGCAAAGTTGAATACTATGTGTGCTCCATGAGTATCTTTGCAAAGCAAATCAAAATTAGAAAAGCCCTTAGCACAATGGATGGAACTCGATCTTTGTGGGATACCTATACTGATCCAATCACAAGATGCGCTTGTGTATCTGAGTATCTGTAGAATGGATCCCATAAACAGCTTGATGGTAAAGCTCAAGTATAGCATTAAATGAAGCCTGCAGTTGTGGATCTATGGTCCCTGGAGCATACTCCATGATACCTTGCTTCTGGGCTTATAGCAGGAATTCCTTTAATCTTCCCTCCACCTTACCCTTTCCCCTATGGATTCCTCTGTTTAATTGTTATTCATCCTTGCATCATAGAACCTCAGTATCGGAAGGTGCTTTAGATCTCTGGTCCAGCCTCTGCTGCATCTTCATTTCCCTTTTGAATAGATACTTTTCTTTGCAAGACTTTATCTGTCATTCTCACTCATTGCTTCTAATACTGCCCTTTGGCACCAAGCAGAACAAATTGCATCTTTCTTTCAAACAGTCCTTAAGATATGTAACAGCGACTCTCCTATTCTTCAAGTCTCAGATTAGGTGTCACCTCTTCTAGGACGTTTGCCCTGATCCTCTCCAACCTTACTAATCTACCCCTTGTCTGAACGCTAATAGCATATGACACCTTCAATCCTGCTAATTCACATTAGACTTTGTGTTAATCGTAGTATAAATACATATTTTCTATTCCTTTCTAGACTTCTTAAGTACAGAGATAAATTCTTATTCATCTTGTATATTGTACATATTCAATAAATGCAACCTCATATTCGGTAGGATTTGAACCTACTCGAGGAAACCTTAATGGACCTGTGCCTTCCAAGCTTATATTGGTCTGCTTAGCCACAGACACATTGTACCTTGACCGAGACATAGTGATGTCATTTTGGTCCTCTTTGAGCATGAAGGACAACCGGCAACTCAATAAACACTTGTTGAATGAGGGAATGGATTAATGGAGTAAATGAATTTTCTAAAAGACATCCTCAGACCAAGAAACTAAGCATGATATTGATATAGAATCCTTTTTAGGTCAGAAATCATGAAGCAGTAATCAGGGGTGGAGATGAAGGGTATAAAATAAAAGTCTTTTAAAATACAAAAGGAATAGATCCATAAGGAAGAAGAACAATACTTCCTTATTAAGAATATTCCTGTTTTATTATTGCCTGTTAGTGTTTGAATCATAACCTCCACCACTTCTTTCATTCAAAAGAAGCCATTAAATTCAGATACTTTCTGAATGTGCCCACTATGTGAAAGTTTTAATTAAATCTACAAGTAGAGCTTTAAAAGAACAAGAATCAAATTAATTGCAACAAGGGCCACGCATTTGTTTCTGTGACAGTTCCTGTGCTTTGGAGAAAAGGCAATCTGTGTACCCTTATCAGAATTAGTAAACTCAATATCGCTTTTCATTAGCATGGTAGGTCATTGCTATGTGTCTTCTATCTGACACTGTTTACATGTTAATGACCTCACAAATAGAGTCTGTTCCAACTGGTTTGCTATAGGATTCCAAAGCAGTAAATCCATGAGGTGGAATAAACTGTCTTCTGCTTTCTGCACCATTGGATTTTGTGAGTTCTTCTCTAGATTGGGCTTCGTAATTAGACAGCAGAGTAATTAAGGAAAAATCAGCAAAGGCAAATAGGGCAAAAAAAAAGATTTGCCTCTAATTATGGCTGCTATATGATAGTTCAATATAAATTAATTTGCAATATTATTATTCAGTTTTTGGGAGACCTACAGCTTAATAGAATGAAACAGTTTTAAAAGACCTAAGAAAGATTTTCTCAACTGGAATCAGCAGCTATCCATTCTATATTAGTACCAGTTTTCTAAAATGTAAGAAGGGGAGAGAAGTGGGCAAATACTTTACTTGTTTTTATTATTATATTTTTGAACTTTCAAAATTATAGCACTATAGTGCCATCAAGCTGTGTGTATCCCTCGTGCACAAATGGCCATAATTTTATCTGCTGGCTTGATCAGACAGTATATAATTTTCCTGTTTTAAAATTGTGACCTATTAAAACTGTAGGTCAAATATATGAAGTAAATGAACTGTGCTGGGTTATATTTAACTGCTAAAAAAGGAAACAACCTTAGTTAGTTGGCATGGTTTAGCATACTGAGGCGAGTAGGCATCTGGAAGGTTGATTTTACTGGTCATCTATAGTAGATAATTAGTATTGTAAGGACTAACTTACCCTTTAAGGTTTTCTATGTTTTAGTCAAGGGAATTGATTCACAAGCAGAAAATAGTATTTTCTCACCTATAATATAAAACTGGTTTAATTATGAGCTGGCCGACGTTCGTTACTACATTTTTTTACTTGTTTCTCACTTGTTGGTTACTAAAAGCTAAAGGGAAGAAATTTGTTCTTTCATGTCTAAGCAAGTCATGGTATTTTTAAAGGGCCAAGGGCTTCTTACACATAAATTAAGGGAAGTCATATAATAATGTTTGCAGACTCTTAGACACTAAGGTCAACCAGAATCAAATAGAGACTTTAACAATTATGTGCATTGATGTGAACAATTTCCTGAGGGCATATTTGCCCAGTATTTTGAATAGCATGATGAATTACTTGTTATACTACAATACTGAGGTACAAAAAGAGAGAGATTGTTCAGATGTAATCTGAAATTCTTTTTCGGCATGGGCCTCCAGACAAAGGTTTATGATCAATATATCATCCTTTTTATTAAGTGTCTGCTATGTGCTTGGTCCTGGACAGAGTGGAGAACCTATGGCCTCAAGGCCACACGTGGCCCTCTAGGTCCCCACGTGCGGCCTTTTGACTGAATCCAAACTTCACAGGACAAATCCCCTCAACGAAAGGATTTGTTCTGTAAAACTTGTACTCAAAGCTGCACCCAAGGACCTAGACGGCCACTTGCGCTTCGAGTCTGCGGGTTCCCCACCCCTACTAGGGATACAAGTACAAAGAATGAAACAGTCTTCATGGGGACAGGCTCTCACATTCTAATGGGGGAGAGAGCAAACATAGGCTCAACATGCGGACATCTATCAAAATAGGTTAAATTACAATTTATCTTCAGTGAATTAAGCATTGACCTTTCTAGAGGCAGTTAGATTAGATTACCTATGGTGAGCCCCTTGTAGTTTTATGTCTCAGTTCATTAAATATTGGTGCAAATATGAACAACCTATTTTTAATATTTATTCAAAATTTACCTTAGAACTATTAAAAAAAACTAGGATTGATTACTTATAAAGTAACTCACTCTCAGTTACTTAGTTTAACTCATGCAGCTGTCTATATGTATTAGGGATGGTTAAATTAGGGAACAGAAGTGTACATTGCTGTCTACAGGAGCCTAACCTACACTGTGTTTTAAGAAGCCCAATATCCATTACATGGAAAGATGAATGAAAAGGTCATCCAAAGAAATTAGCTCCAGATACACAGAGTTGTTACTCATGAAAGATTATGCTCTGATTAGCAAAACACCAGCAGCCAGTCAGGCAAAAGAGATCAGAGCTGGTGACCCTCAGAAAGAAAAATTAACCTCAACAATAAATAAAGGTTACCGGCCTCCACAAGCACTTGAAGCACAAGCTGAATTTGATTAATCATATTTTAAACTGTACTTGAAGGCCCATGGAAAGTTTTGTGAGTCAGAGTGAATAAAAATGCAGCTACTTTTTTTAGTACCTTTAAATGCCTTTTTAAAAAATATATATATGTTATGTTCATTTGTTTACTCTGGCTTTTTTTCTTTTGTTATTTTTTTTTTTTAGTTTTCAACATTCGCTTTTATAAGATTTTGAGTTCCAGATTTTTCTCCCTCCCTTCCCTTTCCCCTCCCCTAGGCAGCATGCAATCTGATAGAGGCTATACATGTGCAATCATCTTAAACATATTTCCACATTTGTCATGTTGTGAAAGAAGAATCATAACAAAAGGTAAAAACCACGAGCAAGAGAAAGCAAAAAAGAGAGAGAAAATAGTATGCTTTGATATGCATTGATATGGCTTTTCAAAATCTTTTATTAGTCCCCTTCCCCTCAAGAAAATCCTCTGTGTGTTTTGTCTGTGTGTATACACTTTGGTTTTGTCTTATTTTCATAACTTATTCCAATTCTTTTAGTCTTCTAAGAATTCTGAACTTTATTTTAGCAATATTTTTTCTTTAAAAAAAAACTTTCAAGGAGCTTTTTTTGTTGTTATTGTTCATTTGTTTCAATCATGTTTGCCTCTTCATAACCCTATTTGGGGTTTTCTTTGCAGAGATACTGGAGTGATTTGCCATTTCCTTCTCGTGCTTATTTTATAGATGAACAAACTGAGGCCAGCAGCCCAGGGTCCCACAGCTAGTAAGTTGTCTGAGGCCAGATTTTAATTCAGGAAGAGAGGTCATCCTGAGTACAGGCCCAGCATGCCATTTGCTGCACCACCTAGCTGTAAAATGTTTGAGGAAAAGAGTTGTTTTCATTCTTATCTGACTCTTTGTGATCCCATTTGGGGTTTTTTTGGCAAAAATACTGGAGTGGTTTTGCATTTCCTTCTCCTGCACATTTTATAGATGAGGAAACTGAGGCAAACAGTGCTAAATGACTTGCCCAGGGTCACACAGCTAGTAATCATCTGAAGCCAGATTTGAACTCTTCCCAATTTTAGGCCCAGCACTATCCACTGCACCACCTAACTTTTCATAGCTGGTTTTATTTCCTTCTTCAAGGAATTGTCCAGTATATAAAATAGCTCCACTGTTTTCCTGAGTAATTCCTTCCAGATTTTTCCCATAACAAAGTAATATCAAGAATACTTTTGTTGGTGATAAGCTTTAAGGATAAAATCAGAATGGTGCTGATTGTGGCTTTCCCTTCCTTCAGGAGTTGTTTCCTTATGAATACATACAGTGTCCACCTTTTTTATTTTCTTTTCTATAATCAACTGTCAATTTTTACTTTTTCTCTAACTAGTTGATGGCCCAACTGGATACAGACAGCTGGTTCAAAAATGAATTTATTTAGCATTTATTTCCATTCTGTTAAGATATAAACAGTTTCATGTTTTAGAATGATAGTTTCCATGTATAAAAGTCTTTTGTTTTTTTCTTAAATAAAACCTTTCATGCTCTTCAATGTGAGACTTCTAGTTAGCAGTCCTTTGGTCTTTTTCTTTCTTTTTCCTCATCTAGATTTTCCAATCATTTTTCCCCGTTTGTCTCTTGTGAACATCTTATTGTTTAAGTCACTGGGATTCTTAGGTAGGCATATGTTGACTAGTTGTAAAGAGTCTTATCCAATTCTTAATAAAAATTTCCTACTATATCCTCTAAAAAATGTTGATGCATAAGCTCCAAATTATCTTCCAAGTTATCTTTTTGCTTATATTTATCATGAACACTATAAGACAAGATGATCAGATATTCCATAAAATGATGTCTGTTGTGTTTAATCAATTGATAAAGCCAACTCTTCAATATCCTTTATTCACCTTTCAAGAAAAACATGTCATCCTTCCACTTAGCTGACATTTCTTAATGGTTTCTGTGTTCATTTATAATGAGAATGGCAATCTTAATATGCTTTCCTTCCTCCTCTGTATATGTGTATGTATATATGTATATACATACGTATATGTGTGTGTGTTTGAGTGTGTGTGTACGTAATGTCATTTATCAATTTGTTTATTGTCTTAACAAGTCTCACATTTAGAGGACCAACGTATAATTTATGTTTGCACTCTAAAATCCTTTTGGTTTTTAGAAGCCCCTTTCTACCTCTCTGCTACCATTACTGCAGAAGTGAAAGGGAATCATATAATACTGAGTTCCATTTTGTTTTTGTTTGCTTGTTTCATGTTGCCATGGCCAAAAAAATCATCACCCAGAGTCCAACCTGTTAATGATGAGCCTCTTCCTGCTTACTTAACTGAGCTGGTACTCAGATGACATCTGAGGCCACACTTGAAGCATTTTCATTTGGTTGTACCTGCTACAGTTTAATATCAATTAGCATAGCAATAAAAACCCATACCTTTACATCCATACCACAAAGAGGCCTTAGAATAGGAAGCAGTCAGAGTAGACTCCTAAAAGTCACACTTAAATGGTTTGTAGTTGTTGGATGTGAAAGGTGGAACTAAGACAGGGTATAGGGTCTCAAATTATAAAGGTCAGGGAGCCAAGAAAACTAAAGAATTAGTATTTACAAGATAGCACTTCTCTTGGATGCCATAATTGTCAAAGAGTCACACCAACTTTTGAAGAGCATCTCCTCTCCAAAAAGGTAGAAGCCCTAAAACTTGAAAGAACCCCAGTTCTTTTGAAGGTGAGATTTGTTAGCTGCCCACAGTATAAAGTTGCTTATTCTGTAATTGGGCTATAATCCTTCCTGGGGACATGAGAGAGCAAAACTTGTTAGGGAGCTAGAAAAGAGGACAAGTCATGTAATGCCTTGTTGTAAGGTTGATAGAGAAGGCTTTACTTTTTTAATAATTTCTTCCACATTAATTTATTAGATACCTACTCTGCTAGACATAGGGCAGATAGATGACCTAGTGGATAGAGTGCTGGGCTGGAGTCAGGAAGACCTGAGTTCAAAATTGGCCTCAGTCACTTACTAGCTGTGTGACCCTGGGCAAGTCACTTAACTGTTTGCCTTAGTTTCCTCATCTGTAAAATGAGCTGGAGAAGGAAATGACAAACCAATCCATTATCTTTGCCAGGAAGACCCAAAAGCAGTCATGAAGAATCAGACACAACTGAAAACAACTAAATAACAACAATGCTAGGCACTTGGTAGTACAAAAACAAGACAACAATGGACTCTGCTCTCAAAGAGCTTATATTCTACTAGTAGGTAGGGGAGGCTCTCAAGATTTGCACAAGTAAGTGCAAGATCATTTTAGAAGGGGAGCGTAGAAGTGAGAGATAATGCTAAACTATTACAAACTAATTAGAATAATAAACTTGGAGTCAAGAAAACTTGAGTTAGAATCCTCAGTTTCATTGTCTGCCCCTTAGCAAGTCAACTCAACATCACTCAGATTTAGTTTCTCCAGCTGTAAAATAAGGATAATAACAGCACCTACCTCAAAGGGTTATTGTGAAGATTGAATATGGTAACAGAAATTGTCATTTAATAGATTCTTAAAATAATTAGTAAATCTCTTGAGTGTATTTAATGTTTTATAGTTTGCAAACTGTTTTTCTATTTATTATCCCATTTCAATCTTTAACCAGCCCTTTAAGCTGGCTAATGCTAATACTATCCCTGCTTTAGAGGTGATGAAATAAAGATTCACAGAAGTTAAGGGATTTGCCCAAATGACATCTAATAAAAACCCAAGATTGAAGCCAGTGTTTCTGACTGCAGTCCCAGGGCTGTTTCCACCCTCCCATGCTGCCAGGTTTTAGTGAAGTCAAGTGATTGGCTTGGGGGATGATGTGAATGCCTCAGTTAATGTCATTTTCTTCTGTATGTAATAAAGGATAATTTTGTCATGAAACTTTCCCATTTGATGTTTTTCAATATACCATATAACATTAAGTTAAATAAATCAAAACCAAAGGCCTATGAAGAAATAATAAAACATTATCAAGTTTTCCCTCATCAATTATTCCAAAAAATCCATTCCCTTTTATCAATTCTGTCAAAGGTTTAAAGACATTTCCCTATCCTAAAACCTCATAAGAAGGTTAATTTCATTCTGATAAAAGTTGGAAGAAATAAAGAAATGTAGGAATTAGCCTATTTTTGTAAGTTTTCTAGCTCAATTTTAGGATGAAAGAGAATAAGATGAGCATTAGAGTTTTAGAACTTTAAATGAAATGGGCCTCTGAATTCTCTTCTGAGCTGTGTCTGTCTTTTCTGGCATTTAGCAAAATGCTAAACTAGCCATTTTCTGTAACAGCATTATACCAGAAAAGCAGAAGACTGATTGATATTAATACAGTATAGGCCAGAATTCAGCATAAGATGGGTCCATCTTGAACCGCATAGAAAGAGTTTCATTTCTGAGGTCCAAAAGCACCAAAATCTTACTTCAGAGGCAATAATAAGGCTCAAAATAAAAGACTCACAGGCCCCCAGTACGATTTAAAAATCATTTTTCAAGGCAAAGAAGGCAGCAAATGTAACTCGAGTCAGAAGGTTTGGTTTTAATTGGAATGCTAGCTATGTAGAACCCATGTCTTTTGATCTCTTTCATCCTATTTCTTTATCTTTAAATGGGCAGTATAATACTTGAAATATCCACCCCATAGTATTGTTGTAAGGAAAGTCTTTTGTAAATCTTAAAACTGTATGATTGAATTGTTTTTTTTATTACCTTCTTTTGTTATGTCCTGTGTTTAAAAAATGTTTTTGTTGTCGTTCAGTCATTTTTTTTTCAGTCAAGTCTGACTCTTTGTGATCCCATTTGGGGTTTTCTTGGCAAAATACTGGTGTGGTTTCTCATTTTCTTCCCAGTTCATTTTACACATGAGGAAACTAAGGTAAATAGGGTTAAGTGACTTGCCCAGGGTCACACAGCTGGTAAGTGTCTGAGGCCAGATTTGTACTCAGGGAAATGAGTCTTCTTGACTCCAGGCCCAGTGCTCTCATGCAATATAGCACCTCGCTGCCAGAAATATGTTGTGATTCCCCAAACCTCCTACCTCACATTATTTTACTTAATGCTTTTAATATTAACCAAATTTTACGTTTTTCAGTTTTTTCAACATTATTGTAGATTCCTTCCCAGCAACTTCATAATCATGTATATGGTCTTTAGAAATCAATTTTTCATGAATTCATAACTTTGCCATAAAACGTTGCTCCAGGGAAACTTTAAAAAGTTTGAAAACATTCTTCATTATAGGATCACAGGATTTTAGAATTGAGAAGGATCTTAGAGATTATTTAGTCCAACAGTATCATTTTACAGATAAGGAAACTCAGGCCCAGAAAGATTAAGTAACTTGTCCAAGTCATACTTCCAAGTAAGCTGAGATTCAAAACCAGAGCTTTGGAAACTGTATCTAGTGCGCTTTCCACTGTACCTCACATTCTTTCCACTTTTTCTTCTCCCTTACATCCATTTAGTAACTCCTAACAATTATCTGCCTAATCCAACCTTCCTTTTCATTCCAACAAATACCATACCAACAAATAGGTCCTTGTTACCCTTCTCTGTACTACTTGTACTTGTCTTCTAATAAATTATCTCTTTTATAAGTCATTGTTTTTATCTTTGCTATTTTAGTTAATGAAAAGTAAGTAATTGGGCATAAGGTTCAAGTCATAGTGTCTGAGGGAGCTGAGGATCCAGAAATTGGTCCTTCCTTCCCATTGTCCTAACTGTTTGGCCCTGTGACACATGACATTGATTTATACAGAATCCCACAGGAATCTTGATCTGCATTACTCATTTGGTAATTGGCATATATTGTGATTGTAATTGGTCTATGTTGTAATTGACTGAATACTGTGATTCATCTTTTCAGACTGTATCTGGTCCATATCTATATACACATACCTATATAAACACATGTGTGTATATATGTACATGTATATATTTATATGTATGTATGCATGTTCATGTATGTATATAGACATATCTATATGTGTATATAGATATGTCTATATACATACATACAAATATATCTTTATACACATACATATATAGAGAGATATACACATTCTACATACATATCTAACTTCTCCATGTCAATATATACAATCTATATGTATCTATCATGTGTGTGTATATATTATATGTATATATGTATTTATATATAGTATGTATGTATATACTCTGTGTATACCTATACACATATATACTATATGCCCTCTTAAATGGCTTCTTAAACTTTTTCTGTTCGTGACCTCTTTAGCACTTCTTAAACTGTTCCATCCCATATGCAGTGGAAACCTACATATATACTATTTATATTGTACATATACATTATACTATATGGTATACCATATACATGTATATATATACACACATATATACTAAACACACACATATACTGTATATACATATAGATATGTATGTATCACATATAGCCAGACCATGAAGTGTTCTGTGCCAGACAATTGTGAGGGCATTGAGAGATCAACTCTCAAGATATCTAAAGTATGGAAAGAAATCAAAGGTATAGAAAAAAATTTCAGGCTTTATTGCTATCCCCCAAAAAAGATTGACAGTATATCAATAATTGCTGATCAGTGTGTCTATTTACCATCTATACAAAATTTTATGATAATCTATGCACACACAAAGTACATTCTTGATGAGTGTATTAGAAGGCATAAGGCAGTGTTTTTTAAGTGATATTCCTTAGCTGGTTCCATCTTTATCCTTATGCATTTGACTGACAAATGTGGAGAATACAAGATCGTATTGTGGGACTTGCTTTTAGAAGACATAAAATCTTTTGATTTGGCATGAACCAATTAAGAAGTGTTTATTATGTCCTTACTCTATGTCAGGTATTATGCTTATCACTAGGGATACAGAAAATAGTCCATGCTCTCAAGGAGCTTACATTTTACTAGGTGAATTCAATAGTATCAGGGGTTGTGGTCAGAAAGTTTTGTTCTTTTTTTGATACAAGAATCATGAGTGGAATCATAGGGTGTTAGAATGTTACATCCTTTGTAGTAGCAATAGTAATGTTGATTGTATTATTGTCCTGTAAATAGTCAGTGGAAAAGAGTCAAAGACTATATAGATAGTGGCAGGAAAAGGGTGGCAAGATGGCCCCATATTAGGCAGTGGAGTCCTAGTGAATGGCTAGTTTTGATAAAGCATGGTCTTGCCCAGATAGATATTAAGGGATGAAGAATTAACTTACTTACCTTACATAGGATAACTACACCTTAGAGTTAATTTCAAAGCTGAATGGTTCTATTTCGCTAGAGCAAAAGGACAGGGACACAGGAGGTCAGGAACCAGAGAGTTGCTGTTCCTGGTAAGGACAGAGTTGCTGCTGCAGGACAGATGGCATGATTCTTTTGAGACCTGAAAGACAGAAGAGATAAAGCATGATATGGAGCTGAGAAAGTATGAAAGTATGAAAGGGTGAAGTAACTTGCTCACTTTCCAGTCAGACCCTTTCTGAGAAATAAAGGGGTTGCTGTTACTGGTGTGGTGAAGCCTTCAAGGGAAAGACAGATGTCAAGTTAGAGTGGTTAGATTCTGATGTCCTGGTGGATAACTCAATCAAAGTACTGTCTTAAAAGCTCCCCTTCAATGAGGTGTCTCCCGTGTTTACATCAAAGTTATACAAAGTGCCTTAAATGATCCAATAGGAGAGACCTGACCATTTTATCAGCTGAGGCTTAAAAAATAATGATGAGATGTTAGCTTGGCAGAGATGTTCACTAATGCCATGGAGGAAATGCAGCCTAGGGTTCAAGTCTATCTGGGATTCCCTATATGTGGTGATGTTCTCCATAACCCTCTATTTATGGATGACATTATGCCAAGTTTATCTAGTCCCAGAACACTGCAAAAACTTCTGGGTGGGGTTCGTCACCCCTCAAAATAATCTGGCCAGACTATCCACACATTCAGCAAAATCCAAGTGGATAAAGAATGCCTAGTTTCCATATTGCAGTATTTCCTATAGTTGGATGGACAACTTATAAAGCTCATCCATCTTTGTGTAATGAACAGTATTTGAGCCCAGGATAATAGGATGAGGGAGAGTAGAATGGATTGTCTTTTAAGAAATTGCAAAGTTCTTTTAATGTGATTTTACCCATTCATTCTAAATGTGAATTTATCCAAATTTATCCATCAGAGATCAATTTTTTATACTTCATCCAGTGTTGTCTGACTTTAAGATGTGAAACCTATACTATAGTCTCTGACAAATTGAAAATGAGTATCATCTAGATGGGAATGGAAAAGATCAACTAGTAGGATGCAGGGAAAGCACTGGTGGCATAATTATTAACTCTAAAAACTGTCCTTTCTCTGTCCCATCCATTAAATATCCCCTTTCTAGATGGCTTTCATATTCATGAGGTCAGGAGTCCTTTTGTCTGAAGAAGACTGTTCAGACCCTCTGGTTTCATTAGGCATTTTTAAAGATTCCATATTCCTTAGGGATGTACTTCCTCAGGGAGATAGCTGGGATGCATATAAATTGACATAATGGCATATCAGAAATCTTAAGGTGGAAAGAATAGAGGGCTGGAAACATTCAAATACATAACAGCAGAATTCATATGTTTGAAGTCCAATGCATCACACCAAGTTTGAAAGAATTCCTAATAGAGCTACTTTACACATGAAAAACAACACTACTGTTTTCATTGACCAATATATCAAAACTTATTCTATTTGCCTTTTGGAGATTTTACACAGATGGCAGTTTTAGATGCTTATATTCAACATCATAACAATATTTTTTTCTTTTTGTTTCTAACCACTCTTAAAAGCATATGAATTTTTCATCCCAGAAGACAAAAATATGTTTCATTCAAATTTCAGCACAAATCCTACCTTCTACAAGAAGCCCTTCTCCAAACCCCAGAATGCTAGGACTTTTCTTTGAGATCATCTCCAATTTGTCCTGTATATCTTGTTTGAACATAGTTTGTTGGCATGTGGTCTCTTCCATTAGCCTATGAACTCCTTCAGAGCAGGGACTGTGTTTGCCTTTCTTTGTATGCCCAGTGTTTACTTTAGTGCCTAGCATACAGTAGATGCTTAATAAATGCTTGCTGACTTGACATGACTTGACTTCCACAAATTGTGTTTGGTCATTTCAGTGGTGTTTGACTTTTTGTGACCCCATTTCAGGTTTTCTTGGCAAAGACATAAGACATTCCTTTTCCAACTCATTTGACAGATGAGTAACTGAGGCAAATAGGGTTAATTGGTTTGCCCAGGGTCACATAGCTAGTAAGTGTCTTGAGGTCAGATTTGAGTTCAGGAAGTTGTCTTCCTGTTTCTCAGCCTAGAGCTCCATTAGTGTGCTATGCTGTCTAGCTGCCCTGACTATCACAAATAGAAAAGACTATTTTATAAATTGGTGGGTTTAAAATCAGAAAAGTAAAGTATGCCAACTTGCATTAATTATTCTTCTGATATTTGCAGGGGGGAGGGGGGCAACAATCCATGTTATTCAGAGCATCCCTTCTTGAGGGAAAAGACCCAGGGGGCATGTGGTTTGTATGGTTCAACATAAAGCTAGCCACATCCATACATTAAATTTGAATACTTTGTTGTAGTAGGAAGAATTCCTCTCGTGCTTCATACAAAAGGACACTGCATGTGCACAGCTGGAATTTTTGCAGCTATTCATTGTAGCAGTAGCTAACATTTTTTAGCATTCTATCCCATTGAACCAACCGATAATTTTGGACGCAACTCTGCAGGAGATATCTAAGTGAATAATGCTGTTCCATAATGAACCAGCCACCAAATGCTTCCTGTATATAACAGTCATGCATTATCATGATGTTAAAGCAAAATGTCAATCCTAAGTAATTTGCACACTATCACGGTTTGAAGATATACTTTACACTTTGTCTTTGAAAGGAAACAATAGAGTAGAGCTCTCTTTTTGTGAGTTTTATAACCAGAAAATGCCTTAACAATAAAGAGGAGATGATCGTTGAGATTAGTTCTAGTCTGTATTGAGAAATCAGACTGAGAGAAAAATTTGTGTCAATCCAGTCAATCAGAAAATGGTGGTGGCCACATTCTGCTTTTTAGAATTTGTAAACATCATTTAGAAAACTTACTGGGTATAGATTTTGTCTATGATCTTAATGACAATAAAATCATAGTGTTGAATAGGACCATACTACATTCATCTCAGGAGTTGCCTTTTTTTTAAAGACTTCATCTCCATATCTTACCCAAGCAATAAGTATAGAGGCTAATCACAGTCCTGGTCCCATCCTACCCATCATAAGAGCTTTGATGTGTTCTGTGTCTAACTTGGACTAATTTACCCTTCTTTCCCCGATCTGATGGTACCCCACTCCTGGAAGCTCATCATACTGTTGAACTTTGTGTAGACACTCACCCATCTTAGCCTACTGCAGCCCAGAACTCGAGAGAGCCTCTCTGGCAGCTGGAATTATAGGTATGCATCTCCACCATGCCAGGTTGCAGGAGTGTTTCCCTTCATGGTGTATATACATCAGGCTGTAGCAAATCAGGAATCAGGACAGTATCAGGATCAGATCCTCTTTATGTAATCTAAGCCTATTTTTGTGGTTGTTTTTGTAGTTATTCTCTTTTGGGCTATGGTCTGTAAAAGTTTTGGAACCACTAGTCTCAGCCAGGATGGAATTTGGCAGCCTTTCAGAAGTAGCATGCCAAGTTTTTCTTCAGTTACTCTCCTGTAATGGTAGGGGACAAGAAAAGTGGTAGCTGTTCATCATGGGAGAATCTGGGCATGGCGGAAACAGTAAAATCATCCTGGAAGAATACTTCCCCTAGGCTTGTGGCAACACAGTAAACATGACAAGCCCCAGCATGTGTTAGAGAATCACCTTTTAAAATGTAATAGGGAAAGAATTTATACCTTAATTATTGGTAAATATCGGAGATTAGTTAACAGCTAACTTACACGAGGAATGGCACATGAGATAAACTTCTTTAGGGAAGTGGGATACCAAGAAAGAGGAAAATAGTTGGTGACAGAGGAATGTGGTAAAATCAAACTTTACTAATTCACCAGATTTACCAGTTTACCATTTATCTTTACCAATTTACCTTTCCTGCCTCAACAATTCAAATTTGACCTCACCTTTGGCATGTATACCATAGGCTGCTAATCCTTCATCTAACTTATGCTTTTTAATGAACGTAACTATGGGACAAAGCCCAAATCCTGGCTACAAATACAATAAGCCCTCTCCTGTCCTTTTTATTTCCAGGCCTGTCACACTGTCACTGGAAGAAAAAAGCCTGTGTCACAGGGCTAGGTTATTAAAAAGTCCAGCCTGGTTGTTATGCAGCACTGTTTTCTTTCTGAGATGTTTGTAAATAGATTTTATGATTATCTCTTCCCCTCTCCTCAAGTTGTTCCCTAGGTATCAACATTAAGTGGGCAGGTTTTTAACTTCCAAAATTATGCCCCTCTAAAAAAAAAAGATTAAATGATGGCAAAAATATTTTGCTTCCCCAGATGAGTTTTGGTAGAATATAATAAACATAAAATAGATCAGCTCAACCATCACACATCTTGTAGGCCAGATGCATTCTCAAAAGGGTAATATTTTGCACATTCTAGGTGCCCTCATCATTAGGGCAAAACATGTGGAGAATGAGCAATGCAGAGACCAGCACAGGGTACACAGCAGGCAGCCTTCTGCTTTGATTAAGATGGAATATTGCATTCTTGGACCCAGTATCTCCCATGTTACAGGGACCCAGGGGCTGCACTTACTTGTTAAAGTTCCATTCAAATTAGCCGCTATCTCCAGACCCCTCCATTCAAATTAACTGCTCTAGCCAGACCCTGAGCAAGAAGCTATTAAACTCTCGGGCATAAGGGTATCAGTGTAAAGGAAAAAAGTGGTGTGTTGTTCTTGATTTGCAGCTTTACCTTGTGGATTAGTTGCTTATGCTTAATTTTGAACCAAAAAAAAAAAAAAGACACTGGTATTAAGATTTACCATCGCCAGTTCCCAAAGGGCTCATTCTATTAGTGACACTGACTTTTGCATTGTGTAGCCATCTACCGGTTATAATGCAGAAAAGCTAGATTCACAAGAACAACCTGTTAGGAAAAGCAAAACACCATATTAATTTTGTAGCATCAGATTATTTTTACTCTTTACTGTTCTCTTTTTAATGACAGTGAATTTAGGCTCAACCCCGTAATATTCCTCATTAGGGGGATGATATTTTAAATCAGACAGTCATTTCCCCCCATTCTAATGACCTCTCCACCATTTTCCTCCTTCCACTATCTGTGTACCACATCCTAATGCATGCTTACAGTGTTTGCCTCCATGTCAAAATGATTTTGTTTTCCCTTTGTCCTACCACTTCCTTCCTCACACACTCAGTTTTGTTTAAAAATGATTTGGCAACAAGTAACGTCCAGAGGCTCCTTGTAGTCAGTGGGATAGCATTTGGTTCCTCTTTCCTGTTTCTTTCTAGCCAGGGGAAATTTGTGGCCAGCAGAAAAGTCACGAGGCAAAAAGTATCCAAAAATGAAAAGGCAGGGCACAAAAATCCAAAATGGCAAACTCTGTACACCACCAGCATCAGCACCCCTGTGCTGCTGGCTCAGTAGTCTGTATGGTCAGCAAGAGCACACACCACACTGCCTGGGATCGAGTGCTTTCAGTCTGTTCCTCAATAGCCTATCAGAGAACATGTTGGACTGCAGCCTAGAAACAGACAGACTACGCTATGAATAGGAACTTTTCTGACTTGTCTGTGGTAGCATGGGTATTTATTAGGCCTTATTTATTTGTTGTGATTGCAACAACAGAATGATTTATAGCCTAGTCAGGCTGGAAATAATGCGAACGGGAAGTTTCACAGCCACAGCCGAGTTCATCCAACGTACTCCATCTGTTCAAAGCAAATGCAGAATTCCACTCCTCAATGACATCTCTGTGCCGATAGTTTATTTTTCAAGCTTTTGAAATGCTGCTTTTCCCCCCTACACTCCTGCTTGCTAATGTCATGTGCTAGAGTTATATAGTACCAGCCAGCACAAATCCCAGGTTGCTTTCTCTGTTACATTGAGCTGCAAAAACCTTTTCATTATTATTATTCTTTCTTATGCATTAGAATCTTGTTCCATCTCATCTATCAAATATGAAGGGTCACCTCAGAAATTGTTTCCTAGAGTTGTCTTAAGAAATCAACAGCTCAGCAAAAAGGAGACATTTTGGGGTATAGCTTCAGTTTCGTCTCACTATAAATGTGATATTTCATTTTTTTTCAAATCCCCCCCATACCATACCTCCTATTATGGAGGAAGAATCAGGTACTGTGAGTTTGAGGCAAGAGAACTGACTCTGTGGAACCCATGTTCACTTATTAGGCAGAGTTCTCCACATTTTAAATTCCATGTTTCCATGTTAAGAAAAATTCAACATAATACAACCCTTCGCGTACTTCTGCCTCATGGATTCCATGAAGCTGAGTCAAATCTTTGACTGAAGCAGGTGTTACTTGATAGAGGCATACAGTCTCAGTGATATCCAGATTTCAGGAAGAGAAAAATATCTGCAAGGAGAATAGTTTCTGAAGTAAACCTAACCAGAAGTAGGACTCAGAATAGAATTAATACCAGACTGGTTTTCTTAAAATTCAGATCTGAGCCATATCTCTCATGTACTCAAATATATTCAATGGCTTACTGGTACCTCTAGGAAAAAAATTCAAAGTTCTTAGGATGGCAATTAGTGCTTCCCATAATCTGATTCCCACCTACATTCCAGTCTTATTTCGTGTTATTTTTTTTTTCTTTCATACACTCTACCTGCTAGACCAGCCAGCTTGCTAGCTTTTCTGCCTCTATACCTTTACCTATTATCCTTCGTGTTTGGAACCCCATTCCCTTCTTAACTTTAATGTCATCAAATTCTAAGATTCCCTCATGACTCACCTCAGGTACCATTTCCTATGTGATCCCCTTCTAGATCTCCACATACCAGATCTCAGCATTCTGTCCCACTTACAATTACTTTGTATATATCTTGAATTTATTGACTTGCGTACATTGTGTGTACTGCCAGTAAACAGTAAGCTCAATGAGGATAAGGACTATTTTGTTTTGTTTGTTTTTCTTCATTATCCACAGGGCCTACTAGTGTTTGGCACACAGTAGGTACTTAAGTATTTGTTGAAGTGAGTTACTGTTGAATTATAGTACTACACATCAAAACTAAAAAAAAAAATCGATGCAGAGCAACATTGATATTTATATTATATTATAGAAGTGATATAGAAATGAAAAAGTTGTAATATCTGGATAGTAACCGAAACTTAGAGAGCTTTGTTTCCATTAACTATATCCTGCCCCTTTCTAAAATAACACGTTGACCACCCACCTATAGTATGAATCTTGTAGGCTAAGCTTCCTGGAGGAAAATTTCTTGTGCATCTATTTCTACCAAACTAGCTATGCTATGGATTGTGAACATTAACGTCAGATATGCCACACATATCATTATGGTTCTGAGACTTTACTGATTTCATTAATGCCTGAAAAAGCATCTCCATCTACTAAGTACACAGTAATTGGACTGTGTCAGGTCATTGTATGCCCTTTCTTGAAGGTAAATCTGAACTTAAAAAAAAATAGCATCACGGAACCCTCAACTTGATAAAAGGCCTTTATGGAATGTATCAAAAATTGTCAGGATTCATTCTCCCTGTTCAGGTGAATCCTTAGACTTCTGTTCCAAAGGTCTATAAAATTAGCATGCTTTTACTGTTGGAGAGAATAGAAATGGTAAGAAATAATATGAGAAATAGTTTAGCTTCTTGGAGAAAAGTGTTGTGTAAATAAAAGGTAGTGTTATTGTGTCTGAAAAGATCCATCAGCCTAATAGTTCTAAAAAGCTATAAAACTGGCTTTCTAACATATTTGTATTGGTGTGGGATTTGGGGTTAGCTAGGAATAGCTCCTATCATTAGTCTTAACTTGGAGATATATACACATGTGTATATATGTGTATGTATGTATGTTGTTCAGTTGTTTCAGACTCTTTGTGACTCCATTTGTGGTTTTCTTGGCAAAGATACTGGAGTGGTTTGCCATTGAAACTGAGGCCCACAGGGTTAAATGACTTGCCCTGAGTCATGCAGCTAGTAAGTGTCTGAGGCTGGATTTGAACTCAGGTCCCCCTGGCTCCAAGGCCAACGCTCTATTCACTGTGCAACCTGGCTGCCTTGTACATGTTTATGTTTCTATTAAGTGGTTGAATTTTTAATGATTATTGCCAATGGTTCCCTCTATTAGAACTGATAATTTATGGTTTCTGTGTTCATTCCTCCATGATACTAACTTAACTTGACAAACCATTTTATATAACTTTATGATTTTAATACATATGTTGATATAAAATAATTTAAATGAGTTTTCCTTTTAGTTATCATACCCGTGTGCATATATACATGAAATGAAACTCCCTAAACTCATGTGTTCACATTAATTCTCTTTTATATTCATATGTGTGTGTCTCTGTGTGTTGGTTTTACAGAGAGAGAGAGAGAGAGAGAGAGAGAGAGAGAGACATATGCTCTGATAGCATGATGGATGGAAAACGGTCCTTAAAGTTAGAAAAACTTGGGTTCAAATCCCATATCTGAGATATATACATAAATGTATATGTCTGTATGTATGTATGTGTATTTTACATATGTATGTACACACACACATGCTTGCGTCTGTGGCCCTGGACAAATCATTTAATTTCTCCATGCCCTAGCTTGGGAAGCTTTTCTATAGATGTGTGTGTGTATGCATGTGTAAATATACATATATGCCCTGCACACATATACATGTTTATATATAAATGTGCATTTGTATATACACATAGATAGATTGTATACATATGATCATATAATTTAGGAGTTGGAAAGTCCATCACTAAAAGGAAAACTTACTGAAGCTTATTTTCAATATTTTCCCCACCAAATGATGTGGAATATGTACTTTTCTGTGTGGAAGACATACAATTCTATGAATCATTTTGTTAAGTCAAGCTACTATCATATGGAACGAGTACAGAGCACTATCATTTGTCAGTTCTGAAGGAAGTGACCACTGGGGCAGATAATTAAAACAGAAAATATGCCCTGCATTTAACACAAAGATTGTCTTACCCTTCTGGTCCAGGACTCCTGTGACTTACAGAAAACCCAAAATTGAAGCTACTGTTTTCTTCACCTTGGTAATAGCTTGCTCTTGAGAATGGGAGTCAAGGTGAGCGGCAGCTAGGTGACTCAGTGAATAGAGAGGAGATGGGTCTGGAGTCAGGAAGACCTCCGGCCTCAGGCACTTACTAGTTGTGTGACCCTGGGCAAGTCACCTAGCCTCTGTTTGTCTAAATCCACTGGAGAAGGAACAGCAAACCGCTCCAGTATCTTTGACAAGAAAACCCCATGCACAGTATGGTCCATGGGATCACAAAAAGTCAGACACAAGTGAACAACAACCTCATTCATGGAGCAGCTAGGTGGCACAGTGGATAGAATGTTGGTCCTGGAGTCAGAAAGATTCATCTTTGTGAGTTCAAATCCAGCCTCAGACACTTACTAGCTGTATGACTCTGGGCAGGTCAGTTAACCCTTTTTGCCTCAGTTCCTCATCTATCAAATGAGCTGGAGAAGAAAATGGCAAACCAGTCCAGTATCTTTGACAAGAAAACCCCAAATGGGGTCATGGAGAGTTGGGTATGACTGAAATGACTCAACAACAGCAGTATCCAAGGTAAACTGTGGCAACGGGCCAAGAGGGTTTTTTTAAGTGTGTTTGATATGAAATAAGATAAAAATAAGATCTGATTGTATCTGCATAAAAGTTATAGTTGAACTAAGCACATGGTATGAAGTAAAAGAAGCCTATTAGGAATACTGCAATGTAAAAAGTCTTTGAGAAGTTAATCGTGAGTTTATTCTATAGACTCCAAAAAAAAGGAATGTTTAAACAGAATTATAATGGAAAATTATAATTTTAAGATATTATAGTCAATTTTTTATTTATTAAACCCAGGTAATCCCTTTATCACATGGGAAACATGTAATAAGATGAATTGTTGGCCACGTAACTATGCACGTTCAGAAAGTGAATCTGTGTTGTGTTCCATCTGTTTTTCATAAGCCGGTAGCATTTTATACATTGTAACTTGTATTCATATGATAGATCTCTGTATAATTCCTTTGATAATCACCCAGTTGTTTCCTAATCCTAAACCTTTATATGGTATAAACAAAGTGTAAGCAGTTAGTCTTAGATATTTCCATGGGAAAGATGGTAATAATAGAAAGAAAAAAAATAGTACCTTATGAAACATGCTGGAGAATGCATGCTACATCTCTTTATCAACTTTGCAAGATCCCATGAGTCACTACTTTGGAACTTTTGTTTTTGTTCGCAGTACAAGGTTAAGAGAATTACAGTTAAGAAGTTGCTTAGGAGTATGCTTTTCTCTTTATTGGGAGTTGATGATGTACATTCATAAATTTATAATCTACATTATGTTCTAGCAATATGTTAATGCTGAGCTCATAAGATTAATCAGGCCACATGCTGTCCTGTGGTTTCACTAATATAGTTCTAAGTAACATCAGCATTTTTGCTGACAAAAAAACCCACAACTTTACAGGACAGTATGTATATACGCAGAACTAAGAAGAAACAGTAAAAGCTGAAACTTAGATTTTTTTTTTCTTTATGGCACATATTATAAAGTAGCATTGTTTTGTTATATTGCTAGGAAAAAAAATTAAGGGAAGGGAATTTGATTCCTAAAATCCACCTCCATTTCACCCTATGTTAACATCACACTGGACTTCCCCAAATTATATGAGCCCGTTTTCACAAGTCTAGAAATTCTGCTAAGTAGCCTAGCATTGTGTGACCTTTTATCCTAATGAATGAATAGAATCTCTCCCTTCCCTTTAGCCCATATTATTTTGTTCATTACTTTGCATTCCTTCAAAAACTCAGTTACTGGAAATCTATTGAGAGCCCAGCTCACATTTACTTCCCTTGGGGGTAGTGATGAGAATACTGATTAATTGAGTTTTGGCTATTCTTTCATCTTACCATTAAGTAATAAGTGGGAACAGGATGTCAAATCTGACCCTAACCTTGTGGGGATCTATAACATTAGTACCATGTGACTAATTTCTGTTAATGATACTAGTAAGTATGCCTATATATTAGTGATCAAATAAATTCTCTGATATATTTTCCCAATTTACATTTATATATGTATTATGTTTGTGCCTCTCACATAAAAGAAAGCCATTTAACAAAATGCTAAACTTAGAATAAATTATAATATTGATGAATCCCTTCAGGAACAACAGCTTCTGTTCGAATATATGCCCATCATATTGTTCTCATTGTAATCACCAATTGGAATTTTACTGCATCTTACTCCTAAACATGGATTACATAAATTAGCTTATTGCTAAATTGACACATACCATTCTTTTGTGTTAATTGTCCTTAATGATCATACTAGCCATCAGCAATGTAAGCCTTTAGGTAGTTTATTTAACTTGGCAAAAACAACTGGAACTTAATATTAATGATTGCAAGGGCCCCTAAACAACATTTCCATTACTATGTGCCTTTTTCCCTTCCCCTCTCACTTTGTTGTTGTTCAGTCATTTTTCAGTCCTGTCTGACTCTTTGTGATCCCATTTGGGTTTTCTTGGCAGGGATACTGGAGTGGTTCACCATTTCCTTCTCCAGCTCATTTTGTAGATGAGGAAACTGAGGTAAACAGGGTCAAGTGGCTTGCCCAAAGTCACACAACATAGTAAATGTCTGAAGCCAGATCTGAACTCAGAAGATGAGTTTTTGTGACTACAGGCTCAATTCTCTATCCACTGCACCATCCATTTGCCCTCCCTCTCATTTACAGATGGTGAAACAGAGACCCACTGAGCTAAAGTTACATTCACCAAGTGACACAGCTATTTAGTAGCAGAATTGGGACTAAAACTTAGCTTCTATGTTCAATATTTTTTCGCTACTACATGTTGTGCTGAAATAGATTATTGTTAAATAACCACAAGAAACATATTCTTACAGTATATCTACTGTAAAGCTTTTTTCCATTTTAATCTTAACTTTTTTGGATTTGTTTATGGGGAACCTTATTAATTTTAGGTACTCAAAATTATCCACTTCATCATCTGTGATCCTCTTTACTCCTTATTTGATCATGAATTTTTCTTCTATCCATTTATCTGATAGATAATTTTTCCCCGTTTCTCTAATGTGTATATGAATGACTTTTTATTTTGTCATGTATACAAAAAGAAAATCTTTACAGAAAGTTTCTCTGAGGAAGGTTTCGTTTCCAAGATATTTAAGGAATGAATTCAGCTTTATAAGAATAAAAGCCATTCCCGTGTTGATAAATGGTCAAAGAAGAAACCCAAGCTATCCAAAGCCATATGAAAAAATGATCAAACTCATTATTAATTAGAGAAATACAAATTAATGCAAATTTGAGATTCTACCTCATACTCATCAGAATGCCAAAGATAACAAAAAAAGGAAAATTACGAATGTCAAAGGGGCTCTGGGAGAACAGGTACATTGATGAATTGTTATTAGACGTGTATATGGGTACAACTATTCTAGAATACTTTTTGGAATTACATATAAAAGGCCATAGTGCATGGCCTTTGACTCAACTATACCATTGCTAGGCCTATACCCAAAAGTGATCAAAGAAATAAGAAAAGATCCTATATGTACAAAAATGCTTATAATAGCTCTTTTATAATGACAAAAACTGGAAACTAAAAGAATGCTCATCAAATTAAGAATGGCTAAATAAGTTGTGATATATGATTGTAATGGGAAAACTTTTGTGCTATAAGAAATGAAAATAGAGATTATTTCTTTTTTTATTAATTTATTTTGATTTATCATCACTTCCATATGCTTTTGAGTTTAAAATTTTTCTCCCCCCACCCTCCCCAAGATGGCATACAATCTAATATAGGGTATACATATACATTCCTATTAAATTTCATATTAGTGATGTTGTAAATAAGAATCAGAACCAATAAGAGGAACCACCAGAAAGAGGAAACAAAACTCAACAGAAGAAAAAAATAGCAAATAGTATGCTTTTATCTGCATGAAGATAGAGATTATTTCAAAGAGATATGAAAAGACTTATCTGAGCTGATGCAGAGTGATGTAAACAGAACCAGAAGAACCATCTATATTATAAAAATAAACAATTTAACAATAGCTAAAACTTACATAGTACTTTGTATGTGTGTGCCAAGCTCTATACTAAGTGTTTTACAGTTATCTCATTTGACCTTCACATCAACCAGGGGATGTAGATGCTATTATTATCCTCATTTTACAGATAAGGAAACTGAGGCAGAAGAGGTTAAGTGACTTGCCTAGGGTCACACAGTTAGTGTCTGAGGCCAGATGTGAACTCAGTTCTTCCTGACTCCAGGCCCAGCACTCTATCCCCCATGCCACCTAGCTACCCCCAATTTTGAACACTTTTATAAACTGATGAAGAATGAAATAAGAACTAGAACATTTATAAACAAATGACAATATTGTAAAAAAAAGCTTAGAAATAAGAATTATGATTTAATATAACTAGTCATGATTCCAGAGAACCAATGATGCAACATACTAACCACTTCCTGACAAAGAATAAATTAATTTAGCAAATAGAATGATATATATATATATATGTATATCTACATAGTACATGCATGCATATTTTTATACATCAGAAGTAGAATTTGTTTTGCTTACTATCCATATTTGTTACAAGGAATTTGTTTTTCTTTTCTCCTTTTTTCTAATGGAGTAGAAGTTGGGAGGGAGAGAAAATAGATCTATGTTAACTTTTTAATAAAGAGGTGAATGGTGCTACAGATGTAGAATTTTTTTGCCAGCGTTTTCAGATGTTGTTGTATTGCTAGTTTTACTTTAATGTTTTACTTTGTTACAAAATACTTCTCCCAGAGTCAGGTGAGTGAGTATCTGTAATTTTAAAACAAAACATATGAATAAAGAAATTTAAAGAAAAGAAGCTACCTGTAGAAGCAGATTGAAGCTCTGTTTGTGTTGCTGTGTACCCGGAGTCATTCAGATATATGCCAGGTCAGAGGCAAATTGGGTCCTTTCCTTCCTAGTTCCAGTGATTAATCCCAGCTCTGTAGAACCTGATGCACCACAAAACAGCCTTGATTAAAATGTGTGTAGTTCATAATGTGCCTCAGAACCTACCTGAAGAAGAAAAACTGTAGGGGAATGGGAGAAATTCTAAATCCATTGCATGCATGGCTAGTATGCCATCCTTGATCATGAAAGTAAGATAATCCTAAATAAATATACAATTGTGTTAAATCTGAGCCCATAACAAAGCATATCTAGCTTTCCCCAACAAAATATACATTCTGGGTCTTTTTCCCCCTACAGCTTAGTGACCCAGAAAGATTCATTTATTATTTATTTAAGCAATATATCACAGAGACACGATTCATTGACGTGAAGGTATTTCATTTCAAACTGTCCTACAGGGAAACAATCAGCCCAAATAAATCCTACAAATCCTCCCTGGTGAGGTTACAGTGATTGATTCATATTTATATTGCCAACTGCTCAGAAATGCAAGTAGCATCTTTTCTTCCTGTGTTTAATGAGGCTTTCTTACCTGTGGTTCATAGTGCTACTTGTCTAATCTAATAAAATAACCATTCCAGAAGGAACAGAGATGGACACTCTGCCTCAGCTTCCTGAGATAAGCATATATTTGGCTTGCTTTTTCACACCAGATAACACAACCATTGTTAAATAATGGATGAGTTTTTAGTTGCTCTTTGAAAGTTCACCTTGTTATAGTGCCACTCTTGCCAAAAGGAGGATTTGATGTCTCTGGTCTGGCAGAAAGAGGGTTCTACCTATCCAAATCCCAGGGATTTTGAAATCATCCATTTATACCTTATGGCCTCATTATAGAATGCAAAGGCCTTTACTTCCAAGATCATAAGCAGGTACAAAATGGAAAGGGCTTGTGGATTTTTTTTTAATTTGAAGTTTCTTAAAATGATACTGTCGTACTCTGGCCCCTATGATTACTATCAACCCACCTGGAATCAGTTTCTGATTTCTCTCTACTCAGATTTCCCATAAAACTTTGTCTAGAGTTCTTCTGGACACAATGCATTGTATCAAAAGTATTTGTGTGCCTCATCTTCCCCTCCATTAGATTGTGAGCTTCTTAAGAACAGGATTTATACTATAGCAGGAATTCTTAACCTGGGATTCATTAATTTTTTCCAATACATTTTTCACTATTTCAATAGTTTCTTTTGTAATTCTGTGTATTTATCATTGTTCTAAAAAGGATTCCATAGGACTCATCAGCCTGCCCAAGGAGTCCATGATATAAAAAGTAAAGACTCCCTCCCTATGTTAAGGCTATCTTGGTATTCTCAGGATGTAGCTTTCATAGCACCTTGCACAAAGTAGATCCTTATTAAGTATTGAATTGAATGAATCTACTGCAAATTATCTGGCAAATGTACATTTGGACAGCAGCATTCACAGAATAATTGAATCTTCTTGTATGGCTCTCATTCCTTTATTATTTCCCCTGGACCATCAATTCAATTCAGTGAGCTTTTATTTCATGCCTACTATGTATTTGGGAATTCTTTTTAGACATTGGGAATACTTACACCAAAATGTAATAGTCCCTGGCCTCAAAAGAGCTTACATTTTTCTGGGGGATGGAGGGACAGGGAGAAAAACATTTACACAGATAAGCAAATACAAGATAAATACAAAACAGTCTACCCAATAAATGCAAAGAAATGGGAGGGGAGCACTAATGGCAATAGAGATCAGGAAGGGCATTGTGTAGGAGGTTCCTTTGGGCTGAATTTGGAAGAGAGGTAGGAATTTCAAGTACTGTACTTAGGCAGGAGATCATTCTAAGCGTGGGAGACAGACTACAAAGGTACAGAGGCAATCGATGTAAAATTGTGTATGAGGAAAATCAAATAGTCTAGTTTGACCAGAATGTAAAAAGAATGATGGGGAGTTGTGTGAAGCGAGTGTGGCAGTATCAGAACCAGATTGTGAAGGGCTTTAAATTCTAGGAGACTTTGTGTTTCATTCTAGGGACAAGAGGGAGCACCTGAGGATTTTTTAACATAGTGACATGGTCAGACCTGACTTTAGGAATATCACTTTGACAGCAATGTGGAGATTCGCTAAGAGAAGGGAGAGACTAAAAGTAGGCACCCATTGGAGAGTCTGCTACAAGAGTCCAGCCATGATGAGGGCCTGAAACATAGTTGGGTACAGCTGTGAGATAGGTTTTGGAAATACAATCAAGAAGTTGTTGTTGTTCAGATGTTTCGGTTGTGTCCAACTCTGTGACCCCAGTTGCGGTTTTCTTGATAGAGATACTAGAGTGGTTTGCCATTTCCTTCTCCAGCTCATTTTATAAATGAGGAAAATAAGGCAAAGAGGGTTCAGTGACTTGACCAGAGTCACCCATCTCATATATGTCTGAGGTCTGATTTGAACTCAGAAAGAGGAATCTTACTGACTCCAGGCTGAGCACTCTATCCACCGTATCAGCTAGCTGTCCCATAATTAAGAAGACTTGGTAGCTAATTGTATGTGAGAGTCAATGGAGAATCCAAAATGATTCTGAAGTTGTGAACCTGGGATGTTGTTGCCCAGTTGCCCATTAACTGTGGATTCATTTTCGTTTACTTAACTTTAACCACCCTCTTGAAGAATCATACTGGGTGCCACATTCTAAATTTAAATGTGGCTATCTTTCCTGAATTTACAGATGCAAAAATATACTTTGTGTCAAGCACTCCAGTCTTACAAGAGCTTCCAATTTTTCACAACTGGGATAAAAGGATGACATGCCATAGTTTGTTAGAGTTTTGTGTTTGTCATTTCAAGGGAAAAGGATGTAAATTAGAGGCAAGCCATTCTGAAAAGCAGAGAAATATAGGTGGATGCTCCTTGGACTTGAAATTAGAAGTTCATGGTTCCAATTCCAGTTTAATATTTATTATTTGTGTCTTCATGGGCTAGTCACATTCTGTCTCCTTTTCCTCATGTGAAAAATAGAGGCAACAATATTTGAGTTACCTACACTGCAAAATTGTGAGCAAAATGCTTTTTAAAGCTTAAAGTGTTCTAAAGATGAGTTGTTCTCATCAATATCCCAATTTCTCATTGCATTTCCCTGCCATCCCCTAGTCATCATATTAAAACAATCATTTTACAATAAATAGCTGTGTTTTAAGTAAAAAGTACAGTAGAGCCTTGCCTCTGCAGCTATGTAATATTTTCTGTGCAAACCTTCTTTGACAGAAGCATTTTCTTTCTTATTCTCTAAGTCGCATGGGCACAAAGAGAATGCAAGAGGGTCCAATCAATACCTTCTTGGATTTTAACCCTCATCCCTGTTCTATATCATTTACAGAAATCTGCCTCTCAACAGAAAAGCATACCTATTTGACAATGTTCAGACAGATAAATGACTATTGAATTGTATTGAAATTAATTTGAGGCTTGCTCCTTGGAGTATAACATGTATTAAGGAAAAGGAATATCGGCTGTAACTTGCTTATTATATAGAATTTCAACCTTTGTTCTTTTGTTAAAATAGATGCCTTTTTTTTACCCTTCCCTCTTTTGTAATTTTTCTTCTCTTTTATAATTTTTTGGTTAATTGTTTTTCTCCTAAAATCTAGGTGAATGCAGCCTTCTCTGCACCAGACTTATTTCTAGAGCCACTTAGTATGACGTTTCCCAAACTAATTTAGCCATGAAACACTGTATCCTCTGAATATTTTGATAAAATTCATAAATGCTGATCTGAGGTGGAGAGCTTCTAGGTATTAAACATGAAATTATATATGTATCACAAATAACATTTTTAAATTCTGTACATACATTATTCTTTGAAAGAGACTTTTAAAAATCATTCTCTAAGTAGCTTGGGTACAAAGGGAATGGGATATTGTCCAATCAGTACCTTCTTGGATTTTAATCCTCATCCTTGTTCTAGTTCATTTTACAGAAATCTGCCACTCAACAACTGAGCACACCTATTTGAAGATGTTCACACAGATCAGTGAATTAAGTTTAGGCTTAATTAGGCATATTATTTTCTCTTTTGTGTCAGAATTCTCCAAATTCCTCAGAGGATGTTCCATACTCCTAAGAGTTCAGTGTGGGGATTGTTAGGGCAAAGGATGAATCCAGACAGAGGTTTCCTCAGAAAGATTGAGGAAGAAGGAAACATTATCAGCTTGGGGCAGAGAGGGTGGGGTGACAAGGAAGGTTTCAGGGAATAGATCAAATTTTAGTTGAACATCCAATCAAGGGAAGGATTTCAACAGGTGGTGATCAGGAGGGTGTTCATCCCAGGCATGGTGAATGGCCAATGCAAATTTGCAAAGGTGGCAGTTGCCATATGGAGTTTGGGAAACAGCTAGTGGTCCAATTTAGAATGCAAAGTGCATGAAGGCAAGTGATATAATATAAAGCCAGATAAACTGGGATCAGACAGGTGAAGGGAATTAAAATTCCATGCCCTCCTTTAAGGGACCTAAAACTAGATCTAGTTTAGATCTTGGATGATTAGGGGGGAAAATTAAGTTTCAGCTAAAAGTGATTTCGTAAGCAACAATCATTCTAAGATTCCAAGGTCCATCTTTGTCACATTGTTTCATAAAATCTAGAATGGAAGAGACCTTGGACATCATAGTATCATAGGGTCATTGTTATGGAAAAGATCTTAGAAGTATGCTAGTTCAACCTGCCCCCACCCCAATCCCCATTTTACAGATAGGAACCCTGAGGGCCCCTCCCCCACCCCAGAAAGTTAAGTTACTTGCCTCGGTACACATAGATAGTCACAAACCAGGATTCAAACTCAGGTTCCCTGACTCCATATCTAGCATTTCTTTCCTCACTATTCCATGAAGCTCTTCTTAGTGTTAAAATTGTTCCTTTACAGGCAACTTTCCCATTTATCATGAGTGTTTTTTCTTATTTTACTCCTCTTGCTCCCAGCATAGAAATTTTAGGAAAAATTGGGAGGCAAGAAAATGATAGAAAGAAGACACCTAGAACTTTTGGTTACTAGTATTGACATTGAAAATATAGCCTCAAACAGTTATTTACAAATCCTCTCCTATACTTGGGCTTTCTAAGCCTGCATACATAATTGCATCCAAGATCAAGATAATTAACTGTTAGAGCTTTTATCACCATATTTTGAAAAAGTGCAACAAAAAGCAATAAAAATTATTGAAATCAATAATTATGAAGGACTAGATTGTGAACTTTCTTTTCTTTTAAAATCGGTTTATATATATATATATGTATATATATATATATTTCATATTTCCATCTTCACTAGTAAGAGTGGTTTTTTTTTTCTTTTTTGTGGGCTTTTTGTTTTGTATTTGTGGTTTTTTGTTTTTTGGGGTTTTTTTGCTTTTAAGAAAAATTGGGTGAGAGGATGCCATGGAGACTGAAATTGCTGTCAATTATTGTACACCTCTTATTTCTCTCAAAGGTCTCCATCAGTAAAAGTTCCCCCAAATTTGACATTTTTGATTGGTAGTCACTCCTCTTTAAGCATCCCAAGCAACATGGTGAGGTGAGTTGAGTCCTGACATTTTGAAGTTAAATAGGCTTTTCTTTTTAAATCCCATCAGTTGTTTAGTGAAATACAGCAGTGTTTTTTTTTCCATTGATATATAAATAGTAGGAAAATTAGTTTTGAAAGCACATTATAAAGCATATTATAAAATACAAAAAGGGGGGGAAAGACTATACCTTAATGTCAGCTACAGCTTTGGGGTTGGGGGTGGGGAGGGAGGCAAAGATACAGAAATGAAAAGAAATGGCCCAGAGCCTAATAGCTGTTTCAGTGAAGAGCACCATTAATGTCATGTGAATGGAAAGCACTGTGATAAGGAAGGTCATTTTTATGTACTTTGCTTCATTTAAAAGTTGTTCAAAGCTGCATTTGGACTGGATTCAGATAGGTGATTGGATTGGAATCTCTTCTCCTAAAGTTACACTTGACCTACTATTTCATGCTTCATGATTTGGGGGGGGGGGGAGCCAAATTTGCCGTCACCAAACTCGTTATTCATTTTTGTCTTTCCCATTTACTGTTATTCACCTAATGGATTCCTAACTTTCAGGTCTTATTAATAGTAACAGCCACCTTAGGTGCAAAAATGAGGGGTGAGGTTGTCTTCTGAGCTATTCAGTTTATTTTTCGTAGACTTGGGAACACAAGATAAAAGTTGCAAATGACATTTGACTGCTGAAACTGCTGTTAAAATTTGCTTTTTTAAAAAATTTTTTAGTAGAGTAAGTAGGCCTTCCATTATTGACCCGAATATTGTCTGATTAAATGAGTCTAGTTGATTTAATTTACTTGTCAATGAGATAATCATTCTAGCCTTAGGGATAAAATATGTTCATTGTAAAAAATAAATGAAGACTGTGCTATAGAATTCAAAGAATGGCAGTATTAAAGCATTCAAAGTCCCACATTCTAAATGCAGAAAAGCCACAATTTATCATTGATATGAAATCTACTTCTATCTAAAAAGGCAGAATCATTTGTCAAATGGAATGAGTGTTTACTGTTATATCAGCATGAAACTGTTTAATGACTCATTCCTTAAAAGTACCCATAATTTCAAACATTATAGGTCATATTTATAAACCTTATTTTTACAAACATATATATATAATGTATGTATATATTTATAAAATATTGGCATATATCAATATCCATACCTATATATAGGTATGAATATTGATATCAATATCCATACCTATATTTATATACAGGTATGGATATTGATATAACATGCACATCGGTAGGTGTATCCTATTAGTGATTGCATGTTTTCTGCCTGACAACTCAGATTCCTCTTCCATCTTGAAGCCCTGCCTGATCACCCCAATTGTTAGTGTTTGTTCTCCATGATTTTCTATATATTATATTGAGAGGAACTGTGACATAGTAGAAAAACAACTAGCCCTGAAGGTGGCAATATTTGGTTTTAAGTCATCCCAGCTCTGACACATAGTGGCCATGTTACCCTGGGCAAGTCACAAGCTCCAGGGCTCTAGTCTAGTAACGTCAAACTCAGAAGGAAGTGGGAGCCACTAAACTATACAATAAGGATCCCTAGGCTACGTCATGATTTAGAAAACCACATTATCAGCATTACCCATATGTTATTGTATTTTTACTTATTTTTAAAAATATTTCCCAAATGCATTTTCATCTGGTTCAGGGGTGTAGGCGGCATGAAATGACTGGGACCACATATTTGACACCTCTGTTCCAGGCAATTCTCTGAGACTATGAGTTGCAGAGAAGTCAGTTTGCATTGGTGGAAGGAGTTTCCTCACCTGGAAGTGTTGTATTCCATTGAAATCACAGGTCCAGGCTCTCTCCCTGTTTTTATTTGTGAATGTATGTACATTTTGTTCTCTGCTTGGTAGCCTGACTGCTTATTTGGCACAAGGCTTTGTAAAGCCTTTAATAAATGTTTGTTTATTTTTCCCATTGAATTTAAAGGTGGAAAAAATATTAGAAAATAGAATTTTATACTCTAAGAGAGAGATTTTGTCTTTTCACATAATCATACAACTACATCCACCCAACTTACACAGTCATGTTGTAGGACCGTCAATGGAAGACAGTAGAAAGTAGGCCACCGCAAAGAGAGGTGCTATAAATATTTTAGAACATCTAGGTTTTTTTTTTTTCCTTTTTCCCTAATCATCTTTGGAAAGAGACATAGTAGGTGGTATTGCTGGGTCAAAGGGCACATATATAGGCAGTTTAATAACTCTTTGGGTATAATTCCAGATTGCTCTACAAAATGGTTGGATCAGTTCACAATTCCACCAACAATGAATTAGTGTCCCAATTTTTCCACATCCCCTCCAACATTTGTCACTTTCCCCTTCAATCATTTTAGCCAATCAGGTAGGTATCAAATGATAAATCAAGGTTGTTTTAATTTGTATTTCTCTAATCAGTAATGATTTAGAGCATTTTTTCATGTGACGACATCTATAGAAGGGATAAAAAATACCTGGTTATATAAGACAGATTTGGGAACGTGAGGAATTTTGTTTTGGGTTTTTTTGGGGGGGGGATATGGAAGAATCTAGATGTAAGATTTCACTAGTTTAGGGAATTCCTGCTGAGGAAACCCTTTCTATCAATGCTGACCCGCACCTTTTCCATACCTCTGCTATAAAGCGGCATATAGTGAGTACCAGATTTAGCAGTTTGGAGCAGAATAAGATCACCATGGACCAAACCAGTCAAAGAAGACTTCACAAAGTAAAATGTGCTTTAGTTAGGCCTTAAATAGGACTTATACAAGCATGGATGGGAAAAAGGGTGAGTGGATTCCAACTCGGGGAACACAATGGGCAAAAGCACAGAGTTGGGAATATTTATGGCCTTTTTGTGGAAGAAGTGAGTAGACTGCTCTGCTGAAACTTGGCAATAGAGAGAACTGCATCTGACAGTCATACATTACGAATAAAAAAGTAAGTTATCAAAACAGTTAGTAAGATAATAGAACACTGTTTATTCCAACATTTGTATCTAGGGTTTTATTTATTTATTTTTTAACTAGAATGGGATATCCAATCATTAAACAGTATTAGAAGCTAAAAATGACTATCTCATCCCAATCCCCTCTCCCCCCAAGGAGAACTTTTATCTCCTCTTTTATATGCCAGCCATTGACTCTAAGACCTAGTTTGATGCAGACAGTACAGAAAAGATACAAACAGGATCTAAAAATGTCGTTTTTGACTAGGGCAGTCTTGTCATGTTAATCTGAAATGAAAGGAGGGGTTTTTAACCCCCAAAGTAATCAAGAGGTCCAATAGCCGGAATAAACCAAAAAATCGTTCAACTGTGTGCTGCGTGTTCCCTCGAGAACAAAATAGTGCTGCTCTTTTCTTTGGGTGGCAAGTTTTAGTTTTAAGCTTAGAATTCATTATAGAGAAAATAGGGAACAGACCACAACAATAGTGGTTTTCTACTCATTAGAGGCTACCTAGATTTATGTCAAGCTTCTGACTGAATATGCAATAGACTTACACATACAGATAATTCTTCCCTTAGGCTACATGTTTAACTCTTAAAGTAGAAATTGTATAATTTAAAATATCTACAGCATAGAACAGAATGGTATTATGCTACATTGCACTATACTATATCTCGTCAGAGTTAGGATTGTGTTATGCTTGACTTAGGAAAAATGATTTGACAAGTCCACTCCCTATAACACATGTTCTGTGGATATTGTCTGCCAAAAATGTTTCCATTTACTCACAGTTAGGTTTCATACATAATTGCTCGCTTGTTTGTCTTAGGACATAATGTCAGCTTGAACTGCATGATATGATATAATCTCATGTAGGTGTATAATGAATTTCAATTGTCTAAGAGCTGTTTATATTTGGTGACATTTTACTTCTTAGGAAAATTGTGAAAGGAAACTTGAGCCACTAAAAATTACAAATCAATGTTGGTTCTGTTGTCGTTTAAAAATGTTTTTTAGTGCCTGATAGTATCTAGGTGAAAAAAATTCACCAAACATAGGTAGACTAAAATCCTAATCAGAGACTTTTGTAAATCAGTGAATATCATGATCATCTGTGGATCACCTGTTAAAGTGAGAGTGCTCAATCAAAAGTGATAAGTCTGTTGAGAGACTTAGACAAAGGTTTGGGAAATTTGGGGGACTCAGGTAGTCAGTGGGTATTTAATGTGGCATCTTTAAATTCTTAGTAAGGTTCTTGGGGAAAATAAAAAGACACAAGTTGAAAAGGAGATGGTCAAAGGTGAGCTTCGAGCCTTCGTAAACAAGTGAGTATTGAGTATTGTATCAGCAGTAAGTATGGGGTAGAGAGACCTGACGATTTAGGATTGTGGCATGGATATTACATGCTTAAAAACTGTTACTGCTTAGAATGAGACGTTTGAATTTTGCTGGTTTACCCACCGATAAGAAAACTCTACAAGTGTATGTTGGCCACTGCTCTGCAGCTTAGAGTCTTAGAGAATCTAGTCTGAATAACTGAAGTGGTATTTGCAAAAATTACTGCTTTGAAGTACAGTAGCAAAGCAGTCACATGGTCTTTTAAACTTCTACCAGATAACATACATAGTTATGGCTTAGTTGCCCTAGGGGAGATCCCAAAGTGTTATTGAGTGACTTCACTAACTTACCAAAAGTAAGCTTGGGCAAGGTAGCAAAAGAAAGTGTTAAAGAAAAAATTGGATTCCTGCTGCATATCTCTATTTTTATATAGTGGAAGCTCTTGGTAGCAGGGAGCACAAATCTCAGCCAGAGACTGAGATTAAAGCCCATGGCATCCCTAGGAGAAGCAATCTACTTCTTATTGGCTTTCTAGTTTTTATTGCATTAAATGACAGTATTAATCATCAATAATAAGGAGCAATGACATTTTAAAGCAAAAATTCTATAATTTGGATGATAATTTTTTCCTAAGCTAAGAGGTGCTTATATTGACCACAAAGGCAAGGGAAAGCTGCTTGCATCCAGTGCAAGCATTCTAAATGCATTCTAAAGTTTTTCTCTTTCTTTTAAACATATGGTTGGTTTGGTGGATTTTATTTATCTCTGATCTCATCTCTTTGAATTTATTAATCCAGATTTTAATTGAGTTTTCACAAGGTTTATTTGTAAGAAGATCAGAATTTCCTATTACAGATCTAGAGTAAAAACTACTGAGTAAAAGGAACTTTTAGAGATCATCTAGTTCAGTTCTTTCATCTTACAGAAGAAGAAACTGAGGCCTAGAGAAATTGTGACTTGCTCAAAATCATATCAATCTATTTCATCATAAGAAGAAGCTTACTTTGTCTTTAACTACCAGCATTTTATACCAGACCAGCACTCCAGTAGACAAGATAAGGATGGACAGTTGCCTCTTTATACATTTTAGTAGACACTTAATAAACATTGATTGATTGATTGGTTGATTGATTTTATCCTATTTTAGGTCAAGAACCTGCAATTTCATTGCTGAGAACTCTCAATGTGAAAATTGTTACACAAAAACACATCATAAACCATATGAATTTTAGACAGTTACCTGACATTAAAGAGAGATTAAGTGGTTTGCTCTCATGGTTACACAACTAGCAAGAGTCAGAGGAAGGATTTGAACCCAGATCTCCTTACTCCAAGTCCAGTACTCAGTCTGCCATATCATGCTAGTTGTTTATATATGCTTAAAATTATATTTTTGTCTATTTCAAATAAGCAAAATTGTTGATCGTTCTCACTTAATGATAGACCTTTTTCTGATTAATTCAAAACTTCAAGATGTCTGGGAACATTTTGTTTACAACTTGGAAACAAGGCACAAAGAGAAAAGAGAGTCAAATCTGTGCTGTTTATCAGGGGATCTGTGAATTGATAGATAAGCACATCATTGATCTAGACCTAAAGTGGACCTCACAGACCCTCTAATCCATACTTATTTTATAGTTGTGGAAACTGAAGCTGAGGGAGGTTAAATGGTTTGTACACAGTCACACCAGTAGTAAATATCAGATGGTGAGAGCTCTAGGACAGGTAGTAAGCTCTCTATCACTGTAGGGCTCAGAGTAGGCTAGATAATAATAGCTAACAATGGCTAACATTTATATAACACTATGTACCAGACACTATGCTAAGTGCTTTACAATTATTATCTCATTTGATCCTCAAGGCAACTCTGGAAGGTAAGTGCTATTGTTATTCCCATTTCACAGATGAGGAAACTGAGGCAAACAGAGGTTAAGTGACTTGCCCATAGTCATACAGCTAATAAGTATAGGAGACAAGATTTGAACTCAGGTCTTCCTGAATTCCAGACCCAGTGCTGCATCCATCGTGCCACGTAGATGTCCACTTGTCAGGAACTCCATGATCAAGTATGGATTATATCAGTTAGACTAGATGACCTCTGAAATACCCACCCAGATTTAGTATTTCCCCAGAGTTGTGAAAGGCAGAAAACTACTAGCTTCCCATATACAGAGGTATTAATGAACTTTGCAAAGTCTCCTGGCTTCATGAAGAGAACATTATGGTAAGAGTACTAAGTGGTCCACAGCACCAGAAATTGTCCTCCGTTCACTTAGCTGGAAGGGTATGTGTATGTTTTCCCACATGACTCAAAGTATTGGTCCTTTATTGCCTTTACCCTGTACTTTTTTTCTTCTAATCCAAGAAGAAGGTAGTTTGGTCTGATTTCAGTGACATTTGAAAGACAAAGAACAAGGGAGGCAAGGGGCTTAAAATTGTACTCTCCCTATCCCACTTCTCTGCTTAATCATACCAATGTAACTTTATATAAAGGTTACCTTGTGGTTTTGGGTGGGGTTTTTTTTGTTGTTTTGGGGGAAAATCAAATTTTCTGTCAGTTGCATCTACTTCATTCAGAAGATTTGTTATGTTTTAATATTATCTAGTTCTTATATTAAAAATTAATTTAATTTTTAATTTTAAAATTTTAATTTTAATTTTATTAATTTATTTTATTAAATTTTATTAAATTTAAATTAAAATTTTAATTTAAAAAAAATAAAAAAATTAATACTATTCATGTAATACCATCATTTGAATTTCGTTTCCTTTTTCTTCCTAGAAGAAATCAATACACATTTCTCATTTTATTATATTTTTTCCTCTTCCCCTCACCCTAAAATTGTGTTTTTAAGTGTCAGATGTCTTTTGACTTTTAATTTTTTTTTTAACCCGAGTAGATTGAAAAGCATCTCTGAAGCACATTGTGAGATATTACTGATAATTTTTATGGAGCGTGACCATGCGTTTCACAGAAAATTGCAGACGTTTCATAGAAAATGGTGTTATAAATCTGTAGCTAAGGTTTTCATTTTAGATGTTGTAAAACAGAATACTATTACCTCTCATCAAGAGCTTTCATGACTTCTCAAAAGAATCTGATATGCAATATTAGAAATAACAGAACCACCTCCTGATAATGCACTGTTAGTTGAGTTCTTATATGTATACAGAGCATTGAATCCATTGTTTGACTCTTTGCTCGTTTTGTAGCATTGTCTTAGAAATGCACATTTCTTTGATTTTAATATGTTGGCAAGGTTAATAATATTTGCAGATATTTTTCCTGTGTTTTGAGATGTTAGTACAAGTTGAGACATGCCAACGTGACGTGTTCTAAAATGAGCCAGTTTATCTTGAGTTTAGCCAGCAATTGCTGTAGAAAGCACTTTTCCTTTGGGACCTGAATGTAAAATAACTGAAGCAGATTGAAGTTGGCAGTGACTAATGAAGTCTTGTGAAGAAGTCGGGCAAGTCAGTGGGTTACCACATAGCATGGAATGGTAAGAGAGAGAGAGGGGAACAGTGGCCTCTTTGTCAACAGTATGTTCTATTTCCCCTTAACACCCTCCTTTCATCCCTCTCCATTCTTTACTGGGGGGCGGGGGGGAGACGGGGAGAGGGAGTGTAAAAGCAAATATTTCTAAGTACGTACTTTTTTTTTCTTTTTACAAAAGGTATCATGTCCATAACATATATATTTGTTATACTATAGATGATTCCCAGCATCCTTGGCTAATGAGCCATTTCAGTTGCCTAAAAGTGTTCTACATAACAATACTTTTAATCAGTCACACAAAATTATGAAGCTTGAAATCTAGCTAAAACAAGCACGAATTAGAATTGTAGTCATTTTTCTCGGAATGTTACTTCTAGCTACCTAACTCCATTGTTAAGTTTTTCTAACAGTAAGGTATCAGTAATATAAATAATGACAAACTTCCTTCTTGGGACAACTGAATGCTGTATGATTACCAGTTTGTTTTTGTTTGTCTTAAGTCAGAATCTTTATATACCAACATAAACATGCATGTATAAAGATTATATGTGATATCTGTGGTCTTTGTTTCAGAAAATGTAGACCTTTCATATAAATACTTTATATAAGCTTACTTTTTTTCTCTTGAAATATTTTGTTTATGGAGCTATTTTAATCTTAAAAATGGTTATAAATAACAATGCATGCTATATTGCATTTAGAAGATTATTCCTATACCATTTGCTTGTTGCATTTTGAAGTGTTTTGAAATGAACTGGAGATCTTTTTTTCTCCTTTCGGGTTAACTCTCACAGCCTGTGTGCACACACAGAGCAGCAAAGATTTGTGTTTTCCAGCTCATTAAACTGACAGCAGAAATTAGTTTGTGGTATTAAAAACTAAAAAGTTAAATTATAGCTACACGTGTCCTCTATGCAATGGGGCGTGTGGACGATGTTTGATTTTAATGTTTGCTATAATGGAGAATTTAAATTACAATGTTTGTCAAATCTCTAATCTTTGTTTCAGAGTGGAATATTAATTACGCTTTTAACTATGAGAGGTAAATAAAATGAGCATCCACTGCCTGCCTCAGGGTAAATTGCAGATTACTGACAACGTGACATAGTGCACTAAATGTCAGTTTTGTCAAACAAATTTAGAGGAACAGTTAAACTATTAGCTTCCTGTTGTTCCAGGGGCTTTTTTTGAGGCAAGGGACTGTTTGGAGCAGCAGGGGCACTGTGCTGTATGGAACACTAACAGAGTTAAATTGAATGAACGAGATGAATGAGGAGACAACACTACAGATGCACTCAATTAGTTTATAACTGTCTATTAACTTCTGTGGGTGGTTTTGAATAAACAGCAGATTAACTATTGCATTTTTTTTTCATTTTTTTTAGCTTAGGGAGACATCTTAAAGGGGATGGTGTAGCCATGCAAGTTCAAAGGGAAACATGAATGCAAATCTTCATTTTCTTTAGTCTCATTCTTCCATCTACTATCACAGTTCAGCTTAGCACTGGCAAGGATTGTTTCAAAGAGGAGAGAGGAAAAAATTACCTTTAGGAACTGTTCAGAGTTAAAAAGAAAAAAGCAAAAACCTAGTAGCCTATGCTTTCGTTCTTAAGGTAGCACTATTCTGTAACCATCACACCATCTAGATGTTTCCCAGACCAGATTCACTTTCTTCTTTGTCACTTTGAGGCATGGTACCAGTGTTGTTTTCCAGAAAACAAGAGGATCTTTGGAGTTTCTACACGTGTAGTCCTTGAAGCGGTATTTCAACATAAAATTCAAGTACAGTTTTGAGGAAGGTTTGTCAAGAAGATTCATGTTGTAAGGGTTTAGACTACATGAATGCAAAGGCCTCTTCCAACACTCAGATTCTGTATTTCTTAAATAAGAGCTATGATTCTTTGTACTTATGCAGAGTACCATTCATTACTTGGGCAGAAATCCTTTTTGTTAGCATCACAACTAGAATTCCTTTTGTCGGAAAGTAGAAAATTTGGAAAGGTGAGCTCAGGCATACTAGTTCACTAAACTCAATAGAAGAGTAACATGCCGTCTTGCAGCACTTGCAAAGACAAACCTTTCTACGAATAAAAGCATTATTTCTTTTTGTCAGTGTTTGTATGGTAATTTCCTTGCATGTCCACCCACATAGTGAATTGTAGAAGCAATCCACCATATGTTTATTAGATGGCTAGCAAGAGGAATGTTCAAATAAACTAAATATAGGTGATAAGAGAAAGCATATTGATAAAAGGTAGGTGGGGAGAGAAGACAAAAGGACAGAAAAAAAAAGCAAGGACAAAGGGATTAGGGAACCTCTGACTGATAAGTCCAGAGACCCCAAAGCCTTGTCACTGATCCTGAATTTATATCCTTCAAAATGCTGTTCCTGTTTGCTTTCCTTTGGGTATGTAGGTGTTATAAAGCTTGCCATATATCAGAACCCTTTCTTATAGTACATAGGATTCATAAAATGCTGCCATTTTTCATCATGCAGAAACAATAGCACTTATTCTTCTGTTGATACGTTGACCATACCAGGCTGAGAGATTTAGAAATGCCGTAACCACTGGCATGAGTGGGGTGTTAACCATGTAGGGCAATACTATAAAAATCGATACCTTTGAGGACATCGTATAATGACACAATCAATATGTTCACTTATTGACTATCATGTTAGGATCTGGAGGTGTGACTTCTCCTCTGGAAGATTAACTGCAGGGAAGGATACCAGACACTAATCCTAATAAGTATTATAATGAACACCTATGACTGCAACCACTGGTTCATGCTGAGACATAATTATTTCACTTATTGGTTATCTCCTGAGTAACCTGGCATAAGGCACTTGATCATTTTAATAATCACTTTTACTTGTGAGTTACTGTGCTAATAAATACTTTCTCATTATTATAAATAATCTGAGAGGAGTACTCAGTAGTCTAAAATATACAGAAATCTAAGATAGGATTCCCTGCCCAATATTTTTACTTGCTAGGTGAGAAAGTGGATGTTTTTCTACCGAGAAGATAAAGGTATTGCTTAATTTGGAATCTAACTCCTTTTCCCAAGTCTTTTCAAGTGCTAATACAGGTTGGAGAAGTTCTTATATTTGCAGACAGTAGTTAAGGCAATTTGTCATGTGAACAATGAGCAAGGTTGTGCCTGCAAAAGAAGGATTGTCCAGATGGTCACCCTGAAAATTGCAAAGACAATAAGAAAATATTCTGAGAAAAGATTCGAAACAGGAAGCAACTGGAATGATCATTTTTATACATAAAGAAAAATAAGAGGAAAAGGAGAAATATAAGACACGTTCTGAAAGAATAACAGGATTTGGCATCACTGGAGGAGTAAATTGTCTAAGAAAATGTTAGTTTTGAGTTTTGTTGTGCTTTGTTAGTTTTGAGCTGCTGATGATGATATGTTAGTGTGCTCAAGAGTTGTCTC
Source organism: Vombatus ursinus (assembly GCF_900497805.2). Lineage (NCBI taxonomy): Eukaryota > Metazoa > Chordata > Mammalia > Diprotodontia > Vombatidae > Vombatus > Vombatus ursinus. The sequence continues at coordinate 35,382,799 of NW_020955033.1, forward strand.
TGAGTATGTGAGGGGCCGAACTGAGTCAGTCCTATGGGATGGTCTAACTGGGAAAGGGTGTAAATCAGAGAAAAAAGAAAGCAAACAAAAAATAAAATAAAGCTTTGTTTCTTGAATGTGAGTGCTTCAGAAAAACAAGGGAGTGTGTGCAGGAGTATGTCAGTGAAGATGGGGAGACAAGAGAGCTTTATGAAGAAGTAAAAGGATCAGAAAAAAAAAGAGATTAGTAACCCTCTGTCAGCCCTGGGAAGGAAAAAATAAATAGTGTCAAGTAAAGTCATTTTAGTAGGGGGAGAATTATATGGAGGAAACTTTTCCACCTTCAAAATGTTGGCTACTGGAAGGGTGATATGTGGTAATGAGAAGGAATGTGAATAAATAGAGGAGGTTATGGAGGTTTTCTGCTCAACCAATGCTGCCAGCATCCCTAGTCCCGTCACGTCTTGCTTGATTATTATAATAGCTTCTTAACTGAGTTCTCTCACTGTCTCCTTTCTTTCTCCTTTCCAGTAGTTGTCAAAACAGTCTTTGTAATGTGCAGGTCTGATCTCATGTCCCAGTACCTTTGGGGTGAAGTACAAACTCCTTAAGGAACCGAGGAACCAAACTGTCTAAAGGAACCAAGTTGAAGAGAACCCTTAAGGAGGACAGGCTAACTTTCTTCATATATGTGAAAAGCTCTTCTGGGCTCTCTACTTCATGGCAAAGGGTGGAATTAGGAGCAGTGAGAGGAATTTGCAAATTTGGATTGATGTATGGGAAAAAATATCCTAATAATTAGAGATACTCCAAAGTGGGATGGGCTGCCTTAGGAGGCCCTCCTCGCAAAAGGGCTTCATAGTTTTAGAGCTGGAAGGGACCTCAGAGGACAGCTAGGCCAATGCCCTCATTTTATAAATGGGGAAACTGAATCCTAGAAGATTTAAATCATTTACCCAAGCAGTAGAGTAGATAGGATAGCCAGGATTTGAACCCAGATTCCCTGACTCCAAATCCACTGTTTTTTTCTACAGTTCCACAGAACAGGCAAAGGCTGGATGAACACTTACCAAATATGTTGTTAAAGGGATTATCTTTTGGTTGTAGATTGAACTAGATAGCTACCCAGGTTCTTCCAACTCTGAAATTCTGTTACTCTGTGTTTTAAGATGCTCCATGCTCTGACTCAAACCTATCATTCCAGACTTCACATTGCTGTCCTTCACATAGTTACTCGATGCTCAGTACAAACTGAACTACTTACCAGCTGTCTAATCCTCGATTTTAGCTCAGTTTCCTATGCTTCTGTGAATTCATACAGTCCATCTCTCACTTTTATGAATTCATGCAGGCTCCCTCTACATTTTGAAATTTTCTTCTTTCTCAAGAGCCGACTCAAATACTACTGTCTCCATGAAGCTATCCTTGTTATCTCCAGCTGTACATCTTCTGCCTTAAATTAATAATATTAAAGTCCTAAGATCAAGAGTTCTGAACTTGGGGCCAACCTGTGAACTTGTGTTTCTTTTGTTTTGTTTTGTTTTGTTCTCTGTTTGTTTTTTAAAATTATCATTTTATTTCTATATAATGGTTTCATTTATAATCCTATGTATTTTGTTTTATGAATTTTAAAAACATTAAGAAGAGATCCATAGGCTTAACTGGTAGATCCTTTCTTTGCCTTTCTCCCAGTCTATCTTTTTTTGTATTTATGTGTATACATGCCCTATATACACCCCCACAAAGAGCTTAAAATTTAATGGGGCTGGGGAGTATATAACATGTATTCACAGAAACATGATATAAAGTAGACTTGGATAAGGACCTGGAATGATCTAAACACAGGGCTTTAATGAATCAGGAGAAAAAGATTTTCACCTAAGAAAATCAGAGATGACTTCACAGAGGCAATGAAGTAATGAAGAAAGAATATTGGAATTGTCATCAGGATAACTAGATTTGAATCTCAACTGTGAAATTTACTAGCTATGTGATCAGTAGGAAGTCACTTAAATTCTCAGCCTCAGTTTCCTGATCTGCAAAATGGGGCTAATAAGAATTGTACCACATTAGGGGCAGCTAGGTGGCACAGTGGATACAGCACTGGCCTAGGATCCAGGAGGACCTGAGTTCAAATCCGGCCTCAGACACATAACACTTACTAGCTGTGTGTCCCTGGGCAAGTCACTTAACCCCATTGCCTAGCCAAAAAAAAGAAGAAGAAGGAGAATTGTACCACATATATAGGAGTTGATATGATCCTTGTATCCCAATACCTGGCATAGTGACTTGCACATAGTAGGCACTTAAACATTTGATGGATTGAACTTGGAATAACTTTGACTTGAATAGAAATTCAATACATGTATTGAATACATGTATGTTCCTTCAATCCAATTAGCTTTTCTAATTTTCCAACTTATTTTTCTCACTGATCCCTAATCTTCTCTTTTGTTCATTTATTTTGATGCTTTCTCAAGTCCTTGAACCTAATATTCTTTTATTTCACATTTATCTTATTTTTTCTTCTGTGTTTCAATATCACTTCCCACCACCACCACCATCTTGGTGCAGGCCCTCACCACCTCATGGCTGGACTTTTGGAATTGTCCATCCTCCACTTTGCTATCAAAGTGATCCTTCTAAAGCAGAGTTCTGACCATGTCATGTCACCTCCTATTCAATAAAGCCTAATGGCTCCCTGTTACTACTAGAATCAAATATTATTCTCTGTTTGGTGTTCAAAGCAACCCATAACCTCTCTCCCTGTTCCCTACACACATACACATACTTTTCCAGTTCTCACTACTCACATCTCCCAACAGACTCTTTAATACAGCGACACTGGCCCTCTTGCTAGTACTTGAACAAGATGATCCATCTTTCAACTGCAGGTGTTTTCACTGGCTGTTTTCCATGCCTGGAATGCTTTACCTCCTTATCTCTGTTTCCTGGCTTCCCTGGCTTGTTTCAGTACTCAGCTAAAATCCTGTGTTATACAGGAAGCCTTTTCCTCTCCCTCTTAAGTCTAGTGCCTTCCCTCTGTTGATTATCTCCAGTTTATCTTGTGTGTGTGTGTGTGTGTATGTGTGTGTATGTGAGCTGTCTGTACATAGTTGTCTTGGGCAGCTAGGTGGCACAGTGGATAGAGTGTCAGGTCTATCTTCCTGAGTTCAAATCTGGCCTCCAAAGCTTACTATATTGTGTGACCCTGGGCAAGTCATTTAACCCTATTTGCCTCTGTAAAATGATCTGGAGAAGGAAATGGCAAACCACTCCTATATATCTGCCAAGAGAACCCCAAATGGGATCATGTAGAGTTGGACACGACTTAAAAAAAAATGACCAAACAACAACATAATTGTTTGGTTGATGTTTCTTCCATTAATGAGCTCCTCGAGGCCAATGACCATCTTTTACCTTTCTTTGTATCCCCAGCCTGTAATGTAGTGCCTGGTGCATAGTAGGCACTTAAAACATGTTTGACCACTTTTTAAATGATTTTTTATTGTCTCAAGGTTGTTTCTTCTTGGATCAATTAATTATCAAGCATTCATTAAGTGTCTATTATATGAATATGTTGAGGATACAAAAATAAAATGTTTCCTACTATCACTTATATTACATGAGGGAGAAACAGTATGTACATTCACACAGATTGTATGCGTACATACATACATATAAATATGTAAATATAATATAGTAATATATGTATATATACACACACACACACACATATATATATATACATATATATAGAAGGTCATAGTGAGGGGAGGCAGTAGCAGCTGAAGTGGGTAAGTGGGTGGGGAAAGAGATTGGGAAAGACCACATTTTACAGGTGGTGCTTGAGCTGAATTTTGAAGGAAATTAGGGGCAGAATACTCATGAAGCATATTTCTCTTGTTTTTATGACTGCTTCTGCAGATACACCTGGGGTTATAGATGATATTTGTTCATCTTTTCTCATGATCATAAGACATTTTCTATGAATATGGTGTAAATCCCCTCTCAACCCCACATGTCCACCCACCAAGAGCATGTAAATTAAGTGGCTTTGCCAGGGTAACACAGGTTAGTAAGTAGCAGAGCTGAGATCTCTCTCCCCCTTTCCACTCCCACTGTTACTGCCTTATGTCATAGGCCTTCATTACTTCAGGTTTGACCTATGAAAACAGCCTTCTAACTGGTCTCCCTGCCTCCAGTTCCCCCTATACACACATTTCTAATCTATCCTGAGCATCATTGCCAGGGTCATCTTCCTGATGATGTCCCTTGCTTTTAAAATGTCAGTTTTGATTGCCTACCAGATAAAACCCAGACTTTCTAGCTTTGCATTCAAAAGGCTCCACAATCTGCCTCCAGCATACCTAAATAGCCAATTCTTGTACTCCCTGTGTGACTTAAGCAATTCATTCAATCTGTCTGTTCCTCAATTTCCTCATGAAAATGAGGAGGTTGATCTAATTAATGTCTGAAGTCTCTAACAGTTCTTTTTGCTCTCCAGAATGTCCTCAGAAAAATGAGACTATTCCACAAAATTGCCTTTGCTTATCCTATTTCCTATATTGGGGATGCATTCTCCCTCATTGCAGTTTTTTTTCAAATTCTTCCCATCCTTCAAGGCTCAGCTAAAGTGCTACTCTCTCCATGAAGCCTTTCCTGATCTCCTTTCATTCACCCCAAATAATTTTTCCCCTTTGAAGTATCACATATTTGTTATAAGTCCTATCATATTGTAAGCTGTATCAATTTTTTAAAAAATTAAGCTAAATTATAAGCTTCTAAATTGGTATGAAATTTATGTATATATATTCTGTGTATATATATGTATATGTATATATTCATATTGTATCCATCCATTAGTACTTTTTATATAATAATCACCCAATTAATGTTTGTTGAAATGAAATTATGAAATTATATGTAAATGGGTACTTTAAAGTGCTTTAAGGCACTTGAAAATAATTTCTTTTCGAAAGTATTTCAAAGACCTTGTCTCTGATCTTATTTACACTATTATTTTACTTTTCAGGTTCTTTCTTGATAGATACTGAGGCAAAAGAAAGTTTTTCCTCCTTTCCCAATTATCCTCAATTCCTTGTCTGTGGGGTCCTTATTAATAAGATTTTACAGCTTCTGCAAATGTCAAATATAATGTCTTGACCCTGTCAGTGTTCAAAGAAATTGTGGTCTGGTTCGGCAGTGAAATAATTCCTTATGACAGCAAAGTCATTCTTCAAACAATAGTTAAATTACCAGTTAAGTTAATACTATTTTCTTTTAATAAAATAAATTAATAGAAAAAGATTGATAATAGTAATGTAGTGCAGTGGAAATCATGCGGTACTTGGAATGAGAGGACTGTGTGACTTTGGACAATTCAGCCTCTCTGGGCCTTCATTTCTTCATCTGTAAATGAGGGGTTGGACTGGCTGGCCTGGGAGAACACTTTCACTAATCTATGATCCAGTGAAAGTGAGCTCCCCCTCTGAGAAGTACTATGATGTAGTGGAAAGAGTGATAAACTTAGAGGGAAGAGATACTTGAGTTTGAATCCCATTTCCAATACTTCCTACATGGGTAAGTCACTTAAACTCTTCAAAGGTTTCATTTGCTCTTCTGTAAAATGGGGTTAATATCCATAAAAAAATGCCTCTGTGTTTAGGGGGTTTGGTGGGTAGAGTGCCCAACCTGCCATCATGAAGACCTGAGTTCAAAAGTGGCCTCAGACACTAAGTGTGTGACCCTGGGCAAATCACTTAACTTCTCATTACTTCAGTTTCCTCATCTGTAAAATGGGGATAATACCAGCATCTACCTCCAAGGGTTGTTGTGAGGATCAAATGGGATAATAATTGTAAAGTGCTTAGCACAATGCCTGGCACATAGTAAGTGTTAGATATTATTATTATATAATATTATATTATTAGATATGTTATGTTATTATATCATATTATTATTATCACAAGCTGCACCCCATGACTGAAAGTTCTCTTCACTCTTCTCCAGTCCCAGAATCCCTAGCTTCCTTCAAAGCCCAGCTCAATGCCCCTCCGACAAAAAGCCTGCCTGAGCTTCTCTTCTCCAGCATCCCCCTCGCACTTTTTAATGCCTTTTCCTACCCTGAAATTATTTTGAACTTAAGTATAAAGAACAGACCTGTGGCTTCCTTAGTATAGGAGCTCCTGCTGAAGAGTTTTCTTTTACAAAAGAAAATCAGCATGTTCACAGAAGTATGCATTTGAAGGAATAGAGATATAGACTGGACACCTCCGAATTCAATTGTATAAGGGCCTCCCAGGTGAGAAAACTGCTTCTACCAATGCAGATCTGCACTTTAAAAAAATATGGGGAGCAGCTCGGTGGAGCAGTGGATATATCATGGGCCCTGGATTCAGGAGGACCTGAGTTCAAATATAGCCTCAGACACATAACACTTACTAACTGTGTGACCCTGGGCAAGTCACTTAACCCCATTGCCTAGCCCCCCCCCAAAAAAAAAACAAAAATAAACAACATAGTCCTAGCTTCCTAGAGAACTGTGAGTTTGAGTGATTTGCCCAGAGCCACACAATCAGTATGTGCCAGAGGAGAGACTCGAACCCAGGTCTTCCTGGCTCCAAGGCTAGCTCTTTATCCACCAGGCAGCACTGCTTCTTATACTTTGTATTTTTAAAATATGTTTTTTTATTTAATTACCCTTGTACCTCTTGTTTCCTCCAAGTAGATTATCAGCTTCTTGAAAGCAAGGCCTATTTCATTGTTATCTTTGTATCTCTAACTTATAGTCAATAAACATTTATTAAGCACCTATTATGTGCAAACTCTGTGCCATAATCCCTGAGAATACAAAGAAAGACAAAAGACAGTCTAATGGGGAGACATATACAAACAAGATATAAATAGAAATATATATGTACATACATATATATATAATAACTTAGAAATAATCAATATAGGTAAGGCACTATGATTAAGGGGGATTGAAAAGGCTTGTTGTAGAAGGTTGACTTTAGCTGAGACCTGAAGGAAGCCAGGAAAGACAGGAAGCAGAGATGAGGAAGTAGAAATTTCAGGCATGGGAGACAGCCAGTGAAAATGCCCAGAATTGGGAGAGGGATTGTCTTGTGTGAGGAATTACAAGGAAGCCGGTGTCATCGCAGACTCCACTGGGGTAAGTGAAGTGTAAGAAGACTAGAAAGGTAGGAAGGCAGCAGGTTATGAAGGATTTTGAATTTTATATCTGATCAGTGCCTGGAACATAGGTAGGATCTTATTTGATTATAAGTTTTTTTAGAGTAGGAACCATCTTTTGCCTCTTTTTGTATCCCCAGGGCTTAGCATAGTGCCTAGCACATAGTAAGTGCTTGATAAATGTTTATTGATTGATAATAAATTCTATCTAGAGCCTTGATATTAAACAATGTCTACTATTTTTTCTTAATGCATTAGGTTATAAGGAGGTCTTTCCTTTTTTTTTTTAAAATTTCAAAATGTAACAACACATTGAAAGAAAATTATGACATCATTCTAGGTCACATTATGTACAAGTTATCATTTCTGGCCTTATCTCTTTGCTTTGCAGAATACTGTAGTAAATAAAATAGGTTTAGCATGCATCAAGACAGTGAAATGACAATAGAGGTTAGACACTTATCCTGTATTTCTGATATATAGAGGCAGTGTGTCATAGTAAGTAGAGATATACCACCTCAAAGCCAGGAGGACCTAGGCTCAGATCCTGCTGCTGATTGTGTAATCCCTTGGCAAGTCATTTAATCTGTCTGTGTGTTTGCTTTAGGCAGATTTCTTAAGATTGTATGTTGCACCCCACTTCAGGTTGCTGAAGAAAAAAACTGGGAAGACAGGAGAGGCGCTGGTTGAGCTAAGTTATCTCCCTCTCAGTGAGAGAGCTCCTTCACTCTGCATTGTCATGTATACATTCGTATAAGTATACCTTCTCTGATTTGCTGTTTTGCTACCAAATTGGCTAATTTTTTTTTTTTACAAAAAACAAAATAAAAGAAAATATATATATATATATGTATGTGTGTATACATATGTATATGTATGCATGTGGTTACATACATAGATGATAGATGATGGATAGATAGATAAATAGGTAGATAGATATAGCAAAGAAGATGCTGAACTGCATTGGTGAAGGAAATTTTCTTACCTAGGAGCTCCCTGTACCAAAGAAATTACAAGTCCGACCCAAACATTTCAGATGTTTTATTTCTGTGAACACATACCATGGTGCTGAATCCTTGACTTTAATATTGAGCTTTTAATTTGAAAAAAAAAAGAAAACTTTATAAAATATTAGCAGCTGTCAGTTTATAATGGTGTTTTCACAGCATTCTTTTCTTAGTCTCATCATTTGCCCAATAAAATATAGAGACTCTTTCACTGTGATACAGTCATTTATAGATTCTTCCATCTGAAAAGCATCTCCCTGCATATTGACCAATGAAAACAAGTTTCATTGCTAAGAAGCCTGCCTCCAAATGAAGAAAAGATGCTGATGTGTTATGTATAGCTTTGTTTCCCCTCAGTAAATATAACTGTTCAAATTGCTCAAGGTTTAGCCCATGAACATTATCATGCAATGTAAGAAATGGGTGCTTATGTCAGAAGCCAATCCATTTAATGTTCAGAAAAAGCCAGTATGGAGGCAAAAGTTGGAAGATGAAGTTCTTCTGGAACAATCAAGTTAAAAAATGTACCTAGCTTTGTGTCATGTGCCTGTACAGCTATCACAACATTTCTGATATAATACTTGTTCTCTCCCATCCGTTTGATGTGTTTGAAGTGCAGAACATGATTGCATGATGCAGAATGGTTCATTGTGTTTGCATTAGTTGGAAGAAAAAAATTCTGCCTCTGAGCTGCCGAAAATCAAAAGAGACCTGGCAGCCTGCTGAGGACATATCCCCTACAAGTTGTAGACTCTGCTCTCCACCAACAGCTCCCTGATAAGCATAAGCAGCTGGCTTTTTTGAACGATTAAACCTAATTTTTCAAGGTACTAATTAGTTGAAAGAACATAATTTGAAAGTCTGTCTTAAATTTCAGGGAATGCCTTTCATGTCTATGTTGTCTAACACCAGGAATCACACAAATATCACCTAAGCAGGGCCCCAGAGTCTCTCTTCATTAGAATCTTTTGATTCTCCAGGAAACAAAACGGGAGAGGGGGAAGGAAGGGGTAAAAGATAAGTGATAAGATTAAGGAGAAAGCAACTCTTTCATGATTAAAGGCTAAATTATTTTAAAATATTTTCCTTTTTCAAAAACTACCATTTTTGTGGTAATTTCTATGCTATGCATTTGGATGAGGTTTTTCAGTGCCATCTTGTGACCTACACATTTAAGTTTGCCTTTCTATAAATAACCATTTAAAAGAAACAATAAAAAAGAGTGAAGCAGATTTTTTTTTAAACTTAAAGGCAGCTTTATTTGTAGTGTTGGTAGACTGATTTATAGTCAGGCTGGAGGTATCATTCAGAGTGAGGTAGTATAAAAAACTGAATCAAGAGCCCTATGTTACCTTAGGTACCTCATTTAACCTATCTCTGTTTCAGTGCCCTCATTTGAATCACATGATGACACTTCATTTTTTATTATTTTGTCGTGTTGATGTATCTCCACACTCTCTCTGCATACACATTCTAAGAGAGTGTACATTCCTTGTGGTCTGAAACTTCATTGATTATCAGACATCTCAAATTAGAAGTTTGGGAGCTACCTTATGCTTAACATGCACAAAGCAGAATTTAAGTTTCTTCAAAAACCAATCCTTTTCTAAATTTCCTTGTTTTTTTTGAAAGCATCACCATTATTTCATACTTCCAGGTTCATAACTTCATCTTTATCCTAAATTCCTCACTATCCCTCCACCCCTGTATCTCATCATTTGTCAAGCCTTGCCATTTCTACCACTACAACATCTTTTGCATCCAACCCCTTCTCTGTCCTCAAATGGTGACCACTTTAGTTCAGATTCTTATCACTTCATGCCTAGGTTATTGCTAACATGACCTCTGTGACTCATCTTTTTACACTCCAGTCCATTCTGCATAGAGCTACAAAAATAATTTTCCTTAATTGAAGATCTAATCATGTCACTTCCCCACTTACACTCCAACAACTCCGAATCCCCTCTATATTAAAAATATTAAAAAATATAAAAATCTTTTTTAGCATTTGAAGACCTTTACAACCAGGCCCCAATCTATCTTTCCAGTCTCATTCTATGTAATTATCATTTCCATTTTCTATAATCTAGTCAAACCAGCCACTCTTTCACATACAAGATCCCATCTTCCATCTCCATGCCTTTGAACTATCTGTCTCTCATGCCAGAAAACACTCCTTCATAAACTGCCTCATATATTCTCTTTCTTCCTTCAGGATGCAGTGCAAACATCACTTTCCACATGAAGCCTTTCCTTATTCCATGCAAAGCTAGGTCTCTCTTACCAGTTACCTAATGTGCAGTACCACAGCATAACTGGTAGAGAGCTAGCCTTGAAGCCAAAATCTATAGGATGAATTTTTGCTTCTGACACATACTGGCTAGGTGACCTTGGGCAAATCTCTTAAATACTTTTAATACTATAAGACTAATAGTTGCAAAGATGGTGCCAACCTGTTTTGGCCAAGAGAGTTCCCTCATCCAGAAGTTCCTTATATCAATGAAATCACAGGTCCAATCTTTACTTCTTTTCTATTATCTTTATTTTTATTATGCATCTACTTAAAAGTGTACTAGTCTCCTCTGATAAAAATCTAAGTTCTTGGAGAGTTTTATTATTTGTGTTCTTAGTATGTACCACAGCAGGCACATAATAGGTACTTAATAAATGCCTGTTGACTATATGATTACATTATTTTTACTGTGGTATATCTAGCGTCTCACATTAGACCTTGTGCAGAGTATGTGCTTAATAGGTGTTTGTTGAATTTAGTTGAGTAATAGCCTAAAAGAATAGACAATTTCAATGAAAAGGAAAGGGTTCTTTGTAATGCATCCAGAATGAATGAATGAATCCAAGGGTATTATGGATTTGGCAGAAATTCTCCAATTATATCTTAAATGCTTTGGACTAAAAAGAAAAGGCATTTTGCCAGATACTGTCTCCCTCCTGACCCTGTTAATTTTAAATCCAGTTATTTTAAGGAATATTTCATCCATGCCAGTGATTAAGCCACCAAAATTCTGGTTTAAGTAACTAATAGATTTCTAAGAAATTCTATTAGGTTTTAACAAGCTTTTAAACACAGTAGTAATACAAGTATTGGGAGAACTGACTTAAGAGAAGGAAAGCTTGAATTCCTGCTCTAGGTTTCCAGCCCTGTGTAAGACACAGCTTTTTTTTTTTTTTTTACACCTCAATTTATGATCTTTTGTAAAATATGAATGATAATGTTTCCTGTTTTACAGATCTTCAAAGAGTTGCTATGAAGGCAGAGAAAATCACATCTGTGAATTTATGAAGTTCTTTTCTGAGAGGTTCTATGACAACATTAATATTTTGGAGCATAACATGCACCTTTAAAAGGGCATTTCATGCTTGGATCCTGATTCTGTGACTGCTTCCTAATAGGAGTCATAAAGCAGTACTAAGAATATATTTGATATCTTTCATTCGAAGGCTTCCAGACTACATGGAGCCCTGAAAGCACTATGCCTCTGGGTCCCTCACATCAGGTGTCCTTCCAAGGGCTCCTTTTAAATCCTTTCCTTGCAATACATTTAATTCAAAGGTTTCCTAATGTCTTGCTCTCTAGCCTACACTAAAATTCACCTACTTCAGTGGTTCTATGCTCCCCTCAGGGCGAGAACTCTCTCCTCCTTTTCAGACTCCAGCCTCTTAACACCTGCTCCTCCTATGCATCATTGCTCATAGCTTTCTGTACATCCTCTCAACATGGCCTTCCTTTCATTATATTAACATCCCAAGGGTCTGTAAATTGTTTCTAATTCTTGCACATCATTTTTTGCCTGGTTAATATGTCCTTGGTGATTTATTTTATTCTCCTTATTATGACAAGTCGTATTGGTAATAAGATACTACCTAATAATACGTACCTTGTATCTTTCCCTTGTTTTTTTTTTAATTTTGATTCTTATGAGATTGCGTTCCATGATTCATTGTTACATAGCATCGTCCAGAGAATACTGATGCTAAAAAGTTGGACGTGATGGTCTCTGGTCCCTTCCAATCAGAGTTGTTTTGGTAAATGTTTAAAAACTAGTGATTGTGGGGCAACTCGGTGGTGTGGTGGATAGAGCGCTGGCCCTGGATTCAGGAGGACCTGAGTTCAAATTCAGCCTCAGACACATAACACTAGCCCCATTGCCTAGCCAAAACAAAACTAGTTATCAATGAACTTTGAGTGAAGATTGAAACATATTGTTTTTTTTTTACTTTATTTTTCTTGCTTTTTTTCCCCCAGCATGGCTAATAAAGAAATATAGGTAACATATTGGCTTGCTGTCTCAGTGGGTGGGAAGGAAGGAGAAAATTTGAAAGTCAAAATTTTTAATGAATGTAAAAATAATTTTTAAAATAAAAACTAGCTCTCCAAAAATGCATGACATACTTTTAAGTTTAATCTCCATTATTGACATTTTCTTCAAAGTCTAGACAATCAACAAAACAATAAATCAAGTTCTTATTTATAAAATTTGCTGATTTTCAAAGTATAAATACTCACATAGTATGAGCTGGCTCTGGCATATCCCTGCCTCCTGCTCTCAATACTATGATCCTATGAATTTTGTACAATGAGCAATTTAGGATCATTGGAAGCATTGAATCATTTTCTAGATGGACTCTACATAATCTCCCCTTCCTACTAAATTCTATTCAAGATAGATCCTCTGATAGAATATAAGTTCCTTTAAGAGCAGTTTTTTTTGTTGTTGTTGTTGTTGGTTTTTTTTTTTGGTATTTCAATCTTCTAAGGTGAGTACAATATCTGGCACATAGTAATTATTTAATAAATGTTTGTGATTGATTGATGGATATCTCAGATACTTTATATAGATGTATAAATGGGTATTTACTAAGTCATCGATCTATTGAATTCAGCTACATGTCAATCTGGGCAATTTGTATTGTTCCATCCCTTTGGTTTTTTTTAAAGGTGTGTCTGGTTAGACTGATGATCTCTTTCATATTCCTGTGGATTTCATCAAGGAGTCTAGGAAGTGCTCCAGGACTCAATGCAATTGTTGTCACAATGTCTTATATAGAAAATAGGGGCATTTAGAAAACTTTGTCATTAATAAGGAGCCCTTTAAAGATTTTATTGATTCCTTTCAATTTTAGGAAGTCACTTTTTTCTTTTTTCCTTTGGCAATCAGGGTTAAGTGACTTACCCAGGATCACACAGCTAGTGAGTGTCAAGTGTCTGAGACCAGACTTGAACTCGGGTCCTCCTAACTCCAAGGCTGGAGCTCTAACCATTGTGCCACCTCGCTGCTCCGATTCTTTTCATTTTTTCATCACAGTCATGTGTGGTTGTAATTCTCCCTACCACCCACCTGCTTGAGCTTTCCCTAGTAACAAAGAAAAGATATTAAGCAAGCCAGTCTACATTGATATACTATGCAACATTCTGCAACCATATACCTCCACTTCTCTACCAGAAGGAAGGAGGTGCATTTTGTCTGGGAGTACAGCTGGTTTTTAAAATTATTATAGAGTTTGGCTTCAGTTGAGTTTTCCTTTCATTTACATCATTGTAATCATCCTGTATGTTGTTCTCCTAATTCTATGCACTTCATTTTCTATCAATTCACACAAGTCTTCCCACATTTCCCTAAATTGCTCTTATCTGTCCTTTTTCTAGTACAGTCAATAGACATTTATTAAGTGCCCAATGTGTGCCAAGCACCACACTAAGTGTCAGAGATACAAAGAAAGGCAAAAGAGAACCACTGCTCTTATGGATCTCATGGTCTAGTGAGGAACATGCAAACAACCTTGAACAAATAAGCCATATACAGAATAAATAGGAAGTAATTGACAAAGGGAAGGCACTAAGATTAAAGGGAAATGCTTCCTGTAGAAGGCGAGATTTTAGCTGGGACTTGAAGCAAGCCAGGGAAGTCAGAAAAAGGAAATGAAGATATGGCACCATCTGTTCAGTCTCTCACAGGTAGATAGACAACCAGTTTAAAAAAAAACAACTTACCCAAAAATGTGTATTATAAATATTTCAATATATATGGGGCCTTTCTTTCTGTCTTTGACCAGATGTATGTGTTATGTGTATGTGTGTATCTGGGTGTATCTCATGGTGGAATTGCTGGATCAAAGAGTATGAATAGTTTAATGACTTTTCTCACATAATTTCACTGCTTTCCAGAATGGTTCAACCAGTTCACAGCTCCATCAAGAGTATATTAGTATTTCTTTTTTTCTCCAGTCATTCCAATATTGACTCTGTCTGTTTTTTCTTATCATCTTTGCTTCTTTGATGGGAATGAGGTGAAATCTCTTGCACCTGAAATGAGCTCCTTCCTCACCTCCACATCCTTAGCTTCCTTTAAAGTTTAGCTCTGTTGCCTCTTCTTCCATGAAGACTTTTGCAGACTTTCTCCCTCTTCAAATCATTCTGCATTTATAATCTGTATATATCATATACCTTCAGTAGATTGTAAGCTCACTGAGGGAAGAGATTGTTTCATTTCTGAATTGTGTCTCCAATACCTAGTACAGTATCTTATATGTAGGTAGGTTCTTAAAAGTGCTGATTAGATTAGATTTAAATTTATATTTATCTAATCAAGTAGTCCTTTTGTTGTTTTTCTATGTTGGATATCTTTCATAATGCTAGTGAATATCAGAAAAAGGCATGTATTTCCCTTTTTTACACATCAATTGATATCAGCTTCACATATAACTTTCATAGGAGCTATTAACTATCTTATACTAACTTTGAGAAGTATCATAGTGTTATATCTGTTCATATTGCAATTGTGATTGACGCTGCAAATAATTCCTCAATGTTGTGATTTAAGAACATTGTATGAATTAAAATTATAATAATGTAACTCCTTACTTTACAATCCAGTAGTGATTACAAATGTTGGGGATAATCAATCAATCAATAAACATTTATCAAGTGCCTACTATGTGCCAGGCACCATGCTAAGCTCTGGGGTCACAAAAAGAGGCAAAAGGCAGTCCCTGCCCTCACAGAGCTCATAATCTGATAATCTGACACATGTTAGACTTACACAGAAGTTTATTTTACTCTTAGCAATATTTTGTCATTCAAAGACTTACTAAGAACCTAAATAAAAACAAATTTCATTTTGTCTTCTATCCTTGCAAATTAGTTGAGAAAACAAAGTAATTTCTTATAACTAGACAGAAAGTCAGTGTTTTCCATAAGGGCTCCAGCTTTTCCATATATCCCTAAAATAATACATGATTTTTCATAAAACTAATCATTTTTATTATGAAAAAGCAAAAGGAAAAACAAAATTTAAGCAATCAAACTAAGACCCACTATTAATTGCAGATGTAGAAGTTCTCAGAGGAGTTTCAACGCAAAGCATTACTCACTTAGAGTTGGTATGGATAATGGGATGATTTCTCAAATGAAAAATGGCTGTTGCTAAGGATACTGAAGTAAAAAATGAGACAAGGATTTTGGCTGAAGCTTTTAAAGTTTTGGTGGCTGTAAACATAAAATCTTCATTATGCCCATTTTCCCGCTAGAGGGAAAAAACATGTACCAATGACCTAGTCTTCCTATGTCAACTACAGAAGTTTCATAATTGGCTGAATTTTCAAGATTTTCCTTACTCCTTATTCCTTGAATTTTTATTCAAAACATCTGTTTATATCTCTTTTTAAGACTGGTATTCTTTCACTTAGTGAATCTGTAGTTACTCATAATAAGTAATATGAGTAATTTCCCTTCTAGATAGATCTTTGATCGTGTACACTTGAAATGGAAAAGTTAAGTGACTTACTCAGGATTACGCAGGTAGGAAATATCAGAGCCAGGATTTGAACCAAGATATTCTAACTCCAAATTTCATTTCTACTATACTGCACTCCTTTTTCTTTTTTCCCCTTTTAAATTATTTTTATTTTCAGTTTTAAATTTTCTCCCTTCCTCCACCCCCTTCCCCTACCCATCAAGAAGGCAAGAAAAACAATACCTATTATACACATGAAGTAAGGCAAAATGTTTCCACAGGGACCACATGGTGGGGAAAAAAAAAAAGGCGAAAGAAAGAAAAAAATATTCTTCAATATGCATTCAGCCCCGATCAATTCTCTCTGGAGGTAGATAGCATTTTTCATCATGAGTCATTTGGAATTGTCTCAGATCATTGTATTTATCAGAGTAGCTAAATCTTTCACAGTTGATCATTGTTAACAATATTGCTCTTGGTTCTGCTCACTTTACTTTGCATCAGCTTATAGAAGACTTCATAG
This sequence comes from Vombatus ursinus, assembly GCF_900497805.2. Classification (NCBI taxonomy): domain Eukaryota; kingdom Metazoa; phylum Chordata; class Mammalia; order Diprotodontia; family Vombatidae; genus Vombatus; species Vombatus ursinus. The sequence continues at coordinate 35,399,256 of NW_020955033.1, forward strand.
GTTGTTCTGAACCTATTTTCTTAATTTCTTATAGCACAAAAGTATTCTATCACAAACACATACCAAAACTTGTTCAGCCATTCCCCAACTTTGCTACCACAAAAAGAGCTACTGTAATATTTTTTTACATATAAGTCCTTTTTTTTCGGTCTTTGTCCTCTTTGTGGTACAGACCTAGTAGTGGTATTGCTTTGTCAAAGGGTGTGCACAGTCTCATAGTCCTTTGGACACAGTTCCAAATTGTTCTCCAGAATGGTTGGACCAGTTCACAACTATACTAAGAGTGTGATCCATCACAGTACACTCAAAGGTCCTATCACCCTCTCTAGTTTTAAAAAATAAGTATTTTTCTGAGGTTGTGGAAGCCTACACAGTATCTATTCTCTTCCCTTTTAAGAGAGTGATACAATGGATTTTTCTCTGTCTTTACAAGGAACAGTCCTGTGAAGAAGTGTCTGTGTTCTCCTAAAATATGACAAGTGAAATTTATTATATGCTTTTTTAAAAAAAGCACATTCTCTGCAATGGAGACTTACAGTTTTATGTACAGTCCTTTTCCATTATACAGAAGATGTGGAAATGTTCATTTTATTTGGTGGTTACATTATGAATAAAAAATTAATTTAATTTAAATTTAAAATAAGTTAAATTTAAATAAATAAATAAAATGAGGCAAGAACTCTTCCTAGAGAGAATTTCCTGGATCCCAGCTCTGGGCCCTTTGAAGGCTAGAATATACTAATTTGCATTATGATCAAGGCCTCTCTTTTCCCCTATTAACAGGTATTAACATCAGACATTCCTAGACCAAAACTATAGAACCTTAACACATTTTCACTAGCTTGGTTTCCCAGTTGGCTCATGGAGTGAATTAGGGAAGACATGAATCTTTTGCTTAGCAATAAATAAGGAAATCATACAATAACCTTTAAGGAGTCAGAGAGGGGATGGGGTACAGTTCTGGACTTGTGATATCAATGGTGTTAACTCCTCATGTGAAAACTCCTTCTCCTATAGTAGATCAACAGATTTTGTCTATAATTTGCACTGGTGCCTTACATAGTCACATAGTTCATGTGACTGAGACAGGATGGAAACCTTGACCTTCCTGACTCCTCAGCCAGCCTACTGTCAACTATACCACATTGCCTCATCACAAAAACAACTCACATTGCATTACATGAGAAGGTGTAAAAAAATACTTTTGTCACAATATTCATGTGAGTTAGGAAATGCAAATTTCTTCATTTAACAAATGAGGAAATTGAGACACGTTAAGTGATTTACACCTCATTCCAGGTCTGTTAATTCCAGTGTCACCTTTCTCCACACAACAGTCAAGGTAATTCTAAGGTACAGTAAGTCTGACCATGTTATTCCCCTGTTCAAAAGCCTTCCGTGGCTCCCTGTTGCCTCTGGGATAAAATACAAATTCTTCAACCTAGAGTTAAAGTCTTTTACTACCTGATTTCAACTTGCCTTTCTAGACTTTTTCTATATTACTTTCTCTCAAGCTGTTTACATTCCAGCCAATCAGTCAACACACATTTATTAAGTGTTAACTGTTCTAGGCACTGTCCACAGCTCTTGAAATACAAACAAAGGTGTAAAAACAGCCACATTGTCCATTTCAATAATGACTATAATTCATTTGAATAGCACTTTAAGGTTTGTCTAGAACTTTCCATACATTATCTTATCTAAGATTAACAGCTGGTTGGTGAGGTAGTATCATCCTCATTTTATGGATGAGGAAATTGAAAGAGATCAAACAACTTCCAGCTACTTAGAATCAGGGGTGGAATTTGATCCTGACTGTTTCTGATTCCAAGTCCAACATACTGCTTCCTAGAATGGCTTATCTCTTTAGTTTTCCCCCAAATTGACATTCTATCTTGTACATTTATGCATTTGTACAAGTTCTGCCAAACACACACACACACACACACACACACACCTGCAATATACTCCCCTTCCTCATCTCTCTGGATCCTCTTCTTTTGAGGTTCAGGTCGTCAACAACTTCCATTGCGACGTTTTCCATTATCTTCACCCCTATTTGTCAATGCTCTTTCTCTCTCCATTTAACTTATCCGTATAAGTGTATTTTCCCAGTGGAATGTAAGTTCCTTGAGAACAGGGACTGTTTCATACAAGATCCCTTGTACCTAGTATGGTGACTTGCCCATAGTAGGAGTTTAATCAGTGTTTGCTGAATTGATTTGATCTACTGAGGTGTCAAGATCCTAATCCAGGTCTCCAGGGTCCAAATCCAGCCATCAGTTAACTCTCCCATGCTAGTTCTCTTGCAATGACACCTACCTACCTTGTGGAAAAGGAAGAATAGGCCTCAGTAAGTATTACATGGGCAGCAAGGTGGCACCATGGATAGAGTGCTGGGCCTGGAGTCAGGAGGACTCATCTTCCTGGGTTCAAATCTGGCCTCAGACACAGGCTTAATAGCTCTGTGACCCGGGGCAACTCACTTTACCCCATTTGCCTCAGTTCCTCATCTGTCCAATGAGCTGGAGAAGGAAATGGTAGACTCTCCACTATCTTTGCCAAGAAAACCCCAAACAAAGTCACAAAAAGTCAGACACAACTGAAAATTACTGAGCAAATATTACATGTAAGAACAAAACCCATGAAAGCCTCTTTTCTTTTTTTTTTCCTTTTGCTTTTTGGCAAGGCAGTCGGGGTTAAGTGACTTGCCCAGGGTCACACAGCTAGTGAGTGTTATGTGTCTGAGGCCGGATTTGAACTCAGGTCCTCCTGACTCCAGGGCCAGTGCTCTATCCACTGAGCCACCTATCTGCTCCAAGCCTCTTTTCCTGTTACCAAAGACTGTCTCTGATTACCATAGATTGTCTTTCATCATTATACATTTATTGAACGTCATCTGATTATAGAGGCTATCCCAGGATTTAGAGTAAATATGTAATAAGGAAAAGATTCTTAGGATGGTCAAACAACAATCATTCAGGGACAGGTCAGTAATTTCATGTGAGTTTTGCAGACAGATTACTAACGCTGAGATTCAAGATTAATCATAAGATCATAGATATACCTTTGAAATATACCTTAAAGGCTACCTTGTCCAATCTCATCATTTTAAACGTGAGAAAACTGAGGTTCAGGGTCATACAGCTGTTGGGTGTCTAAGGCCTAGAGTCATACAGCTATCAGGTGTCTAAGGCAGGACTCAAACTCAGGTCTTCCTAACTCCAGGGTTCTTTGCATTGTGTCACCTGTAACCATCTACTGGAACTTTCAGTATGATCTAGCAGCATTTTGTTGAGTGAAGGGAGATTCAACTGTTATTATGGAGATTGGAGCTCACAAGATATATGTTGTTTTGATTTACATTTCCTTGCTTATGGGTGTCTGTTTTTCCAAATGATTATTGGAAATTCATATTTGTGAAAATTTTCTCTTCATATCCTTTGACAATTTATCCGTTGTGGACATTTACCTAAATTTTTGTAAAGCCTTTAACAAAAACCTTTCACACTATCCTTATGGGCAAAGATAAATTGGCCGGTGTGTTAAGATGATAATATTATGTATATATTCAGAACTGGTTGGATGGCCAAACACAATCTTATTTAGAAGGAGGTCTCTAGTAGAGTTCCTCAAGGCTTTGTGCTTGGCTCTGGGGGATTAAATACTGATATTTATGATTTGCAAATATAAAAGCATGGATGGCGTGATTAACAAATTTGTAAATCACACAAATCTGGAGATAGCTAACATGTTGGATGATTGAAGCAAGATCCTAAGAAACTTCAACCAAGAAAAATATTGAATGGTAATGTTGACCTAATCTAATATGATGAAATTGAATAAGGATAAAGATAAAGTTTTAGCCTTGGGTTCTAAAAACCATCTTTACAAGTACTGTTGGGGGAGAGGCAGAGCTAGACACAGTTCATCTGAAAAGATTGAGGGAGGGGGGAACTGTAGACACTGAGTCAACAGTATGGTATGGCGACCAAAAATCTAATATAGCCTCAGGCTATTTTAAAAGAGACATTAGTCAGAACAAGGGAGGTGATGGTTCTGTTGCATTTCGCCGTGGTCAGACCACATCTCCCCTAGTTAGCAGAGTTGGAAGAGATCTTCTCAACCAGAGGCATCAAACTCTCAATATGGCCAGAAAAACTCCTGATTAAAATGTAATAGGAAAATGTTTAACAAAATAAATAAAAATGACATATGCATAATGTTATTTTGTGATTCTTTTGAGTCAGCATGCAGCCAGCAGGGATCCATTTCTGTTTGAGTTTGACACCACTAATCTAGACCAGCTCAATTGCAAAGAAGTGATTTGTTCAAATCCAGCAAGTCACTTAACGCTGTTTGCCTCAGTTTCTTCATCTGTAAAATGAGCTGGAGAAGTGAATGGCAAACCACTCCCGTATCTTTGCCAGGAAAATCCTAAATGGGGTCACAAAAAGTTGGGCACAACTGAACAACAGCTAGTTCAGTAGCAAGAGCAGGAATTAAATTCTGGTTCTCTGACTCCAAAACTTATGCTTTTTCCAAAAACACTGTGTCACCACCTTCTTTGGAATACTGTATTTACTTTTGGGTGCCACGTCTTTTTTTAGTACTTTTTTAAAGGCAATTGGGACTAAGTGATTTGCCCAGAGTCACACAGCTAGGACATATCTGAGACCAGATTTGAACGCAGGTCCTCCTGACTAAATAGTTGCCTCAATGCCACGTTTTAAGAAAGCGAGAGAGCCTCCAGTGGAGGCTCACCAGGATGATTGAAGAGCCCTGAGAAAATACTTAGGAGGAACATCTTATTTTTCTTCAAATATATGTGCTTTCATGTGTTAAAAGGATGAGACTTATCCTGCTTAGTGCAAGAGAGCAGAATTAAGAGCAGTAAGCAGAAGCTGCAGGAAGCAGGCTGAATGCAAAGAAAAGTTTTCTAACAATTAGAGCAATCAGAGAAACCTGGGAAGTCAAAGATGCAATAAGACTTGTATGGACTGCTGCAAAGCAGGGAAAGCAGACACAAGGAATGGCCCTAACAGTATAACCTACATGGGATGAAATCAGAATTCTGATGACTATACTGATGAATCTTGATGGTAAATGATAGTAAAAGAGCCTTCTCCCTCTCAGTAGAGAGTTGCTGGGCTACAAGGACAGAATCAGGCATATGGTTACGTATGCTAACTGTACTTCATTGTTGAGGAGAAATCTGTTGCAGGGGAATGAGGGGGTAGTTATTGGTAAGTGATGTCAACCTAAAAGAAAAATGGCTTTAATACAAGCAAAAAAAATTAGAGTTATCCCACCGTGGGTCATTTATCTCTCACCAGAGATCTTCAAAGAAAAACTGGATGACCTCTTGATGGGTAAGTTTAGAGAGAATTCTCATTCAAGTAGGGGTAGAGCCATTGAGGTCCCTTCCAACTCTGAAATTCTGTGATTCTAAGTTAAAACTTAATCTAACTCTAGCTCTGTCACTAAAAATGACCTTGAGAAAGTCACTTTTCTTTTCTACACTTTAGCTTCCTCATTTACAAAATGACTAAATTGTCTTTAAAGTCTGAGATTCTCTAAGTGTATAAAAAACTGAGTTCAAAATGAACTTAACAATTGAATTGGGAGAGAAGAACCACTGGAACCTCCATCTAAGAGGGGGGCAGGGAGTTCTTACAGGGATTGTAAAATGCTGTTGGTGTAGATAATACAGTATAGTATTTAAATCTGGATATTCCATGACAGATTGAATCAAAAGACTCCCCAAGAGATGGAGAGAGAGAAAAAGAGAGGGAGAGAGAGAGAGAGAGAGAGAGAGAGAGAGAGAGAGAGAGAGAGAGAGAGAGAGAAAGAAATAGAAAAGATTCTCTCCCTTCCCCTTCCATTGCATTAATGTTCTTCTCTGTAGTATCTGTGTCTTTACTGGATGCCAGACACTAGCTCCTCTTGTGAAACAGCTTGTGTTTGCTTCCTGGGAAGCTTACCAAGAATAGCTGTGCTTTATACTAGAAAAAAGAATGCTGAGGAGAACAATAGATTGAATCCAAAATGGATGGAGGTTGTAATAGTGACAGAATTTTTAAGACGGAGAAAAACCAAAATAAAATCATAAAAATAAAGAGGGGAGTAGAAGTAATCCTGGGAGAAAGAAAGGTAAATAAGTATACTTATATATTAATGCATATAAATGCACATACATTCATATGTTTATCTTTTGTATGTATATACATATACACACATATACATCTAAATTTATATCTGTGTATGTGTATGTATATATAAACACACAATACACATACATATCTATATCTGGACAGGTAGATATGGATGTATATATATTGCACATATGTACATATACACACATAAATAAATGTATATATATCTCCCAGTTTCTGTTTTCTATACTAAATTCATATTTTTTATTTTAAATTATTCATAAGAGTAGAGGGGATGTCATTGGCCATATCTCTAGCACTGATTTGCCCTCTGATTTCTCAAAAGGGTGAGAGTTATTATTGTTTTATGCTCTTAGAAAAACCACCAAAACAAGTGCATTCAATTTGGGGCATGACCCTAGTTTGTGTATGCATTTTATACAGCGAACACACTACCAAATCTTCATGGTATAATGGTGCCTGATTTGGAAAGAGCAATCTGGACCCCCGTGTTTTGCTCTCTTAGGTGTACATCCAGTACCTTGCTTCATCATGGACCCAGTGACAATCAACAAGCAATTATTAAGCCCCCACCATATGCCAGGCATTATGCTCAGCCCCAGAAATTCAAAGACAAAAATGAAATGGTCTCTGTCCTCAGAGAACTTACATTCTAATGGGGAAGACAAGTATATACACATGAATATATAAGTATTACAGACTATATAAAATGAGTAGCTAGTAATTTGAGGAGGAAGGGGTCTGGCAGCTGATACAGGGATGATCATGAAAGGCTTTAAGAAGATTGCACTAGAGCTGAGTTTTGAAGGAAACCAGGAATTTTAAGAGATGGAGGAGTATGAGGGAGTGAAAGGGCACAGAGGTGTGGGAGATGAGTAATGTGTGTGAAGATGGGTGTTAAAAAGGCTGGAAAAGTAGGAGGGAGCCAAGTTGTAAGAGCTTTAATTGCCAGCAGAAGAATTTATATAGAAGAGTTAAGGAGCTACTAGAGTTTATTGAATCGGGAAGCTAGTGAAGAGAATAAATAAAAGATTTAGCAGAGGTGATGGTCTTGAAAAGGCTGTTACATGGAAGAAGGGTTAGACTTGTTCTTCTTGGCTTCAGAGAGCTGAACTTTGATACTGGGGAGAAATTGAAAAGGGACAAATTAAGGCTTAAATTAAAGAAAAACTTCCTAACAATTATCTAAAACTCAAATGGACTACTTTGGCCTCGAGGTAGTAGTTTCCTCGTTATGAGTGGTTTTCAAGCAAAGAATGTATGAATTATATAGAATTTATATAAAATATAATATATATCAAAAACATAATGTATAGTATATAAACATAATTTACATATAATGTAACACATTTATATTATAACATGAGATATTTATAATATATAATTATATACATGTAATTATATAATGTGTAAATTATATATAATTAAATTATATGATATAATAAATTATATATAATCTATATAAGATATAATTATATATTATATAAATATAGAACACAACTTATTTTATACATTATATATACTTTACATAATATATAATTACATATTACATAATTTATATAGCTGTTTAAGGTTTTCAAAGAGTTTTAAAAATATTATCTCAAATGTTGGAGGTAGGTGCTATTATTATTCCAATTTTATAGACAAGGAAACTGAGGTGGAAAGAGGTTGAGTGACTTATTTTGGATCATACAAGTAGTAAGTGTCTGAGGATGGATTTGAACTCAGGTCTTCCTGATTTTAGGTCTAGTTCTCTATCTACTATTTCACCTAGCTGATCATATGTGTGTCTATATGCACATGTATATGTATACACACATATACGCATGTACAAGGGTATTCTGGATCTATTTTAAACCAATCCTCAAGAGCCAATTCTTAAATTTTCAGTGTGAGCATTTACCCCTCAGCAATTGGCAAATACTACAAATCAAGACTTGATTTATTGTTTGGTTGATTATCTAGGCTTAAGGAAGTGATGGAGAAAATGTTAAGAAAGCAAATTAAACTTAAAAGTGTGCCTTGCATACATTTTTAGAGGGTCAGTTATTAAACACTTACCAGCTCACCTTATGTATGTATACACACACACACACACACACACAAATAAATACATAAATGCATATACTCATATGATCAAATGAATATGTGTCTGATGTTATGGAAGGTACTCAGGCTGTCCAAGACAGAACTCATTGTCTTTATCAACAGTTCTGTTGAGAGCACCAACCATCCTTCTAGTCTTCAAGCTTCATAACTTTGGTGTCCTCCTAGACTCTCACTCCTCCTTATCCCACGTATAGCTAAGTTGCCAAATCCATCCTTTTTGCTTCCACAAAATACCTTGCATCCCTCTTCTCTGTACTCTCACAGCTCTTAGCCTCCTTCAGGTCCTTATCGCCTCTTGCCTAGATTATTACAACGGCCTCTCGCTTTGTCTCCCTGCCTTGTCTCTCCCTACTTCAGTTCCTCTGTACGGCTGCCAAAGTGGTTCTCCTGAAGCACAGTGCTGTCTCTATCACTCCTCTATTCAATAAACTCTAGTTTATTGGATAGAGTAATAGTAATAGTAACTTCCTATTACTTTGAAGATCAAGTATAAGATTCTTTGTCTGACATTTAAAGCTCTTTACAATCTGGCCTCAACCTTCTTTTCCAGCCTTTCATATTGCTCACCATCATTTGCTCTAGACAAATTGATTCTCTTACTGGTTCTCCTGCATGACATTCCATTTCCTATTTCCATGTCTTTGCATTGACTCTCTCCCAAGCCTAGAACTCATTCTCCCTCACCTCTGCAGGCTTAGCTCATATGGCATCTTTTCCATGATACCTTTACTGATCTTAGCTGCTTAGTGCCTCCCTCCTATCCCTGCCAAAAAATTTACCTTGTATATATTTATTTCATTAATATCTGTATGAATACAGTACCTTTTATTTTCTCCAGCTAGATTATAAACCTCTTGAGATCAAGTACTGAATACTTTTGTCTTTATAATCCCAACCACTACCACTGTGCCATGGCAGGTGCTTGATAGATGTTTTTTGTTTTGTTTTGTTTTGTTTTTGGTGAGGCAATTGGGGTTAATGACTTGCGCAGAGTCACACAGCTAGTGAGTGTTATGTCTGCGGCCTGATTTGAACTCAGGTCCTCCTGACTCCAGGGCTGGTGCTCTATCTACTGCGCCACCTGACTGCCCCTGTGATGATGTTTTTTTTACCTGTACAGGTGTGAGTTGGGCTAAATATCCACAGAAGACCCTATCAGACCTAAAGGCCTCTTTGCTAGTATAACAGTTTTCTGCTGATCAAAAGTCAAATTCCTTTTAGATTGTTATGGTGGGGAAATAGGGACCAGGTAGGTAATACAGTGGGTACAGCACTGGAGTTGGAATTGGGAAGACTCATCTTCCTGAGTTCAAATCTGACCTCAGAACCTAACTAGCTTAGTGACCCTGGCCAGGTCACTTAACCCTGTTTGCCTCAGTTTCCTCATCTATAAAAGGAGCTAGAGAAGAAAATGGCAAACCACTCCAGTATCTTTGCCAAGAAAACCCCAAAATGGGGTCAGGAAGAGTTGGCTATGATTGAAATGACTCAAAAGCAAAAATGGGGAAATGACTTATAGACAACTTTTAAGAGAAATCTTTGATTTTAATAGATGTTGCTTGTTATATCAGTGATTTCTTTTTTATTTTCACATATTTGTGAGGTTTGGGATACATAAGAGATAGCACATCATGGGAGCTACTCACATTTCAAGATAAATCTCATTTACCATAACTTGAGTACAGACCTCCCAAGAGTTATATAGGCCTCCTTTTCCCTCCTTGCTCCCTTAGCAGCTATGTTGCTCACACTGATTTTGTTGGACAAGTGTTCCCCTGGCAAACTTAGAATATTCAGAAAGCTTAACAAACCTCATCAGTGGCTTGTGAAAGACCATGTTCCAAAATGATGCACATTTAAAATTTTCCTCCTCCTCTGCTGTGTATGTAGTTGGTTAGCATATCACCAGTATACCAATTTAGCATGGCTACATTTTTGAGACCATTAAATTTCAATGTAATGTAAATATGTGGAATTCTGCCACATAAACTAACTGTGAACAGGGACCCACTATCACTAATGTTGTTTTATTCCCATTTTGTCTTATCACCAATTTTTACCAGTGTTGGGTTTTCTACGTTCTCTCTGTGTGTCTCGGCCCCTCTGGATTTATATTGTCTTGCTGGAAGAAATAAAACTAAACAAAATATCACTAAAGATACATTTATTATTTCTACCAATTGCATTTTTATTATTTAAAATCTTCAGCCTCCTTGAAAGATTGGATTATATGAACACAGGGGCTCCAAGTTATTTCCCTGATGGAAGCTATTTCTGTCAGGCAGAGACCCAGCAGGACGTGCCTACAAAAGATCAGGATGGCAATTGTTCATTTATTGGTCATTTATATACCCTACAGTTGGATGGGCAGAATGTGAAATATGATACATGGCTACAAAAGTTCCTGCCCTCTGGGAGTGTGCAGGTTTAAAAATAGGAGAAAGAGGGGGATAATCAGAGAAGAGATAGAAGTCCCAAGGAGTTTCTCAAGAAAAGTAAGCATAAATTGAAACAGGTGAGGGGAGTTGGGGAATAGAAGGATAATGAGGGCCACTAACAATCAAGTTTATCTTGGGGTTAATGCAAGAATTTCCCTTCCCAGGTTGTGGGATGCATTTTTAAAGGGTGAAGTGATTTGCATATTTCAAGGATCTGTGGTTTTCTGACTAGTAACCCTCGCACCACAGAGTCTTAGTGAAGTGCAGTCACTGGAAAAAATCATCACAGTGTGCAGCCAACTTACAGATAAACCTTTTGGAACATAGGTAGGCTGGTCTTCAGACGTGAGTTTGTCATTGGGTCCATATTTGAAACTTTTTCCAGACCAGTATAAAACTTGACAAAGATCATGTTCTGTTGATACAGCCTTCAAGAACCCAAGGTCAGTTCTATACCATGATGAGATATGGGAGTGGAACTCTAAGTGGAGGACAGCTTCAAGTTATGAGAAAAAAAATTCGATTAATTAATAGTTTTCTAATTTAATTAACTTAATCTTTAGCAACCCCTTGTGGGGAGGAAACAGAGTACCCCTACATAAATTAGCAATCTCACCATTCCTTCTACTTCTTTAGCAAAACATCCATAGGACCAATGGGCTAAGCCATAAGGTGGTGGTGACCTAGCCAACGAAACTTCAGGACGCTGCATGGTTCAATCCCTAGCAGAGGGACAGTGCCTGGTATAGTACCCTCCACATGGTCAATATTTTATAAATATTGGTAGAATTGAATTAATTCTGTGTCCTTTCTCTTCTTTTATAATTTAAGCAGTAGTACATTTCTACTTTGCTTACTTGTAGTACTACATTAAAATTTCTATAATTGGCATGCTTAGTGAATCATATAGTCTAGTTATTATATTAGATTAATAGAATGTTACTGTATGTTTCTGAAGGGATGAAAAAGTTTCAAAGAATTTGTCGTTGTTCAATCATTTTAGTCTTATCTGATTCCTCATGACCCCATTTGGGGTTTTTTTTTTTTGGCAAAGATACTGAAGTGGTTTGCCATTTCCTTCTCTACCTCATTTTTTTTTTTACAAATGAGAAACTGAGGCAGCCAGGGTTAAATGACTTACTCGAGGTCACACAGCTAGTAAATGTCTGAGGCCAAATTTGAAATCAGGAACATGAGTCTTCCTGACTTTAGGCCCAGCACTCTATCCACTATGCCACCTAAAATAATAGGAAAATACATGTGGATAGTAATACAGGTGCTAATATTTTTACAGTCGCTTATCAAAGGTTTTGTTTAAAGGAATTTTGTGAGAATCAAATGAATTAACATATTATATGAAGCTCTTTCCCAACCTTAAAGTGCTTTATGAATGCTAGCTATCATTATAGGCTCTATCCTAAGCCCTCTTTTCTTCTCCCTCTAAACTGTGTTGCCTGGTGATCTCATCAGCAGTCATGGATTCAATTATCAGCCCAATAAACATTCTCAGGTCTACTTCTCCAGCCTTAATCTCTCTCCTAACCTCATCTCCAACTGCCTGTTGCTCATCTCAAACTGGATGTCTCATAAACATCTTAAACTCATCATATTCAGAACTGAACTCATTGTATTTCCTTCCCCTCAAGCCCTTCCATCTTCCAAACTTGCCTGTTACTATGGAGGGTGCCGCCATCTTTCCAGTCACCCAAGCTCACAACTAAGATGTCATCCTCAACTACTCATTCTCTCTCCCCCTTATATCTAGCCTGTCTCCAGGTGTTGTTTATACCTTTGTAACATCTCTTGTATACACCTTCATCTCTCCTCTGGCATTGCCATCACCCCAGTGCAATCCCTGTCCCCCTGAAACCTAGACAATTACTGCAGCCTTCTGGTTAGTCTTCCTGCCTCAAGTCTCTCCTCGCTCCAATCTGTCCTCCACTCAGCTGTCGAACTGATCTTCCTAAAGTGCAGACGACCATGTCACCCTCCTATTCAGTGAACTTCAGTGGTTCTCTATCATCTCCAGCATAAATTAGAAAACCCTTTGTTTAGTTTTAAAGGTCTTTTATAACCTGTCCTCTCCTTCCTTTCTACTCTTCTTACACCTTGTTTTCCTCTACATACTCTGGGATCTAGTGATACTGGACTTGTTATTGTTCCTTGCAGAAAACACTCCTTCTTCCAGCTCTAGGCATTTTCCTTGGCTCTCCCCAATACCTGGTAGTCTTTCCTTGCTCATTTTTGCTGCCTGGGTTCCTTAAAATTTCACCTTCTATAAAAAGCCTTTTTTTTTTGATCCCCCTCAATGCTAGTGCCTTCACTCTGATAGTTATCTCCATTTTACCCTGTACATATCTTATTAGTATATAGTTGTTTTCATTTTGTCTCTTTCATTAAACTATGAGCTTCTTGAGAGCAGGGACTGTCTTTTGCCTTCATATCCCCAGTTCTTAACACATGCTTAGAGCATCGTCGGTGCTTAATAAATGTTTTTGACCATTTTAATGCAAATTAAATTTCAGCTTTTCGTTAAAGAAAATCCAAATCCGAAATCTAATTTCCCAGTTTAGATTTGTGAAATTTGATGCAGGATTCATGTAATTGATGCTTAGTAATGAAGGATTGAAACATAGGAAAAATCATTTGTGAAGATAGAAATATAATTTCAAAATACTTATTTATTCTAAAAGATCCATGGTTTAGAAGATAGTTTCAGGAGTTGCCTTGGCCCAAAAAGAAATCACTAAGCTGCCAGCTTTCTGATGATGAGGAAATCCTGAATATATTTTGTGTTTTTACATTCTTCTTAAGTTTACTTTAGCCTTTTTTATTGAAAAGCAAAAGATTTCATTGATAACTCCCTGTGAAAATTGTTTCAACATTGGTTGTGTTTCTACACACACACACACACACACACACACACACACAGGCACGCACATATACACATACCACAGACACACATACATGCCAAAGTTTGCATTCTAGGAAGTTAGCATATGTTCCAGTAAATGAGCTATTTTCTAGCAATAAATTAACATTCTCTTTCAGAGAGCAGCATCTGTTCTTTACTACCAACAAAACAAAGATCTAAAATAAGAGGCCCAAAAAAGAATAATATGGGTAAATCCATTAAGATTCATCTCTTACTATCCTCAGATCCTAATTCTTGATTTCCTGAGTCATCTATACTATTGGAATCAAGGACTTTCAATTTCTGCCATCCCAAGGAAACATTTTGGCTTAAGAAAAAATTATGACTAAAGAACTCTCAAAGCAAGTAAGATGATAGGAATGTGTTGAAAGACCTGTCTTTTGTAGTATCCTGCCATGCTCATTAGTCATCAATTTACTTAAGAAATATTTATTAAACATCAACTGGGTAATATGGGCCTAGATGCTCTAGGGAAAGCAGAATAAAGACTCTGCTCTTGAAGGATTTGATATCTATCTCGAGAGATCCAAAGCATAACCTTGTGAAATTATTTGAGAATATTTACATATCAATTAACTAGCATTCATTTAACACTTGCTGTGTGCCAAGCACTGTGGCAGGTATCAGGGAAGCAAATGCAATAGCCAGATAGTCCCTGTCCTCAAGGAGCTTATACTCTACTGTGTATAAAAGATATAAAATGTTTACAGATAAATAAGTACAGGTTATATACAAATAAATATATAGTGATTTGGTGGGGATGGGGAACAGTAACAGCTGGGGAAATCAGAAAAAGTCTCCTGAAGAAGTTGGTATTTGAGTTGAGACTTAGAGGGAGCTAGGGATTCATAGATAAGGATCAAGAGAGTATTCCAGGCTTTGGAGACAAACAGCCTGTGCAAACATATGGAGGCAGAGGATGGAATGCTGTGTATGAGGAACCACAAGCAGAAACCAGTTAGGCTTAAGTATAGGATGTATGAGGGAGGGATTAACATAAAAAAGAAGAGTAATTTGGCATTAGAAGTACTATCTTGATATACAACAGGAGTGGCCAGAATGAGGTCATTATTTTAGAAATCTTTTTGACGATAAGTTATGAGATAGGTTTTAATTAATTTAATTAATTTATTAGAAGGAAGTAATTGACAAAGTAATTATTGATAGGCTTTGTCTTTTATTGATGTCCGTTTAATGCCAGAAACTTTATAGGTAAGTTACTCACGTGTTGTGCGGGCCCTAGAGGTCCTACTGGTGAACACCAAAAAGAGTCACATGGAATGAAAAGTTATGACTCACTTGCAAACTGCATCATTAAAAGGAGCAACCATATCTGTGAGATCTCAGATCTATCAAATGCATATGCTAATCCCTTTGAATTTATAGCTGTGAGTTTCTTATTTGACTGGCTCTGTGTGGAGGAGGAAAAATTCCTTGTTTGCAAGGTTCTTATCAGGACAAGAGATCTACAGTAAACTGTCTTGGGATCATTGACATTAGTGCTTACAGGTGGATATTAGAAAGAAAAGCATCAATTCCAATAGAACTTCTTTTATCATTGGGAAAGAAAAATATGACAGACCTAACTGCCTAAATTTTAAAGTGAAAAGTTTAAAAGCAAGAGAAGGATTGGAGGAAAAGTTTTCTGAAGTTATATATGGCTAAGTCTCTAACGGAAAATAAAAAGGAAAATTTGTGGAGGGAGAAGAGGAACTGTTTTTGTAAATCAGATGAAAAGAAATAGCAAGCATTTAAGAGAAAGTTGACCATTTTGCTGGGACTGTTTAGGCAGTAATCTTAGCCTACTCTCTCCTTGAGTGTTCCCGTAGTTGTCTAAGAATGACTTTCCATGGAGCTGCCAGAGGTAGAAGCTGAGATAAAATGGGTGATTTGTAACTGCAGCTGAAGAACTAAGCATAATATTGCCTCCCTATCCCTACACACCTGGCACCAACATCCAAGCTGCAAATTTGGTTCTTTGTCTTCTATTGATGATTGGAAAAGAAGATAAAGAAGGGTTCTGTGGCCTAGTTTTGGAAAATTGACGCTAATAAATCAGCTACACACATCCCTTTTATCAATCTGACAACAATGAAGGAAAATCTAAGAGGTGTTTTAAGTTGAAATTCCCTTATTATTAGTGATTTGGAGCATCCTTTAATATTGTTGCTGATAGTTTACTTGGATTGAAAAAAAAAACCCAAAACTTCCTGTTCTTAACCTCTGGCCATTTATCTTTTGGGGAATGGCTCTTGTTCTTATGTGTTCTTCTGTATTTGTTTCAATTCCCTATATATCTTATATGGAAGAAATATAAAATTTAGAAAATTAAATCTTTTGAGATTTCATATAGTCATGAGGGTAATTTTCTACCTATGTATCTATTTGTTCATTTATTACTTAATCTTTTTTCTTTCCCTGAGCTGCTTAAAAACTAAGCTTATACCTAAACCTGGTAAATGTGTAAAAGTTATTTTTATCATATTATGTTATATAAATTATTGGTGTTTCTGTAAGTTTCGGTTACCAAAAATCAATTTAGGGTTAGAACTATTATGTATTTCCATATTCCTTCTTACCTAATATAATACATATAAAACATTCTTATTGAATGTCTATTTAGGTTAAGGTGAGTTGAATTGATTATAAATTCTTCATGGATAGCCTTACAAGTGACCAGAGTTTGGCTAACTTTTCTAAATAATTGAGGACATGCCTGATTGCACAGCCCAAATGTACCTTTTGTATTTTTATCTTCTGAGGACAGAGCAGTTGTGATTTACCTCTCCTATGAACACTTTGTTAGTGGCCTAGCCTCTTGGAAATTTATCTGGTGGCCAGCTATGTGGATATCATCAGTAGTGGTCAAATGTTGTTTAATTGATAGTTGGAGTAGTGTGCTAAGAAGAACATACTGTCTGTGTCTTCAGATAATGTGAAAAGCCGGCTGTAAACTAAAAAACAAAGTGTAAGTTGTTATTGTGATTATCTAAGTAAAACTTATAGTTGCTCTCCTGTAATTTTTTGGTTGCAAGTTTTGTAAATCTTTGTTTCATGTATTTACTTTCACTGAAAATTTAGTCTACTTCAGATTTTGCTCTATAAGATTTGTGGTGTGACTTTTAGACCCTACATTTTTTCCTATAGGGTGTGGTATGGCTTTTAGAGTTCATAATAGCTATGGGCAAATTTGAGTGATTTGGTGAATATATTATTAGTTCTGTTGTCACAACTGTCTGGCCAACTGGAATTGTTACAGAATCCAATTTTTTTTAGGTCTTACAAACAGCAGGTATTTAAATGCTAAAAAGGAGCTTTGTTTTTCAGTTTTTAAAACTGTTGACCTTTACTGTGTGTGTCTATATGGAGAACATAAAATAAAATTTCATTTTATATGTATATATATATATATATCACATATATGTTTGTATAAATAATATTATGGGGTACCTTGCACAGTGGATTGTACATAGGTAGGAAGGGAAGGGAGTAAATATTTATTAAGTACTTACTGTGTGCCATACATTATGCTAACACCTTTACAAGTGATTTATTTGCTACAGTTGCCACTTAATAGATAGTTGTTAAACTGGGTGTTTGTTGAATTATTTTCTTCTCAAGTCTGATCTCTTATCAATAAACATACATTCATTCTATTTGAAATTTAGATGTATATTCAATTTTTTTGTATTCAATTAGCATTTATTAATTAATCATATATTTATTAAGTGCTAGATACTGTGTAAGGCATTGAGGATACAAGCACGATGAATGAAATAGTCCCTACTCAGAAGAAGCTTGCTTTCTAATAGTAAAAACCACAATTACATACTGTTAATGTATGTAACATATATATGTACATAGTATTATACATAATACAAAATTGATAAATATAAATATATACAAAGTAGACAAGGTAGTTTGGGAGGGAGGGCAGTAGTGGTTAGGGGAATCTAGAAATTATTCATTCAGAAGATGGTACTTGGGTTGTCATTTAAAGGAAGAGAGGGACTCTGTGAGGCAAGGTAATGAGGGAGTGAATTCCAGGCATGTGAGACAGCCAGTGCAAAGCCTCTGAGGCATATTATAATAATAGCTAGCCATTACAAAGCACTTTGAGATTTACAATCATTTTACATGTTTTCCCACATGAGATGAAATTTTGAAGATGAGGCATAGAGAGAAAACCATTTTGGATGAATTTCAGAATGCAAAAACCGGGGCATCGTCCAATGAGTGCATACTACTGTCTAAGTGCCTACTGTGTGCCAGGCAGTGTACTAGTAATCACTATGAAATATGCGAAGATAAATTAAATCTGCCCTAGAGAAACTTACCCATATTTTTGAACTTTGTTTTCTAAGGAAACTGGCCAAGAAGCGGAAGGAGACAATGAGCAGCACCCGACAGGAGATGACAGTGATGGTGAATTCAATGGATAAGAGCTATGCTGAGCAAGGAACCAATTGTGATGAGGCTTTTTCTTTCATGGACACACACAATTTGAATGGGAGATGTAAGTTCAGAAATGTTGGCTCTAACAATTTCTCTTTCATTTTGGAGGGTCTGTGATCAAGGAAGAAGGCTTTAAAAACTCACCAAAAAATTCCCCCTTACCTGTTTAATTCAGTGGTTTAGTTGAGTACTCCTGGAAACTCTCATCTCCCAGGGTTGTAAAACAGTCTCCCTAATGTAAAGAACTTTCAGACCAAAGGAAGCCTCTCTCGCAATTGCAATGCAATAGCAATGAGGTTTTTTTTTTTGTCCTTTCTATCATAAAGAAGAGATCTTATTGTAGAAGACACCTGCTCATTATTTTCTTTAAGACTCGGATCCTGTTTATACTGATGTGGTGTAGGATATTATACAGTTAAAACCTATTTGAAAAATTTACTACAGGGTAGTACCAAGTTAATTGTTTTCTTTGTTTGTTCAACAGATTCTGGCACAATTATAAGGAACAATTAGCTTGTTTATTTGAATAATAAATAATGAATTTGTTTGTCCTTCCCTCCTGTGTTAGTCGGGGTTTAGTTGTACTACAAAGAAATAAATACATAAAAATGATATTTCTATATCTTTCTCTGCATCTGTTATTAATTCATAGTTCTAATGAGGCACAAGTCCATTTCTGACATAGACTAGTTGGCTTTCTTCCCCACGTTTTGTGGCCACAGATTGTAACCTCATCTTTGCTAGCTATGTTGAGAATACATCTAATGACCAGAAAGGGAACTAGCAAAGAAAAGGTGAATGAATCAGCATAAATCCATTCATTTCTTTAAAAAAAATCTGGCTGTGGAACAAAATGCTCACATTTTGGGGTACAAAGGAAAACATAAGTCCATATGTGATCCTCTCCTTTGTTCTTAAAGGTAACAATCCTGAGGGTGTTCTGTGTGTCAAAAGAGAGCTACAAAGCTCAGGCTTCAGAGAATGCATGTAATCTGTCCCCTGGGCAACAACTATAGCCATTCCTTGAAAATTCTTTTGTTCTTTATGATTCTGTGTGCCTGGCCTGAATCAGTGTCTATAAGATACACTGCCCTCTTCTTTCTTACATGTATGGTTCACGCCACACCACCCAGAGGGCACAGTGCACTGGGTCAGCCTGCTCTTGTTTCTCAGAAGTCCATGTTTGTATTGTACCATTTACCATTCTGCTTCATACAGTTTTCTGCTCACCCTAGCTACAGTAACTCCACTTCATCTTGCCATGCAGGAACCATTTTGATATGTCACGGTCACACATCCTTCATGAATGCCTGATGGAGCTCAATTCTGGTGGATATTTCTTAGGTGCCAATGGACCAGATAGCCTAAGATGATTTCATTACAGTTAACTCTGCCCCTTTAATGAAGGTTGTTTGTTGTGTGAATGATACTAATGATACCCCAACATGCCACAGACAACCTGATTTTGTCCTCAGTTCATAGTACTTAGACAGCCTGGTCTAGTTGAAAGAACGCTGGGATAGGAGTCAAGAAACCTGAATTCAAGGACCTGGGTTCATGTCTAGGCAACACTACTTGTTAGCCCCGGTGACCTTGTACAAGAGACTTGACCTCCTTTCCTCATGCATAAAATACTGTCTAAGGTCCCTTCCAACTCTAAGTTTCTGTGTCTCTAGATAATTAGCCATAAGCATTTATTAAGCACCTACAAAACAAAAATGAATTATTCTCTGCTATATTTCATCAGGTGAGCATATGTATACACACACACACACACACACACACATATATTTATATATACACACACACACACAGAGTATAGATAGTGCCCAGAGTTTTGAAATATAATATATTTACCTGACACAATAGAAATTATCTTCTTCACCTCCTCTGCCTATTAGAGAAATAAACTTTAAATCTCCTGGGGGCAGGGAGGGTTCATTATTATTGTTTGATTTTATTTTTCAAACATATATTTTTAAGGATAACATAATAACATTTAGGAGGATTTCCTAGCATTAGTAATAAGGTTTTATATTCCTAGCTACACTTGGCATTTTGTTACTTACAGGGGAAAATGAAATGTATTGTTACTGGGGTCTCACTTTACAAGCACATAGGACGATTTTCCAAAATGCCTTTTTCATGATGAAAATTCTCACAAATAAATGTATTTGGGATAAATCACTGAAATTGTAGGAACATACATCAAGTTCCAGAGCTTTTGATGTTCAAACAACAGGGGAGATGTACCCTAGGACAGGAATTCTAATTTGTCATTTACCTTTTTAAAGTGAGTGTATTTATGGAAAGCTAGAAATTTTCATGCACAGCAGAATTCCTGTGAAAACTACATTAGCTTTCTTGGCTGACCTACCTTTGGGCCTTTATTCATCCTGTCCATCAGTAAAACCAGTAGTAAAAATAGAACAATATTCTTTCATTTCTCTCCTCCCATTACTTTGAACAGTGAATTGGCCACATCAAAGACTATCTATTAGGACTGACCCTCGTGGTGAAACTTTATCACAGTACTTTCTTAAGGTCTTTACAATAACAGAAAGGCAGTTTCTGGGGGAGGAAAATTGCGTGGGAAAGAGTTTGGTTGACTACCAGGTTGCAGGCACAATTTAACTCAACAGGCATTTTTAAAGTATCCACTACATGAAAGACATTAAAAACAGCATAAGTATGAGTGTATGTAAGATCTGTAGGTGATGGAGCGCTATGGGAATTGGAGTAGCGATGCAAAATCAAAAGCAGGGAGGGCTTCTTTAATTTGTAGGAGAGGTAAGAAGAAATGAAGTTGCAGGACATAGAAATAAACACCAAAAATTTATGAGGGATTGAAATGTGCCCTCCACACCATGCAGATTATATTGCCTATTGCAAGTTATTGTGAAAGGGGTAAGACAGTATGTAAAGGAGAGAAAAGAGAGGTTTTCATGAGTGAAGACAGTGAGACTACATGATACAGTGAGAAGAGGACTGCCTCTGGAGTCTGAGGCCCTGCATTAAAATCCCACCTCTGAGGTTTACTACGTGTGTGAGACCTTGGGCAAGTCCCTTTACCTCTCTATGTGTCAGTTTCCTCAACTCTAAAATGAGAGGATTGAACTAATTATCCATTCTAGCTATAGATTAGTGGCCCTATAATAGAACTGATGTTTTTAATTGTTCTGCTTTTGTGAAAGATGAGATACGTATACTTATTTTATAGTACAAACATTTACCAGCCCCCATCATAAATATTTCAAATAATACAACAAATAACATCACTCAATAATTGCTGACCTACGTTGCTGTACAGGTGTCCTCTGTCTTGTTGCCGTGGCTTGTTTCATATTAGTTGAGCATCTTAATGAGCAAGCAAACTTTTAAAGTAAAGCCTTTGGAATGGACGTTTTAATCTCATCAGTGATCTTCTCATTCATTCTTCTTACCATGAGAACACTTCTTTATTTCAGAAACAATATTGTTAAACAATTATCTATTTCAAAGATTTATTTACATACAAGCTTCTGAAATGAGTTGAACAGCATGATGTAGGAAAAAGAACACTGAACTGTGAGAACCAAGAGGCCTGAGTTCTATTCTCAGCTCAGTCACTAGCTAGCTGTATGGGTTTGAATAAAATGCACACAGAAGAATAGGTGACATTTATATGATGAGCTTTGTACTTTATGTTATATGTGTCAGTGATCTTCTGATCTTATATATGTGAGTGATCACATAGCCCTGTGAATTAAATTCTATAAATACCTACCCCTCTACTGCACAGGGTTGTTCTAGGGATCAGGTTTGTTCATGTATGTAAAATACTTATGTAAATATAGGACAATTAGTGCTCTGCTAAGAATGCATATTAAAAACCAAACACTGAAAATCCCTGCCAGAAACATAACAATCATAGATTTCGAGTCGGAAGGGACCTGGTTCCACTCCTTCAGTTTACAGATGGGAAAACTAAAGTTTTGAATAGAGGTGAGAGAGACTTGCTCAAGGTCACACAGGAAGTAAAATGGAAAAGCCAATATTTGTACCCAGATCCTCTCATGCCCGATTTGATACTATCCACTGTCCCACATTAGCTAACAGGCTAGATGACAGATAAACATGTCATTGACATAAATTTAATGGAGCAATTATGAGAGTATGTTAAGTGCTTAATATTGAACCAATATAATTGCTTGAAACCATTCTAACCCATCCATGTACCAGAATGAAACTAAAAGTGTGGAAGGAAAAGTCATATTTCAAAGTAAATCAAAAGTGTACTCTTACAGAGGGAGTAACAGTTTTGAATGGAAAAGAATACATTTGGAGATTGTATTGGGTTAGGTTTGAGAGATAGTTGATATTGCATCATCGGGGATTATTGGTAAAAGCAGATTCATTGAAAGACTAGTGTCAAGGAGAGGTCTCCAAAGAAGGGGATGAGATAGTGTTGTCAGCAATCAAGCCAACACTTGATGAAGTGTTTCCAGACTGGGAGTGTATGTGTGGGACTAAAGGCAGAGAGAGAGAGAGAGAGAGAGAGAGAGAGAGAGAGAGAGAGAGAGAGAGAGAGAGAGAGAGAGAAAGAGAGAAAGAAAGAGGGAATTTTTACATACTGTAACTAACATAAAGAGTAGAGATTCAGCTGAGTGTCAGAGAGGTGAATGAATAGATTTACCAGCCCAAGAAAGAAACTTCCTCTTGAAATTAAATTATTCAAAAAAAAGAAATTAAATTATTCCAAATGTACATCACATAGTGAAAAATATGTATTACAGATTAAAACTTGGCAAGACTATTTTGCTAAAAGTGAATAGAAAGGTGAAGGAAAACAGTAGTTCTATCACATTTCCTTGAAGATTAGGGAAAAAGATTTTATTTTTCTTTCTTTGTTTGTTTTTTAATGAGGCAATTGGGGTTAAGTGACTTGCCCAAGGTCACACAGCTAGTACGTGTCAAGTGTTTGGTCTGAGGCCACATTTGAACTCAGGTCCTCCTGACTTCAGGGCCGGTGCTCTATGCACTGCGCCACCTAGCTGCCCCTGGAAAAAAAGATTTTAGATAGATACTCAGAAATAAATCAGTGAGGATGACTAATTTGGCAGTCAAACAACATAATTTTATAAATTAAATCAGAAGGCTAGAGCTAGTGAAGACTTTAGAAATATCTTGTCCAAGGCCTTCCTATCCTATTGTACATCTGAGGAAACTAAGGCCAATATTTTTGTCAATTTCAAATAATAACATTCTTATTAAATAATTTTTGAATCTTTTAAAATTCTCTATTTCTCAAAAAGCACATATGGATATTTATTCCTAATATAAAAGCAGCTTTGTGAATCAGAAAACAGAACTACATCAGGCAAAGCTGAAAGTCATGACAAAAGTCAAATGATAGATTTTGTTGAATCAAAACGGGTTTTTGATTAAAATTTTAAGTGATAATAGGGTACCACCTCCAAAGTACAGGTTCCTGCCTTCAAAGACAAATAGGAATTTCTCATGCCAGGGACCAGGCCGGTCCTTCTTGGTACAATGACAGTGACAAATAATTGCTATACAGACTTTTGGCAGATCACTGAGTTGTTGCTGACATCAGCGATCTGAACCAGAATTGAGCCCTGAGCACCCTCCCCACCAAGTGGCCTCCAATTTTCCAGTGCAGTGACCTCTCTGCTGTCAATGACTAGATTTTCTTTTCTTTACAGCTGTATCTTCACCATCATCTTTTACAATGAAAACTAATACACTGAGTACCACAGTGCCTAATTCCTATTACCCAGGTAACTGATTTTTTTTCATTGTTTCATCTCTTCAGAACCCCTTAGCAATCAGAACCAATCAGTGCCCACATTACTATATTCGCAGTGCTTTAGGAGCTTAATAATATGTTTGACATGTTGTAACCAGATGCTTTCTAGGGGGACATGGGGGAACTTTTCATCAATCATTTACTGTTCTTTCTCTTTTTACCTTTTCTGCATTGACCTGCTTATGATGTATGACAGATCCATTTGTGCCAACTGCAATTTTAGGTGAGAACATTTCCCTTTATCAAAGTTTATTGCAGGAATAATTTGGAAAGTCAGCGCCCACTCTCTAAGAGACTGGCATTTTTATTCTGTATGGTGCAATGATTGGACACAGGACATGGGGGAGGGAAGTGAAAAGAATATTTTTAAAACATTCTCCCTTAAGAAGGAAGGTTGCCTGCATGTGTGCTGGGGACAATGCCAACATTTCTGCTGTCAGATTCAAGTCAGACAGCGCAAGGAGACTCCTTACTGGAGGAGACCAAGATGCCACACGTAGGTTTGAGCATACAGAGAGAATACAACATCTCCCAAATTAGCCATGTTAGATATCTGAAAGCTGAATTTTGCCCAATATGATAATCATAGAAATGAAAATAGTCTATCATTATTTTTAGTTATTTCTCTATATTGTGGACTTCAATTTTGAAAATAGCATTTTTCTAATTATACCAAGTATATAGAAAAATAAAATTTGGCCACCTACCAGATCTTGGTGAGGCTCACTATATCATCAATTTTCCAATGCGTCTGTCACACAGTGAAATTCGAAAGGAGCTGATATTCTGAACAGTGAAATGACAAGATGGCACTTTACAATCAGATGGTTTATTATTTGTCAGGTGTCACTGGAAATGAAATAAGGTGTTAGCCCTGTGGGGCACAAAGCATTTAAAGTATGAAGTGTTTCCAGCACAGGGGGTTGGGGTTGGGGGGTAATGTCCCATGTGTTCAATATGAGAAGGGTGAAGAGAGATGGCATTACCTGGCTATGATAACAAAATAAGCATGAGCTGCTATTGCATTTGAGACGCATAAGTAACCAGAGTGTATCATGGCTTGTGTTCTCTTTCTATTACTAACCATACCGAAAAGGAGCACAGCAAAAACGGCATCAAGGTATATAACAATTCATTGTAGCCAGAGTTCCATCCTCAATTGTTGTAACTTCTTTCTAATTCTCTTTTACAAAGGTTTATATCTTTGCAACTGTCAATTTTTTCCTCCTGTGCTTCTCTTTTCTCTCTTTATGATTTTGTATTAGTGTAATTTTTTTCTATTGTGTTGTCTGAGCTTGAGCCACTGTGTTGCCAAAGTAAGACAAAGCAGGGGCAGCCACATAGGAAAAGGCAGAAGACTCAGAATTTGGGCTGCTGAACTCCTGTGGTGGGGAGGGGGCTAATGGCTCCTCCCTTTTATTTTAAAGCCACATCTAAAGCAAAGAAATGCAACATTTCTGCACTTACATGAGTGGGGGACAAG
Source organism: Vombatus ursinus (assembly GCF_900497805.2). NCBI lineage: Eukaryota > Metazoa > Chordata > Mammalia > Diprotodontia > Vombatidae > Vombatus > Vombatus ursinus. The sequence goes on from NW_020955033.1 coordinate 35,424,661, forward strand.
TTAATCATAGCTACCATAACAATGTAATCTGCATGCAAATGACATCTGCAGAATCTTTTGACAGGCTGAGATTTGAGATTTCTTTGTGTGCTGTAGCATTCGTTCAGCGCTTTGGCAGATATCCTGACCTTGGAGGAGCTGTGAGTGAGCAGAGAGGGCTAAGCCACAAATTTTCAAAAAGTAGAAAATATTCAGATTTCAGAATAGGATAATCACAAGCTTATTAAATGAATTTCAGGGTAGTGAACTTTTTTTATAAAGTTACTACTTTGCAATTATTAAACCCTAATGACTTTTTAAAAAATATCTTAGTCTTCTGTATGGTGAAATAATCACTTAAAAAGGACAATTTTGGTAGTATCAAAGTACACAGGTTGAAGACTAACTCAACTGAACTGATAAATATTGGTGATTCCATATAGCATCTATTGCTGTCAGAGTAACCAATGACAGTGCTTTGGAGTTTTTCTTTAGACTGATCATGTAATGTTGATATAAATCCTTACGAAGCATAATAGGAATTAGTCAAAGCAACCACCTCTCCCAGCCCTCACCCTTGAGCAACCAGACACCTAAATGACTTGCCTTGTATTATTATTATTTTTTTTTGTGGCAGTAGTGATGTTGGTGATAAGAGCTTCTCTTTTAAATGTGGGGAAGCAGAACTTTTTGACGTGCCCAGAATGATTTAATTATCCAGGCATTTCCTGAGTTATTCATCCCCAGGTGCCAGCATTCCCAGATTAATTAAGTAGGGCTAGTTGTTTTTTTTTTTTAAGTCAGCATGTGCTAAAATATATTTTCACAAAAAGATGATAACCAAGGAAACATAATATGGATGGCAAATTTTATCACTTTTGCATCCTTGGGGCTTTTTTTTAATAGGAAAGAGGATTTTAAAATCCCTTCAAATAAAGTAAATATTCATCTAGTATCTCCCAGAACTTGAAAATAATGGATGTATTTAGTAATGTCAAAATGAGAATCTTTGGTTTTCTCATAGGCCACTTTTAAAGTTATTTACACTATCATATTGATAGGCCTTCTGCATTTGATTTTTTAAACTAATATAGAGGAAAAAATAGAAATATCCATTCTGCTGGTATTATCAGTCTTTAATATGTCTTAATGTATCTGTGTATCTTTTTCCTGAATTATGTTAGAGCATATTTATCATTTAATCCTGATACTTCAGATTCTAGGTGGGAGTCTGGGCTACTTCCAGCTCCTCAAGTCTTATTACATAGCCCTATATCTCTCTTTTTTTTTTTACATATTAGCATATAATCAAGTTAGGGTCATGAGAGCAAAGATTTAGAGCTGAAAGGGATTAAGAGGTTGTCTACTCTAATCCCCTCTCCCCTCATCCCATCCTGTTTTACAGATAAAGAAACTGAGTCCAAAAGCTGTTAAGTAACTTGGTTAAGGTCACTCAGGTAGTATGAGGCAGGTGGGATTTGAACCTGTCTTCTTACTCTAAACCCAGTATTCTTTCTTTTATAACATGCAGCCTCTGGGAAGGAAAATAAAGATTTAAGTCACATTTTTGAATAGACAAATTATATAAATTTAAGTACTCAAGTTTAAAGCCGTTGGTCCATGAACCAGATAGTTCCTTCTGGGGAACATATTTACTTGTTAACCATGATCTTAGTATTTTAGGTGCTTAGGTGGATTTTATTTTTAAAAGTTTAGATCCTCCCCACAGTGATAATGAGACCATTATGTCTTTCTATATTGGTAGGTCATTTCATACATAGTACACTGGGTAGCTTTAATTACAAGGGTTTAAAACTCATGAATCTGAGCAGAATTTAGCACAAGAATGGCCAGCTCTTGCATCATAACCTGCCCTGCTAGAAATTAGAGAATGGTTAGGTTGCTGTTTTTATTCCCATCGAATGGCCCAAATCATTTAAAAGAAGCTTATAAGGTCAGCTCACAGCAGAAGATATATTAATAATGTGCATCCCAAAGAATCCAAAGCTGAGAGAATGAGAGAGGCACAGAGGGGAAAACTCATTAGCAGTGTTTCATTTATTATCATCTCAAGGAAGGAATGTGCTGCGTCTCAGCCCAGCTGATTTAGCATTCTAACCGGGGCTCCCATACCCCAGTTTTTAAGCCAAGTTGTTAACAGGAAGGAAACCTGATAGGAAAAATTTTCCAATATAATTGTGACTGTTCTGACATAAGAAAAAAATTATTGAATTTCAGTAAATTTAGCCAAATTTTAGTGAATCCAAATAAAAATCATAATATCAATTTACTACACTTTTATTTCGTCTTTTGTGTCTTTAGCCACCTTGTAGCGATCCAGGTGCCATTTCAGCAACAGCAACATAGCTACACACGTTTTCCACCTCTCATGCCATGCATCCCAAGGTGCTTTGCAATGTAGATAGACTTTAGATTCCAAATAAGGATTAAAAAAATAGTACATTGGAACTGGATTTTTCTTTGAACTTCCCATCAATAAACAATCTTATTAAAAAAAAGATCTTGTATGCTTGATGTATAAATATTAGCTTTCATCCTTTTTACTTAAAATTAGCTCCAGTTCTAGTGTTCATATTTTAAGAAACAGATAAATTAATTTAGTGGTGTATTTTGATGATTTGAGTCTATAGAGAAGATTAAAATATCCTCATTATATAACATAGGTAGTTCGTGTATTACATTGACCTTTAGAAAATGAATATCTTAAAATCTTATTATCATAAAACTTTTCTCCACACAAAAGTTTTTTTAAAATAACTAGTATTTCTGCAGCTAACGAAACTAATTTTATTAGTGCTCTTTTGTTAAAACTATGGCCTCTTTAGGCTTTTTGGACCAAATTGTAGCACAATTTGGTAGACTTGGCCCTGGTATTTCAGTGAGAAAATGTATTAAGTGAAAGCAAGATTCATTTAGTCATTATTTGGTTCTGGGGGATAGGAAGCAATTAGGAAACTTTTTCACCTCCCATTTATTCTCAAGGGCTTCTGTTAAACACCTCCATCCTAACTTGGTGGAGAAAGTTAGGGTTGGCCCTCAAAAAATTACTTATGAATAGGAAACTAAATTGTGAAGTTAAAAGTTCAAAATAGAAACTACCTGTAATGATTCATGTAGTACTTACTGTTGCTTATGCCCTGTTTCCTTTTTCTCCTCCTCTTTTTTTTTCTCCTGATATGTATCTTCTTAAAAGTGCCAATAAATGGTAAGTTTCCCATCTGCCCCATTGAAAAGGTGTGGAGGGAGTGGGAATGTGTGTATTACCTATAGATTTTTTTTTACAAACCCAGCTGGTTCTGTTGTGTGTTGGCTTGCATGCGGTCATTTAACATTTCACATGTGACATGGCCCATGATTAAAGCATGCCAAGTGGCCAGTCAGATGACTCCTTGTCATCTCTCCTCTTGTGTGTATGTGTTTTTTTTTCAGTATGTTGTATCAAATTCATACATTCATTGCAGTCCTGGCTTTAAAAACCATAAACCATTCTGTGCACTTTTATTTTGCTCACAAGGCCATCTGTAGAGAATTCATTTTGTAATAAAGAAGAGTCAACTAATCTTAGAAGGAAACAAGTCCTGTTTTATACCAAGGGGACTTGATGAAGTTTCAGGATGAAACTTCGGTATGATTTAGCAAACTGTGGCTGAGGGACTTAATAACTCTCCTTGTCAATTAGCATTTGGAAAGCAATATATGGTTTGGACTGCTTTGCAAAGCATAAATTCTTTGCCTCATTCCAATGAGTATTGCTCTTACCATTAAGAAGTTCTGGACATTTTCCTTTTCTTCCTTGCTGAGCCATCGCAAGAGGGTACTGCAAGTCATAGATTTGGGTGATGACAATTGCCAGTCTCTTAGACAATGTGTTTGCAACTTAGTTTGTTGATGGGTCTTTGTTTATTCCGTGCCATTCTTTTCCTAGACGAAACCCATACGATGGCCAGTGACACGAGCAGCGTGGTCCAGTCCCACACCTACAAGAAGCGAGAGAACGCAGATGTGCCCTACCAGACAGGACAGCTTCACCCAGCCATCCGCGTGGCAGACTTACTACAGCACATCACCCAGATGAAATGTGCAGAAGGATATGGCTTCAAGGAGGAGTATGAGGTGAGCACAAACTCATCAAAAGAGCCCATTTCACAGACTTGGGAAATCACTTTTGGTACTTTTAGCTTAAATTATAGGAAAACACAAAACAGACCTCTTAAGAATAGCCCCTAGTCATTAACGAAGGCATAGGATGCTCAAGTGATTAAGACGCTATTTGAAGGTCTTGAATGTCTCAGAGTGTTAGAAGTTAAATGTGAAGTGAATGCCTGCTTTAATTTTTTTGTTTGTTCTATGGAAAGAGTAATGAAATTTGAAATTACTTAATGCACTAGGCCCTTCTCTCTGATTTCTTTTTCCTTCCTCTGACTTTTCTTATAAATGAGGCTTGAAACCCCAAGGTATTTTATAGCAGTCATCCATAACAGAGAAAGAAAATGTCTTCTTAAAAATTACAGACCTACCACCGGTGGTTATTAAATAATGCTAAAGAGTCTGATAAATGTCATGGCCTAGGACAATGGTTGTAGACCTGCCAGCATGAACCACCTCTTACTGCCCTTGCCCTCTTGTGTGGTCATCTTTCAGTGTGATTTTCTCAAATGGTGACGTTCACCCTCAGCAAGACAAACCCATGTTTGTACTTCTCTCACAGTCCTTGTTAGAAGATAGAATGTCAGAAAGCCATTCAAGAAATCAGAGAGTGGTTTGAAGAAATTTGTTACAAGAAGAATACCAACACTTCCCAGATCATTTTTTTATGGATGCATATCTGGACATTTTAATGACCTTATATTTTTTTCTGATAAAGTAGATCCAGTCATGAAACTTCATAAAGTAGTGAGTTTATATGCTTAAAAGAAAAACAGAAGCATAGATACTTTTTTCACCTTAAGACTTCAGAAAGAATGGTATTGAACTTGGAGTCAGGAAGACCTGAGTTCAAACCATGCCTATGACACATTAGCTGTGCAAACCTGGGCAAGTTACTTAACTTCTCACAGCCTCAGTTTCTTTATCCTTAAAATGAGGATAATAATAACGCCTATCTCACAGGGCTGTTGTAAAGATTAAATATGATAACATATATAAAGTGCTTTGTAAAACTTAAAGTATTATATGCATACTGAAGTACTATATGCTGTTGTTCAGTCATTTGTCAGTTGTATCCAACTCTCTGTCACCCCATTTGGGGTTTTCTTGGCAAAGGAAGTGGTTTGTCATTTCCTTCTCCAGTTCATTTTACAGATGAAGAAACTGAGGCAAACAGGGTTAAGTGACTTGCCCGGGGTTACACAGCTAGTAAGTGTCCAAGGCTGGATATGACCTCAAGGTCCTCCCAATTCCAAGGATGGCATTCTATCCACTGTGCCACATAGATGCCCATATATGCATGCTAGCTGATATTATCAGTAAGATACACTAGGACAACAGATCTCTAACCTGGTCTGAAGTTTGGGTATATCTTGTCAGAAGGAAATTATTTTCCATCTGTTTTAGGTAGTCTCAAACTCTTATGGACATCAACTTTGCTCCCTTCTGACATTTAATATCAAATAACAATACCTCAGTTTTATGCCCCAGACACTTCTGTGTGGTTGTCTTGAACTGAGCTCTCCTTTCTAGCTTCAATCACCAGAGACTCATTACAACAGCAGAGCAACCAACAATATAGATATTTGTCATGTCACTGATGTGCTTATGAGAAATAAGAACAGTTTTTTGGGGGTCTAAAACAATAAAATAGGAACTTGGCTATCCTGATTTTCTTTCTGAAGAGAAACTTTTCCAGGGCCATTTTAATAAGGTTATACACACGGGAACTGTTGCATGTTCCTCAAGTTTTCAATTTGAGCTGTTCATCTTTTAGAGAACAAACCTGAAATTCTTGGATTTAATTTTAGTAATTTAACTTACATGGCATGGAAACTCGCTTTCTTTGCATATCATTTCCCTTCCTATCCTTTTAGAGGACAAACTTAATAGGATTAAGGAAAAACACTGAAAAGATAAAAGCAGCTAGCAAAAGTGAAATTAAAGTCATAATATATTAAGAAAAGTATAAATCCTGTGAATAGGGATGGTGCCTTGATGCTGTCTAGTACGTTGTATGCAAACGATGCTTAAATGTTTGGTGATAGTAAGAGTGCTAATGAGAAAGAGATTAGTGAGTCCATCAAATAATTCACAGATTAGTCCAAGATCGTTTGGGGGTGCCTTATTTTTCAAAACCTATGGGTCTTTGAGTCTTCGAAAAACATTCATGATGAAAAAACATATGGACATCCCCACACAAATTTGCCCCAAACAAAAATCATTTCACAATAGTATGTTAAATAACATAGTAACCCTACAGTAACACCCGTGGTCTTGCTCATTTTAACATTGTTCCCATGGAATTAATCTCCCCTTCTATAACTTTATAAGTGCCTGCTATCATATATATGTGGAACTACTTAAGAACTTCAGTCAGGATGTCAGTACGTGGAAATAACATGAAATAATTTTTCATTCAGATGGCCTGAATGAAATCTCTGATTTTTAGATGTAAACCCATGTGGTAATAAGCTTCTTTTAAAGCAGATGGTAGTGACTCATTTAAAGTTGTTCCACTTCATCACATATTTGTTGACGGATAGAAATGGAACTAAAGAAGATGAAAAATGGAAAGAGTTGAACCAGACTAAGTGCTTCACTTCACATCAATAACTCCATGATTTCATGTAAAGTTGTCACAACCTGGACGCTTCCTATCTTTCCAGGCTTTTTCTGCTTTACTTCCCTCTATGGACTCTACAATTCAAGCTACAGTGAGTAAATCAGTCATGGAGCCTTTATTAAGGTCTTAGTATGTGTCAAGCACTGTGCTAAATTCAAGGGATACAAAGAAAGGCAAAGATATTTCCTGGCCTTTACATTCTAATGGGGGGGACAACATGTAAATAAATATATACAAGATAACATACAGAGCAGATGGAAGGTAGACGTAGAAGAGAAGGCACTAGCGACTGGCGAAATAAGGAAGTCATCCTGCAGAAGGTGAAATTGGAGAAAGCAGGGGAACAAAGAGGCAAATGTGAACAGTTACAGATGGGAGATAGAGTGTTACGTGAGAGAAACAGCAAGTAAGCCAGTCTACCTGGATCACAGTGTGCAAGGAAAACAGCCAAACTTATTTGGCCTACCGCGCCCTTTTAAAAGAAAATTACTCAGCACCCACCTGGAAATCTACTATCTTTAACCATTTAACATTTTTTTATTTGCATCACTTCAAAAAATGTAGCTTTTTTTTAAAAAATGACTCATCTTAAATTTAATAATTTATTGTAAATTTTTTTCCTGCATTGAAATTTTGATGATGCAATGTTGCATCATGTAACCATATAGTATCATATTGTAAACAATCCATTCCATGCACATATTCCTGCCAGTGCATGCTGGAGTTCCCAACAATGTGCAACATGCTCACCTGCCAAAACTTGCTTTTTAAGACCTGTCCACAGATTTGACCATTGATTGGTTGTAACTTGCATTTTGTGTGTTTATTTGGAAAGTGTAATCGCTATGACTTTAACTCTGTTCTGCAACAGATGAAACACGTACAAAGGTTTTTCAAAGTTGTCTTCTCTTCTTTTCTTATGCTTCCATTGCCCCCTTATTTTTATTCAACACCCCCCATTGCACCTAGTGCCCCCCCAGATTGTTGCAGCACCCCTAAGGAGAAGTATCACCCACTTTGGGAACCTCCAAAAGAGAATTACAAAATTAGAAGGTGACCAGGTTATGAAGAACGTTAAATGCCTATTACCTTTAATCTTGAATGTTGTAGGGAGATATTGGAGCTCATTAATTAGGAGTATGGCATAACCAATCCTACAGTTTAGACAAATGACTTTGCAAACTGAATGAAGAATGAATAAGAGTGAAGAAAAACTTGAGAAAGGGCAACCAATGAGCAGGTTGAGAGGTGATGTGGGCCTAATCTAAGGTCACTCCATCTCCCATCTTTATGCCTTTTATACTAGCTTTTGTGTGTTCCTGGAATGAATTCCTTGAAGGTAGACACTGTTTTTTCCCTTTCTTTGTATCTCCAGCATTTAGCTCAGTGCCTAGCAGATAGATAGTGTTTAATAAATGACTTGCTGGCTAATGGACTGATATTCTTATTCCTTTCAGAAGGGCAAAGTGCAACCCACCCATGCCATCTGATTCTGGGATTGTTGTCCCTGTTCTCCTATATAGCATCCTTGGAGGATCTACCCATTATGTTAAAGTCCTTTCTTTAGGCCTTTTTCTCATTATCTAGGTATAAGGGCACTTGTACCCTATCACTATCTATCTGGTATCCTTCTGTGTCAATATGTGATTCTGATGATTTCCCGTATGTTGTCCCTTATGACACTTCTTACATGTAGGTTATCAGTGGAAATGTGTGACAGTCTTTTTATACCTACCATGTGCCCTGAAATCCAAGCTAGAAGTGAAACAAACTTAAAAGCATTGAGGAATTTATATTTCAAGATTATCTGGAAGAAGATACAGAATGTTGCTCAAGAGGCCATCGATAGCTATTGACCCATATGCCTAATTTGTCAAAACCAAAAATCTTAATGGGAATGAGCTATTCACGAATAAGATACCATTGAAGAAAATATGGGAAGGGAGCAATCAGGCTTTTAAAAATCACTTTCTAAGACAGACTATATCTTCACAGTCATAATATTGACTGAAAGGTGCAGAGAGTACAAGATCACACTGTATTTATGTTTGTTAATTACGAAACAGCATCTGACTTGGTGTAGAACAAAATGCATCCTCAAAATCTCTGCTGCAAGAGAATGTCTCCCATAAATAGGTTAAGATTATATAAAATCCCTTAACTGACGACAGCCACAAAGATAACTTTGTTAAACGATCTTTTGGTTATTAACATTAACTGAGGTATAAAACAGAGATTGAGAAACTGAAAGTATTCAACAGTGTCCCAATTTCCAGTGCAGAGTCCAAAAGGAAGAGATATCCCTACAGATAGTGAGAGCCTCCAAATGCTTCAGTTTATGGATGATATTGTGATTATAATGTCATAGTTCCTTCTTGGCAAGATCTGTGACCTCTTAAAAGAGAATTCCAAGAATCCACACAGGAAAAAACAAATGGATGAAGAATGAATGCGTATTATCAAAATTGTGATATGCAGTGTAGGATAGACGAACCATTGAGTTAGTCCTATCAGTACATATATATTACATAAATACTACAAAGAGACAGTAATCTGGGCCCATAACAATGAGTCGATTAACAGGCATCTATTAGGTACCTGCTATGTGCGGGGTATACTTTTGGTATGATCAAGATGTTCAGTATTTATCAGAACATAGTCAAATGAATTAATGAGACACTTGAACTTATCTTTCTTCTAACATTTATCTTTCTTCTAATCAACAGGGTTTGTTTGGGTTTTGTTTTGTTTTGTTTTTGGTATAGTTTTTGAAAGAGATAACTTACCTATCATGTTTAGCTTCTAATTTCTTTCTTGTTTTTTATTTGCTTAAGAACAGGACTGATGATCCTGATTCATAGAGATAAGTTACTCTAAGTGGAGTTGAAACCCTGTAAATACAGTTAGTAAAAAATGAGATATGTTTCTCCAAGTGTAAAACAAAAATGTTATAACTTCATTGATTCAAAATCAATTCAAAGTTTCTAGTTATTGCAACGATCCATTAGCTTATATTTTACTGGATTGTTATCACTATATTTTTCCTCACTTAATAAAAAGGACTTCATATACAAACTTCATTCACTTGGTTTTAGTCAGCAGTAATTATTCCCAAAACTGTTTCTTTCAAATTTTTCAGTTGAACTATAATGTTACCTCCCTTTCCCACTCCCAGCTTCTTAGCCTTCTCTCTAATACACAATTTTTTTTCACCAACACTGCTGATTATGGAATAGTCCAATACAATAATACAGTTATTTACTGAATAATGTTTGTCCGCCTCGAAGTACTTATACCCCAGTTTGGAAACTCATGATATTTAGCACCTTGGATAGATCCTCAATAGAGCTTTATTGGATAAAAAGGGCAAGAATTGCACAATATGAGAAAGCATAGACTGGCTTTGTTCTGTTTCATTTGAAGGAGTACCCACCTGAATGACATCATAATCATTTCCTCCCTTCATTTCTGACTCCTTTTTACCAACAGTCTTTCTGCCCTGAGGCCCTTCTCTCTTGATTGATGCCTCCCTCTCCTAGAACACTATTTCAGGAAAAGTCCCAGTCATGTTTCACTTCACTCCCTACTCTAACTCTCTGCCCTTCTCTTACTCTCCCATAGTTGCTGTTGTTGTTGTTTAGTTGTTTTTTTCATCCATATCTGACTCTTTGTAACCTCATTTGGGGTTTTCTTGGCAGAGATACTGAAATGATTTACCATTTCCTTCTTCAGCCCATTTTACAGATGAGAAAACTGAAGCCAATGAGTTAAATAACTTGCCCAGGGTCACATAGCTAGTAAGTGTCTGAGGCCAGATTTGAACTCAGGAAGATGAGTCTTCCTGATGTCAGGCTTATCTGCGTCACTTTATCTACTGGACCACCTACCTGCCCCCCTTCCATAGTACTATATCCCAAACATTAAAATAGTAGCATAGGCCCTCAACTGAGGATACATTTTTGTCTACTTTCTGTTATCCTGAAGGATGTTTTTTCCTGCTATATGCGAATACTTCCATAATTTTTCTATGAGCTTCATTGAGTTGTTAAAACTCTGAAAATACTCAAGATCTTTTTTTTCCACACCAAACCTATGATTTCTTTGGAATAGAGAATACCCAAAGAGCTCCTGCACTGAAACATATAGCCATATATAATTGCCTGTCACTGAGAGGTTATAACTTCTCCACAATCACAAACAGCCAATATTTTTTGAGAGTTTCCTCCCTCTGAGGCTGACTCTCTATCCACTATACTAGGCTTCCTCTCTCACCCAAGATCATAGGACCTAGAATATAAAACTCAAAGGAAAATTGGGGATCATTTATTCAAATCTTCTCATTTTTTCGGATGAAGAAAGTGAAATCCATAGAAATTAAATAATTCACACTCCAAGGTTGTTGTGAGGATTTGTGAAGCATTAGCATAATGCTTAGCACATAGTAGGTGCTTATAGTTATTCCCCATTCTCTTCACTAAGGTGATACAGGTGGTAAACATAAACAGCAACACCAAGGTTCAAATAAAAAACCTTTAACTTCAAATCTCAAGGATTCGTCATTCAGGAACAGCTTTGGCATGCCCCAAACCAGTGATATGTGGTTCCTGCTGTTCTCTAGCAAACCCAGTTCTGCCCCTTACTATCTGTATGACTTGGGGTGTATCATTTAACTACTTAATTTCTTTTTCTCCAAAACAAGGGAATTGAACTAGATAACTATTAGGTCCCATCAGCTTCTAAATCAATTTGTTTTTACGACCCTTGATAGCTGTGAAGTGGTCCCCAGTTCCATATGATGGTGTCGCCTTATAAGTAAAAGATATCATTTTGGGACTTGTTCTTCATTTGTTTCAATCGTGTCAGACTCTTTGTGGCTCTGTTTGGGGTTTTCTTGGAAGAGATAATGGAGTGGTAAATGTCTAAGGACAGATCTGAACTCAGGAGGATGCGTCTTTTTGACTCTGGCCCAACACACTATCCATTGTGCCACCTAGCTGCCCTCATTTTGGTATGTCTGTAACTAAATTATGGCTTCCAGAGAAATTTTTCCAAAGCTCAGGTGTGACTGCTAGTGTATTTGGCTTTGCCCATCGTAACTGTGCACCATCCTACCTTTCTAGTCTTCTTACATTTTAGCCATTTTACCCTTTCCCTGCACTCTAAGATCCAGTGACATTGGCCTTCTTACTGTTCCTTTCACTTGACATTCCATTTCCCAACTCCATGCCTTTTCTCTGGCTAGCCCCCATGCCTGGAATGCTCTCCCTCCTCACCTCTTCCTGGCTTGCCTAGCTTCCTTCGAGATTCACATTAAATTTTGCCTTCTACAAGAGACCTTCTCCCATTCTCCTGATTGTTCCTACCTTCTCCATAAGATTGCCTTCCATATGTATTGTATGTATGTTGTATGTAAATAATTGTTTGCATGCCATCTCCCCCATTAGAACAGGAGAATATGAGATCCTTGAGGGCAACAACAGTGCCTTTGTATGTCCTCAATATGTAGCACAGTGCTTGGCACATGGGAAAGCACTTAATAAAAACTATTGACTGACGGACAGAATTCCCTTAGATAGGATTCAAGAAGGGGTCCATTTGCAAATTATCCTTTATAGAAAATCTTATATCTTTGGTGGGGGATAGAGCGAACCAATAACATTTTGGAGAGGGAATAATAAGTCATTGTATTCATCTTCAGGGCTCCATAATTTCTTTGTCAAGTGTAACGTATAATCAAAAGTGCTTATTATAATGAAATTATTAAATGAATAGGCAGATTTGATCATATTCATTCTTGCGTACCTTTAGAGACTGAGAACTGACAAAATTACAGAGTTTTTTAAAATACATAGCATCTATTCAACCTTTTATATCAAAAATAGAATTTTTATAATTGTTAAACTTAGGAAAGCTCTAAGGAATTGTGTTTAACATAGGAATCAGAATGCCTTTACTTTAAAAAGGCTTATAATGTTGCCTTTAGCACAGTAGCATTTCAGGGAAAAAAAAGCATTAAATTTTATACATTAGGGTCAAATAGCATTGGCTCTATTATTATCATTAGATGGAGAACCGGTGAATATGAACAGCTCTCTCTATTATGTAGTAAGAATGAAGAAGGCTTCAACAGTGTTACTTTTGTTACAAATACTCAGAAAAGTAAAGAGAGAAGGGCATTTTTCTGTACTGAAAAACTGCAGTGTGCTTATATCTCTTTAGTCCTGTGTGTTTGTCGTAGAATACTAAGCCACAAGACCTGTTGAAATAATCAATTACTTCAATATGGAAACTTTCTCTGGGAATAAAATACAAACAGCATCTATACTTCTTGCTATGACTCCTACCGAGTAATGATCAAGACAGCCATTCTGGTTTCTTTGGTTTCTTCATTCCATATGCCATGAAAAACAATTTATCCAGATTGTAGGATGTTTTTCTGAAATGGAGGCTTTCTCTCTGTTGACACTGATTTTCAACCAATACTCTTTTATCTTTTCAAAGATGAAAGTGTCTGAAAATTGGCCTAAGCATTGGAAGAACTCATTACTGATGAAGTATCAGGGAGATGAATGTCCAAATAAAAGAAAGAAACATATGGTAGGGATGAGACTAAGAAGTGTTTACTGTGAACTTTTTCATTTGATTTTGGTCTAATAAGATAGTCGGATTGCACATCTCACCAGGGAAATACAATAATTTGATTCAAAAGCAACTCAGACATGAATCACAATAAAAAAGTAAACATGCTGAATTGAACAGAAAATGGCACATTGTCAGCTGATGGTGGTTCAGGGTTCTCAGGAGAAAGACACAGGGTAAAGGGCATATTTGTTTACTTTGCTATGAAATAAGGACTTCAGTTCTTTTCCCCCATAGGAAAAAAGAATCAGACTCTGATAAGTCTGTTGGGAGAAGCCTTCTGTGAATCTGTATGAGACAGGGAAAGAGACTAACTTCTTCTTCCTCACCATCCCCAAGAACACATATCATGCACGTGCACACACACACAGACACACATACAGACACACACTCACACACACACACATAAACACACACACACACTTCCAGAGAGCAGTCTAGGATTCAGTCCTTCATATTATAAAATGATACTTTAGTACATAATAATAGCTCACTTTTATGTCACATTTTACAGTGATATTTTAATTTTCCAGAGGAAACTGGAGCCTATGAAGATGACTTTTTCAGGGTCATATGGCTGTCTAGCAAGAGACTAGTTCCCTGTGCCTCTAACACCAGGATACAAAGCTTCATTACACTCTTGTATTTTCAGGGCTTTATAGAACATTGGCCTAGAGTACAGAAGAATTCAGGATACAACTTCAACTCTCGTACAATACCTTTGTCTTCTTATAATCTCTCTGTGGAACCTAAATTTTCTATTCCCTGATTCCGTTGCAGCATAAAACAAGACTGCAATATTGAGCAATTGTACAGAGCCTCAAAAGAAAAGGGGAAAAGAAGAGAGAATTTTTTTTTCCTCTCTAGGTGAACATTACTTTTCCCTATGGGGAAAAATAATGATTTTATATGAATAATTTAAGGAAATATAAGCAACTCATGTAATTTTCCTTAAATACATATGTGAAGATTAGAGACAAAGGGGCTGTCCTTCCAGCAGATGGATAGAAAAGATATTGTCACCAACTTTGACATTTTAAGTTTAAATATAAATATTAAATCTAGTAATTTATACTAAATTTTTACATTAATATTGAATAAGTCAATTAAAAATAAATGTCAAATATAAATTAAAAATAAATCAATTTCCATAACAAGAACACTGAAAAACCTAGAAACCACTTTAGCCAGCAAAGCTTTTTAGTTCCGCACCAAATATGCAGATATACCAGACAAAAGTAACTCCGTTTCAGAATATAAACTTTTTCATAAAATCTGTAAGAGGATGATTATGATTATGATTATGAAAAATTATGAACAGTATCACTTTACCAAATAACAAGAAATAATAGGAAAAACAAGCAAATTTAGAGAAAGCTATACTTCAGACCCAACTAAGCAAAATTATCCTAGGGATATTTAAGAATGAAACTGGAAGGGGAAAATTAACTCAAAATGAGGGTTTAAAGATTTTTATTTCAAACTCTTTCCTCATCAAGGGTGATAGAGCCATCATATTTAGACTCCAACATCATAGATCCCATTTGTATTTCTTTACAAAACAGAAATGATACTAAAGAAAACAAACATAGGAAGAATATGCAAAAGAAGACTATACTGAAAGGTAACAAAAACGTTAAAAAAAACCTTAGACCTTATTACAAAAGTGATTGAAAAAATATTAACTACTGACCTATATGCTGACTTTCCTGTGTATTTTAAATTGTTATGAGAATAATCCATATATACATCAACTAAATTCCACAGTAGGTCACATCTTTACCATCACCCAGTTCCCTGAAAGATACTTAAAAAGCCTATTCTGTTTATTATTTATTGACTATACAGAAAACATTTTATTCAGTAGAACAAAATATCACATAAATACTCACCTGGGTGTCTACCATACATGTAATTAAATTATGGCATATTTCATTTCAATCATCATAATAGGTTTAAGTAACATATGAATTAATATTATAAGTTTATATAATTTTACATGAAAGACATACCAACAGAAATAACTGTCCAATGTGCCTCTAATGAATCAGGTAAAACAAGCTAGGAGTCATATACTTGCCAAAGAAGTTTGCAATTATCATGGAGAAAATCCATACAGAATACAAATTAAAGAAAGATTCTCTATAGGTCAGGCATTATTACTCTTTTTTTTTTCCTGTCACGAGTACCTTTGGCAGTCTGGTGAAGTATATGGACCCTTCCTACAAATATTTTTTTAATTTACAAAATAAAATACAGAGTATTATAAGGAAACCAGTTATATTGAAATACAGTTGTCTATGTATGTATGTATGTATGTATGTATTTATCTATATTAAAGTTCACAGACTCCAGATTCAGAATAATGAGGTCGTATCCATGGACAGTGAGGTCCTTTGGATAATCCTGTAGGTGGATGACATTGTGCTGATTGCATCAAACTAGTTAACATTGCAAATGAGTTCCATAATCAGTCAAAAGATCTTGGTCTAGCCTTCTGCACTGGAAATTAAAAAAAAAACACATAAGCAAAATGAAAAATGCCTTTTGTAGACACTATGATACACATTTAAATGGCCAGCCTGTGGAGCTTAAGTATCTGTAGGTATCAATTAATCTATCAACAAGCATTTATTAAGTTTCTATTTGCTAAACATTTTATTAGGTTCTGGGGCTACAAAAACAAAAATGAAATAGTCTCTGCTGTCATGGAGCTTAAATGATAAATGTACATATATGTGTGTGTGTGTGTGTGTGTGTGTGTGTATACACACATATACAGAGAGAGAGAGAGAGAATAAAAACAAGGGAGGGCACTAGCAGATGGGGTGATGAAGAAAGGAATCATGTGAATGTGATGCTTAAACTGAGTCTTTAATGAAGGGATTCCTTGACATGGAGGTAAGGTAGGACTGTATTCCAGACATACATGGAAGATCTCCAACAAAAAGGTGTGGAGATGGGAGATGGAGTACTATATGTAAAGAACAGTAAAAATGAACCAATTTCGCTAGACCATATAGTGCAGGAAAAGAGGGACATAGAATGAGAATGGAAAGGTAGGTTGTAGCTAGGTTGTGAAGGGATTTAAAAGACAAACTGAGGAGTTTATATTCGACCCTAGAAGCAATTGGAATTTAATGAGTAAGAGAGTGAAATGGTCAAACCTACACTTAAAGAAAATCAATTTGGCAGCTATGTGAAGGATGGATTGAACTGGAATAGAGGCTTGAGATAGAGCTCAATTAGGAGACCAATGTAATAGTCTAGGTGAGAGGTGATGCAGGCCTGAACCAAGTTGGTAATTACATGAGTGAAAAAGAGAGGGTTACAAAATATCTTGTGGAGATAGAGACAGCAATATCTAGCCGCTGATTAGATATATATGGTGCAAAAGAGTAAGGAGTCAAGGATGATGCTAAAATTGTGAACTTGGGAGACTGTAAGCATTGTGATACTCTTGATAGAATTAGGGAAGTTCAGAAAAAGGTGTGTTTGAGAGGAAAAATAATACATTCTATTTCGGGTACGTGTTTGAGATGTTTCTGGGGCATACAGTTTGAAATGTGCAATAGGAAGATAATGCAGGAAATTTATATGTAAAATGTGTGTGCAAGGACTTTTTGTATTTTTAAGGTTTTTTAAAAAATAAATAGAAATCCATTTCCTTTCCCTCCTACACCCTTAAAAAAAAGAAAAACAATACATATAGTCAAACAAAACAATTTTCCTCAATGGTAATGTTCAAAAAATATGTGTCATTCTGCATTCTGAGTTCATCACTCCTTTGTCTTGTCTGATGTGGAGCAAACTTTATCATTTTTTTCCTCTGCAATTATGGATGGCCAGCCATTGTGTTGATCAGAGTTCTTAGAGTTTTGAAGTTTTTTCTTTCTTTTTTTTTTTACCTTTTCAGGATTCCTGGAATTGTAGAATTTGTTTTCCCATTTCATTTCTCATCAGTTTATACAAGTCTTCAAAATTGTTCATTTTCATAATATTGATGCTACCATAAAAATTATTGGATCTGCTCACTTCACCACATCATTTCATATAAGTCATTCTATGTTTCTTTAAAATTATCTCTTTCTTCATTTCTTATAGCACAATAGTATTCTATTCACATTCATATACTTCAGTTTAAGAGTCTGTACATAAGATCTTTGACAGATACTACAAATGTTTGTAGGACCAGAATTAAACAGGAGGAGGATAGTAGGCCAGATTTCCTTTGGGAAATTGCATAGTACTTTTGATGAAGGTCCGTGTTTGTGTCATGAAACAAAGGCCCATAAATGCTTTATAACATAAATATTCTTTAAAAGAAGTAATATGGCATAGCTGATAAAGATGTAGTCAGGAAGACCTGGGTTCAAATCCTGCCTCTGACACATACTGGCTAGTTGACCCTGGGTAAATCATTTACTCTCTTAATGTACTAGACAACTCTCTAACACTATAAGTTGCAGGGGAGGTACCAATATGCATTGGTAAAAGGAGTTTCCTTACCTGGTACAGTCCCTATCTCTGTCTAAGTAGTATTCTGCATAATAGACAATGTAGATTGTAAATCAGATTGCAAATCTTCATGATCAATGTCACTCCAGGTAAAGGATTTTTTATTCATCTACTGGACCCAAAATTTAAAGTACCTGTCACTCCCTACCCTCACCCTTCATGCCATATATGAATAGATGAATGAATTAATAATTCATCAAACATGAATTAAGTGCATGTTGTATTAGAACACTGTGCTTAAACACCAGAGGAATTACAAAGTCTCTGCTTTCATGTAGTTTATGGTCTAGTAGCAGGATAAGACATACACATAACAAACTTCATTAAGCTCCATGCTAAGACATCAAAGAAAGAAAAAAAAATAGTGTCTCTACCATTCAAAACCTTGCCATCTTCTTAAGAGTCACATGTACACAGATAAGTATAATGCCATGTAGGGAGTAATAGGGAAAGAGGACGGGTCCAGACAAAGGGATCAAGCACACTTTCAGTTGAGGTTTTCAGGGAACACTACATGGAGATGACAGTACTAGGTGAGTCTTGAAGAAAGACAAAATTCTGAAAGGTAGAACAAATGAGGGAAGGCCTTCCAGGCAGGCCTGAGGTAGCCTATTTTTGCTATGTTTTTGTAATACAGTGCATAAACATATATATATATATATATAATATACACACACATATATATATATACTATGTATATTATATATAGTACAGTATAGTATACTATATAAACTATTTTTACTGCAGATACAGAAACTGTTTTAAGTTAAGAACATTGGCTGTGATGTCTTAGAAGAAAATGTGAACTAAAGTTGTTATAAACATGGGTGGTGATTGAAAATATCATTGTAAAACAATTCATGGGAAAATGAATATAGTTTGTTTTAAAACATTTAAAACCAGAATACTAATGATCAAGCATCTCCTTTTCTTTTATGCCTTCTACCCAGGATTTTCAAAAAATGAGACACCTGATAAATTTTGTTTATATTGATATCAACATTCTGTCATTGGAAAGAATTTACAATAAACATGAAATGTTTTTAAAAAGGTGGGGAGGAGAGTAGCTAGGTAGCACAGTGGGTAGAGTACAAGCCCTGGGGTCAGAAGGACCTGAGTTTAAATTCAGCCTCAGACACTTGACACTTATTAGCTGTGTGACCCTGGGCAAATCACCTAACCCCGAATGCCTTGCCAAAAAAAAAAATTGGCCTGCAAATGGCCTGCCAAGTTTGGAGAATAATTAATAGTCCAATTGGGCTGGAACAGAAAGCGTGTAAAATGAAATAATATGTAGTAAGGCTGGAAAGGTGAATTGGAGCCTGGTTATAGAGTCTGGAGTTTTTATCTTTCCCTGAGGGAGTACTGAGCCCCTGAGGGTTTTTGAAATAGGGTAGTGGTAGTCTACATAATAATAGCAAACTTTTATGTAGCACTTATAAGTTTAGTTTTACTTACTGTTCTGAGCTGGACCTCACTCAGATCAATCCCATGGTGGTACTGGTGTGACAGTAGAACAAAATGATATTTGTAAAAGGGAGATTTAGTTAACCAGTGCAGGAGAAAGATATTCAACAAGGATTTTCATTGAGTTCACCAACTTGATTCAAATGAGCTGTTGAGGCAGGGAAGAGTCACTTGGCTAAATGTTCCCCCACAGTAGCTATAATAAATAACTATACAACTGGGATTTCCTTTCTCCTCATTTCCATCTTCTAGCTTCCCTGACCTCCTTTAGATACCAGCTAAAACCCTGCCTTCTACAAGAAATCTTTCCCCAAACCCCGTTAATGCTAGTGTCTTCCCTCTGATATTGACTCCAATGTATCTTGTTTGTACGCAGTTATTTGCTTGTTGTCTTTTCCATTAGACTGTGAACTCTTTGAGACCAGGGGTTGTTTTAGGTCTTTGTCTTCCCAGGGCTTAGGACAGTGCCTTGTACACAGTAGGTTTTAATAAATGCTTGTTGAATTGATTTGACTACATAATAAATATTATTGAATTGACTCTAAATATAAAGGACTAAACCTGTGATTTCTTCAGTATGGAGACCTTCCCAGTCAAGAAAATTCCCTTTACCAATACAGGTTGGCATCTACTCTGTAACTTAGTCTTAGACCTTAGACCGGCCCAGAGCCCTAAGAGGTTTAAGTCTAATTTATATAATTACAACATATAACTACAATAAGTAACTAATATAATATATTATAAAATATAAATGTAGACAACATGGCATTGTAGACCAAGAGCTGACCTGGGAGTCAGAAAGACTATATATAGCTAAAGTCCTCTCATCTCTTCAACATATTAGGCAGCTAGTAGCACAATGAAGAGTACTAGAAGTAAGAAAGATGTGAGTTCAAATCTAGCCTGAGATACTTATTAGCTGTGCAACTCTGGGCAAGTCCTCGTCTTTAAAAGGGACATAATAATAGCACTTACCTCCTAGGATTTTTGTGAGGATCAAATGAGATAATATTTCTAAAATGCTTTGGAAACCTTTGGAAATCTTAAAGTGTTACATAAATGCCAGCTATTATTATTGTACTGGCTGTATGACCCTGGACAAATAATTTAACCTCCCACTGTCCCAGATATCTCTGTAATATAAGTTGTGGAACTAGGGGGAAGGAGAAAGAAGGGGAAAGAGAAAGGGCTAAGCCTTTATATAGTACCTGTGTGCTTATATATATACTGTGTGCTACACACAGTACTACTGTGTGCTTATATATGTAACAGAACAGTTGTACATAGGTAGATGTAGTTTCCTTACTATTCCCTACACTGATAGACAGACAGATACAGCTAGGGATAGGGTTGGAAATAGGGATAGGAACTGGACCTGTGACTGCTGCAGAGAAACCCTCAGATGAGGATACTGTAGGCACCAATACAGACTGGTACTTTCTCTGAAACAAAATAGTCCATGATAAATGCATAAAAGCACTGCAAGTACAGAAGGGGAAAGACCATTGCCATTGATGGATAGCATGGAGCACTAATTGAAAAATATATCATAAATAGACTTGCAGCTTTGGAGTAGGGAAAAGGGCCCTGGGCAGGGAGGTAAGTGGCTTGTCACATAGTACCAGCTTTGCCCTGACTAGCTATATGACACTTCAGCTATCTGGGCTTCAGTTTAATCATTTGTGAAATGGAGGAACTGACTTAGATGATCTCCGTGGTTACTTCTAGTTCTAAACTTATGTGACTTTGTAACTCTGTTATGGAAGGCATTTGCCCTCTTTCCCCAGTGATTTTCTCATGATTATTTCCCTAGGATAGAAACTTTCTTGAATGCATCGATAGGACCATGAGTTCAACCAACTAGACCCTACCCACCAGCTTTGCAGATGGCAACCTGTCATGACTTCTATTCTTCAATCTAGTGTAGAAACAAAGTTATTAAATCATAGAATGAAACATGGAGATTGATTTATTTTCATTAGAGGCAGCTAGGTGGCATAATGGACAGAGCTTTGGACCAGGAGTCAAGAAGACCTGAGTTCCAGTTTTGACTCAGGCACTTAGTAGCTGTCTGACATTAATCTCTGTCAGCCTCAGTTTCCTCTTCTGTTAAGGCACAATAATAAGAATAGAACCTGCCTCCCAGGGTTGCTGTAAGAATCAAATGAGATAATACATGTAGCATGCTTTTCAAGCTTTAAAGTATCATGTAAATGCTTGCTATTATTATCATCATCTAAGTTTAGAAGAGAGGATTGGAGAGATTGTGCAAAGTCCTCACCCTTAATGATATTTTATGAACATTTTTGAGAAGCTCTCTGTTCTATGGTTTTTCAAGAAATTCCTCCTATTCCTCTTTGTCTGGCCCTTTAAAATACAAGGGATGAAATAATGTTTTCTGTCCTTCTATCATATCCCTCCCCCTGCTTCCAAATAAGAGAGTTGTGTTGTTGTGTGCACCCTGATTGCTGCTTTTCATAGCTTTGTCAGTGACAAAGGACTGGTAGCTAGGTGGAGGAGTAACTCTGTTTACCAGGAAGAAGACTCGGCTGCCCTTCAAAATCCTTAGATTTTTTTTTTTTCAGCTCATTTGCCATCCACCTCCCCCTTCACCCAGATCAGCCTCTGAAGGGCGGAAATGAAAAACAGCTCCCACGTTGTTGAGTTTTTTTTTTTCCCTCCTCCTCCCAGTTTTGTTCCATATTTGCCGTCAGTGATTTTGTATTTATAAGACAGAAGGTTGCCTTTCATACTTAAATCTCCTGACCATTAGCTAAAAGAAATGACTTACATGTCTTCTAAGTGCACCATCAGTTCTGAAAGAGCAAAATAAATAAAGGACCTAGGGCTTTCACTGGTATAGGGATCCCCTAGGTGAGGAAACTCCCTCAACCAATGGAGGTTGACATCTCTCCAAACCATAGTCTTATGTACTGAGAGTATGTATCCAAGGCAGGCCTTGAAACCAGGCCTTCCTGCTATTTACTTATCTCCTTCAAATTTTTCTTCTCTGTTGGGGATAGGTGGCTGAGGAATGGCAAGGGGGACATACTACTAGGAATGGTTTTAAATGGTTTGCTTCTGGATCCCACTGTGGAATTTGTGAAATTTAGGGAAGAGATAGGTCTGTCTCTTTTCTTGTCTAGCTGGTAGAACCCTGGACAACGCACAGCTGGTCCTATTCTGCATGCATTTTGGAGTGAGAGGAGCACTCCCCTCTCTCTAGCCCCTTCTACCCAACCTACACACTTTTCAGATGCTCTTTTCTCTTATTTTTGTATTCCACAGCACCAGCTGAGTCAATCAATTGCCACAATCAGTGCAGGTTATTTTCTATCCCACAGGATACAAATAACAAACAAAACAGAACCATTGAAAGATGGGGGGGAGGGGGAGGGATTGGCAGGCACTGTAAATACATTAAGAACAACAACAACAGCTGTGCCTCTGGTGACTGTAGCAGCCAGCTGATTTTTGACACATTTTAAAATTTTAATTTATGATGAGAAGGAGGAGACAAGTCCATAAGAAAAATATAGGAACTCTGTCTGAAATTTTGAGATTGGACCTATTTGGAGCTGATTAAAATTATCAAAAGTTAGATAATGATATGCTTCTTAGAATATAGCATTCAATGTTTTGCTTCTGGTTTTGTTTTTTACTAATATTAATCTAGAGCAAGGTTTTTTAACCTGAGTTGCTAGTCCTTCTTTCAGACAGTCCATGCGCTTGGATCAGGAAAAACATTATATGTCTATTTTTACTAACCACTAATTGATAGTAGGGCAGTAAGGTGGCGCAGTACATAGAATGCCTGGAGTCAGGAAGACCCTCCATGAGTTCAGATCTGGCCTCAGACACTTATTAGCTGTGTGACCCTGGGTAAGTCACCAAACCCTTTTTACCTCAGTTTCCTCATCTGTAAAATGACCTGTAGAAGGAAATGGCAAACCATTCTAGTATCTTTCCCAAGAAAACCCCGTATGGGGTTATGAAGAGTCAGACATGACTGAACAACAACTGTTAAAATTTCCTTCAGTTATGAATGTAGGGCAACAGACATTCTGAGACAAGATCCAGATTGCCAAAGGGGTCCGTGGCACAAAACATATTGTGAACCCTTGATCTAGAAAGGTGTTAAGATTAAAATCTAGCATTTATGATTTAGGCAGCTAAATGATATAATGGATGGACTTGAAATGGAGGTGGAACATTGGACTTGAAATCAGAAAGACCTGAGTTCAAATCCAGCCTTAGAAACTTACTATGTCTGCCTCAATTTCTCATCTGTAAAATAAGGATAATCATAGCACCTACCCCCCAGAGCTGTTATGAGGATAAAATGATATGGTAATATTTATAAATCACTACATAAATTTTAGCTATTATTATGAATTTCATGCCATTAAAGGCACATACATGCCTTTAATATTGTCTTTTTCCAGGATTTCATAATTTTGCTGCTAGTTTCTCCCTTTTAAGCTTAGCAGTGCTATACCTTGATAGCACTAGAACAAATCTCAGAAAGCTTAACCAAGAATACTTATTTTCTACATCTCTCAAGCCTTAGTGATCATTTATGACTCTCAACATTTTCCAATTTATTTGAAGTACTTTGAGACAAATGTCTGACTTCCATTTTGAAGGTGCTTATAAAGATGTTCCTTATCTTGTCTGATAGAAGTTAAACAAATTTCCCGCATTTGTTGTAATGCTTTTAGCTTTAGATTCGATTAGCCAGAAGTGCTGTAACTGAGTGTCTAGAGTTCTGTGGGACATGACATAATGGGTATCACTGCTTGTTGGTTGTGAGTATTCATCTATTGCCTATCTGCCTTTCCTTGGAGCATTTGTGTACATCACTCAATTAAACAATAAACACTCTCTACCAGGCACTGTTCTAGGTACTGGGAATACAGAGACAAAAATACAGCCCCTACCTTGAGCTCACATCTTAGTAGGGATGACAACATGTAAATAACCACATACACACACATACACACAGAGTAATACAGCATTGATGAAAGGTAATTTTGGAGAGAATGTGTGTGTCTATTGTGCATATTTCAAAAGACCAGTGTTTTCTCTGAATATATATAGTTCTTCAACAATTGTTTGCACTCCCTCAAAATGATACATGTTGGAGGGGCTGTTGGAAAATGGGCACATGGATACACTGTTGGTAGACCTGTGAATGGGCACAACCATTCTAGAAAGCAATTTGAGTTTATACACACAAAGTTATGATCAGTGCTTGCCTTTTCACCCCTCTATACTACTGCTGTGCCTATCTACCAAGTGATCAAAGAAAGAGGGAAAGGTGTTTTATGTATAAAAATAATTATAGCAGTTCTTTTTGTGGTAGTAAAAAAAATGGATTTTCCCTCTCCATGAGATAGCAGCAGTCTTCATAAATTGCTGTAGTAAAGTAAAAAATAAAAATTGGAAAATTAACCTTTGGTGGCCAATTGAAAAACATCTCTGAATTTAGCTAGAAGGATTCTTGGATGACACACATGCAGTTTACCGAGCTCATACTTTTAAGTATGCCTTTTCACCTTGATGTTAAGACCAGCCAAAGGCCATGCCCTTCTGGTTTAGATTTCAAAATCTCGGTGGCATAGAATGAGGCATCAGACTTTGATGTAGGTATATACATATACATATATATATGTGTATATATGTACATATATGTGTATATATATATATAAATGTGTGTGTATGTGTGTGTGTGTATGTGTGTGTGTGTGTGTGTGTGTGTGTGTGTGTATATATATATATATATGTATACGCACCTAGTTGGGGAAATGGAATTCCCCAGAATCATAGAGGTAGAAATCATTTCTATAGTATGAAATGTTTTAGTGACATCTAGCCCAACTAGTGTCAACTCAGAAGTGCAACAAGCCCCACTAATCATTAGAAAGGGCATGGATTTTTTTATGGCATTATCAATTCATTGAATGCATATAATCCCAGACACAGGATCAGAATTCACAGAATAAACACTTTCTATTCTCAGATGTGAGTTTAAAAAAGATTGTGAATAAATTGTAAGTAGATATAATTCTGAATGGTTTAAATAACACTTTACTGTATTTATGACGAGTGAGATGCTTGGTGGGAACATCATGGTTTGAGTAGTCCCCAAGAAACTGAATCCCACCTTTATCCACAATTAAGATATACCCAAAAATGCTATTCTCCTCCTACTTTAGTACATGTGTGATGTATATATTTCTAGGGGAGGTAAGCTGGAAGGAGAATATGACCTTTTTAAAATTTATCTTACGGTCCAAAACAGATACCACTATAAGTAGTATGTATCTACAGAAATTAACTCTGTGTTTATCTGATTTGATGCTTGATGGCAACAGAATTATTCCTGTTATTGTGCTGCTTTGCTTGTTTGAACAGCATTCAGTGCTTTGGCACAGTACCTGTCAAGCCCAATGGTCTCTATTGGCAGTGCCAGCTCTAGTGCTTTTCAACATCTAGACAGCAACAGATGCTCCCCATTCATCTGGCTCTGTGTTACAGCTTTGTGATGCAAGGTCACCCAGATGTTGTTCCTGTCCTCTAAAGCTCTCGCTTTTCATTGCCCAATAAAAAGGAGGAAAAGTACTCTGAAATCAACCAGTCCAGCTCAGCTCATCTGAAAACCCACCATGACTAGTCATCAGCAAAATCCAAACTGTGATCTAAATTGGATGTCCTGTAGGTTTTTCAAATTTAACATGTCTAAATCAGAACTCATTGTCTTTCAACCCCAGACCCTCCCGTCTCCCAGACTTCTGTATTATCATCAAGGGCATTACCATCTTCTCAGTCACCCAGACTCACAACCTCTGTGTCATGCTCAGTTCATTGTCACTCCACATGTCTAAGCTGTTGCCAAGTCTTCTTTTTTTCCACCTTCACCACATTTCATACATATACCCTTGTCTCCAGTCACAGAGTTAACACCCAGGTGCAGGCCCTCCTCTCTCACCTGGACTATTGCAAAAGCCTTCTAATTGGTCTCTGTATTTCATCACTCCCAATTCTAATCCATTACATGTTCTCCAATCAACTACCAAAATGATTTTTCTAAAATGCATGTCTTACCATGTCCCCCACCCTACTCAATAAACTCTAGTGATTTCCTATTACAAGATCAAATATAAAATGCCTTTTTTTGTCATTTAAAAGCCTTCAAAGCATGATCCCTTTCCAGTTGTCTTAATAGTTTACTCTCTCTCTCATGCCCTTAAAGCCACAAATTCTACACTTCCTGTAAAAAGGGAATTTTATTAATCAACTTGTTGCTTGGCCTCAGCAATGCCAGACCTCTCATTTCACTTTTTTTTCCTTTTCAAAACTGTATTTATAGGTACATTTTTAGTTTAATTGGCAAAATAGACTAGTTGTTTTGGAATTGAATAACGCCTCAGAGTTACTTTCATTTTCAGAAGACTTTCCATTGCTTGAAATTACTGGTTTTTACATTGCTATTTTGTATATCCTTCCCCAACTTCTAAGTATATATACACTGCCCTGGATTACACCCTTACCTTTTCCTCCTCTTTACTTCAATTTTGTGTTCACCTCCTTTGTCTTTCCCTTCATTCACTGCATAGCATATTCTGGATGACAGACGTACATCTATTTGTTTTTTCCAGTGTAGATTGTTAGATAGAATCCTTTGGGTAGTGGGGGTTGTTGCAAACTGGGTAATACATTTATAAACAGGAACATCTGGACAAATTTCTCAACTTGTTGATTGGTTTATTGATTAATTCCATTGAATTAAGTGCTGGAAATTCTCCTTGTCTGTGGCGATGGTGAACCTGAATCTCCCTGCTTTATATCATTCTTGACATTAATAATAAAATGATGACAATTTCTCTATTGTTATATCTTTTATATGATTGTATCATTGTGATATGTATGTGGAAGACATTTTGTTGAAGGTCTTTAATGCTGCATTTTGGTCTACTGAATCAAATAGTTTTTATAGTCAATGAACAATAAACTGACATCTTGTATTCTTTGCATTTTTCAGTCAGTTGGATGACTATAAATACATGGTCTGTAGAATAGTATTTATGAAAGTTTGTGTTTCCTTTTCATATTTTCATCAAGGATGTCCTCAGTACATATGTAAATCAGAGGTGTCAAACTCCCAAGTGTATCTCAAGGATAATTTGGAATTATCTAACCAAATAAATGGAAAAATATAATACAAAAATTGTAAATTTGTGATTTTCTAAGTCAATATGTAGTCGACAGGGACCATTTCGAATTGAGTTTGACCCCACTGGTATAGATCAAGATCATTGTTATAAATATTTTTGTAAAGGTGTGAATGTAAACATATGAGTAAGCATATGTAATCATATTATAAATACCCTCAAATCACCTTTTTTTTTTAGTAGTAATACAATCCAGGATTTTTTTTTATATTTTCCTTTGTACTTGAGACCTTGAAAATCAATCCTGCAGTGCACTCAAAATCATGTCCCCCTCCAGCATAGATCTCCTCAGTGATTATTTGGTCTGGTCAAGCCATATACTTACTGTCCTCAGGTTCTTTGCTCCCTTTTTTAACTATGTCATACCATAGAGCACAGGCTACCGTGGTATAGCCTAAATGTGGCAGCTCTGTTGTTATTGATTAAGAAAATAGTTTGCTATAACAATGACAAATCTCCATTTTTATCTCTTTATTGTTTTTCCTTCCATTTTAATCTTTTAATGTTTTTGGAATAATCTGGCTTAAGTCAGCCTCACGTTAAGGTTTCTACAAACTTACTTTTCTCTCTACTCCTTCTCAATGTTTTATTTTTTCTCTCCATCTTTATGTGTAAGGTTCTACACATGGGTTTATATTCTAAATCACCATTCTTCTTGATTGCCATTTCTCTTGACTTAGCAAGAAGAGTAACTGTTTGCTGGCTGATGTTATTCCTGTGTTATTTTTACCTAATCTAAACTCTACCATCATCTAAACTTCCATAGGAAATGATCATAGTTCATGTTGGGGTCAGTTCCTTTTTCTGTCTCCCACTTTACTTGCATGAAACAGGACGTATATTTTAATTATATACCATCTCTTCTCATTTTTTTCCTTTCTTCTAATTTGGTATTGATTATCATCTTTAATATGTTGATAGAGCATACAGACATCTGTTGAGGAATAATTCATACTGATTATTGGTACTTTTCTATCTGTTAAAATATAGTCCATTTCACTTTGTGTAATGTTACTCAGTTTTTGCCATGTTCAATGCCTTCTGATTCCATGCTTTTAAAAACATGATGATATTTATAGGTGTGACGTCTATATGTATTTTATAGACATATGGCCCTTTGTGTCTGATTCATGTTTTCCAATAGTTTTCAACATGGCCAAAGTATTTATTATCAGGTGCCCAGGTTGCTGTTGATAAGGATCTTGTATTTAGCTAGGCAGGCTTCTATATGGTAGACCCAGTCTTTTATCCAGGCCCTACTTAAAACTTTTCTGGTATGGTAGAGGCTGCCTGAATTTGCATTTTACCAGCAAAGCCATCAAGAAACTAAGGTCATTTTCATGCTGTGATGAAACATTGGCAGAGGTTTTTTGTGAAGGAGTCACAGGATTAAACATTGTAAATTCTTTTTATATGTTAAATTACTAGAATGAGAGAGTGTACTTATTCCTCTAGCCTTTTTTATATCACATCTTCTCAAGAAAGCTGATTAATTTTATGTCTTTAAATTGAAATATTGTACTTTTGTTTGTATATATTATTTATTACCTTGTATATTAAGTAAAATTTCCCACTCCCTTTATATCTTATCATCTCCCTTTAGGAGACATAGAACATCTTTTATCTGTTTGCTTCAGTATAAATTATACAAATGATGGTGAATGTAATTATAATGTATTCATTGTTAATTATAAATTTGCCTTGTATGTTTTTAAAGCATTGTATTTATATGCTTTAGGTAATTATGCTCATGAGTTCATCACCAGTTTTATAGCTAAATATTTTTCTTGACTAACTTACTTTTAGAGTATTTTAGTATAATTCTTAAAGTTAAATGAACATGATATATCTATCTACAAGCATTTTTTCTTAGGAAAAAAATAGTTTATCTTTACTCTGTCTCCATCTTTTGTGGTATATGAAAATATTGAGAGACAATAATTTATATTAATAAGTCTTAGAAAATGCCATTGAGTTCCATATATTATCCTTCAGCATTTCAATGAATTTTTGCTATCAAAGTTGTGTGTTCATCAGACATACCAAAGGTGGCATGTTTGCAGCTTATCTATGTTTTCTCATCCCGTAACAACAACAACAGCAGCAGCCACAACAGCAACGACAATAATAATAGCATGTATAAAGCACTTCAAGTTTTGCAAAGGACTATGCATATGTTATCTCATTTGATCTCATAATATCCTTTTAAGTTAGATGCATTATTATCTCCATTTTACAGATAAGAAGAATGAGGCTGAGAGAAGTTAAAGAACTTGCACCAGATTACACAGCTAATAAATGTCTTCTTGAGACAGCATTTGAAAACAGGTCTTATTGACTCCAAATTCTATACTCTTACCCTTTTTAAAAAAAAAGTTACAATATATGTTTTCCTATAAATTCTACATAGTAGGATCCACCCAAATTCACTAAAGGCTGTCCCCTCATATTTTTAATATTTGGTAGGTACCCACACTCCATCTGTAGATAATTTTTACCTCACTTCTTACATAATGCTTTATTTTTTATAATATGCCCTTACTTATCTACATCCACCATGTCTTTACATTGCCATTTGGAGTAATGCAGTTGTCGTTAAACTGATACTAACATCTATAGCAATGTGACTTTTATGGGACAATATTGGCATTTATAGAAATGAAGCTTCTTTTGTGGCAGTGAAGCACCTAAAACAGGAAGACAAACGCTCACCAGTTAATCAATAATCATTCAGTGCCCACTATATGTAAAGCACATTGCTAAGTGCCAGAGGTACAAAGACAGGAAGAGTTCATAATCTAATGGGGGGAGACAAGATGCATTTTGTTGGCCAGTGTCAAGGAAGGTGTTCTGAACAAAGCCTAAATACAATAGAAGAGAGATTCCCTATCAGTGGAGAGTTTCTAGAGATGCTGGTTTTCAAAGATGGCCTCATGCTGATTGCAGAGAGCACTGAGGTCTCCTCGTTGAGATAAAATGATTGAAAAGAATGGGCTCGACAACTTCATAAGAAGAGCGTAGTGAATGAAGAACGCATGATGTCAAACACATTGAGCTGTTCATCAATATGTTTTAGTTCTTACCCATGGGCAGTGGGATGGGCCAAAAGTTGAATTAGGAGTAAGATATGCAACTGGATGTAATTTGGGAAATTATATGCTCTGATTTCTATATCTTAAATTTTTAAAAGTTCTGTGATAGCAAGTTGAAAACATTAGTTCTAAATATTCATGTTATCACAGCTGAATTCTTGAATCCAAATCATCTGGGTAAGCATGAAACAAGATGCATCTAGAAATTAAATCAAGCAAGTGATAGTACCAAATAATCACAGGAAAAAATAAAGACTATAAACCCAAGGATTTGAGGGCTGGGATGACAGGGCATAGTAATTGGAAGAGAGAGGTAAGTTTGAGGAATTCTTTCATCATAGTACTGGGAATAGAGCTTCCTTCCTAATATTTCTTCCTTTCTGGTATCTGCAAAAGTATCTCATTACAAGAAAGATCAGTGAGAATCATAACAGAGAATAGATAGGGAGATGAGAGGGAAAGAAAACACAGATTTGGTGCCAAGTGGCAAAAAAGAATATAAAAATGAAATAAATAAACTTTTGTCCATTCAAAAGTCTCTAAGGAGAACAAAATTAGAAATGAGACATTTTGATCTCCTACAACTATAATAGACCCAGAATGACTCTTTATAGGATAATATGTGTATGTATGTGTGTGTGTGTGTGTGTATATATGTATGTATGTGTGTATATCTGTATACGTGTGTATGAATTCTCAATAAGAAAAAAAAACACTTGTAATTTCATTAATATAAGAAACTCTGACATGAGGAAAACTCCTTCCAGTGAAGACTCCTATCTTCTCTTCAGTTTTCAGTTTCAGAGAATCACCTAGGACACTGAGAAGACACTGAAGTTAAGTGACTTGTCCAAGGTTGCAAAGCCAGTATGTATCAGAGATCAGAATTAAAGTCAGGTTTTTCTGGTCCCAAAACCAACTCTCTTTCCACTATGACATGCATCCTTTCTATTCATAGAAATAAATACTTATGAATATTTCTGTGTATATCTCAGATGTTGTATTCTCTGACCAGAATATCCATACCTTTAGGTCTATAATGGTTGTCACCATTCTGGACACTTTTTTGGTCTTCCTGTCTACTTCAGCAAAGACCCTTAGTCACTTCCAATTCTCTAGATGATATAAATGGACCTTAGTGTGTCCAGTTTTTATAAATCAGAAATTACCCATATTTAGAAACACCATAATATGCATGAGCTGGTCAAATGAGTGGATGGTGGAAGAAAAAAATAGAATTGGAGAAGCAACTGAAAATTCATAGAAAGATATTTTGTTCCAAAACACTAGAAGGTATCCCAATTTGCTTCTGCCCTTAAGAGAAGTGCTGAATTTTGGTTGAATCTGAAGTTTGAGGCACTGAAACATTTTCATTCTTCCAGAAGAAGGAGAGGGAGGAATTGATCTGCTCCCCTGTATATGTGTAACCTGTTGTCACTATTCTTTGGCGCACTGGGTGACATGGTATTTCTCTCTGTGACACTGAAAAGCGTTATTCATTATCATGCTGCTCTCATGCTTTGTTGGCTAGAGGAATAAATCTTTAAGTCTTCATTTGGTATATGCTTTATTTAGGCTTCAGGTGTCTAGTTTCCATGCCCTAGTTCTTATTTACAGTTTAGTTCTTATCTTATTCATATTAATGACTGATTAACCATGTTCAAAGTACCTGAGGAGAGTGGAGAACAAGAAACTTAATTTGCTTTTGGCCAAATTTCTTTCTCCTGTATATATGTGTTTTAGATACTTTGATTATGAAATTGGTAGGATGATTTTAGTGCCTTCCAAGAATTCTAATAGTTAACACCAGAGTTCCCATGAAGGAGGGGAAAGGAATAAGCATTTATTAAGCACCTACTATGTGCCAGGCACTGTGCTAAGCACTTTACAACTGTTTAATTTGATCATAAAATAAAATATGTGATCATTGATCACTGTCTGTTTTCCCACGTGGTTTTTCTCATTTCTTTTTCCCCTCCAAAATTTTTAGAAAAATGGATTTTGTGTTTCTTTTGGAGTAGCAATTATGCCAAAAATGTTTAATATATTATTAGGTGATTCTGTTACTACATTGTTGAAAAGACAGTATTCCTTTCAGCATGTGCTGAATCGGTGCTATTAATTCCGTCCCTGAAGGGCCTGTCTGCAGATCTAGCAACATAGTTGCTACTGATGATGGTGACCTAGGAAAGGCCTTGGAGACAACCTGTGTGCCTTTGTACCTCCCAGAATATACATAAGAGCAATTAGAAAACATAAGGCTTCAAGTAGAGAAATATATATGAGTATGTGTGTGTGTGTGTGTGTGTGTGTGTGCGTGTGTGTATGTACTCACACAGACATATATGTGCACATACACATGTGTGTATATGTATACATCAGAGCTCTTTGTCCTTAGGAAAGATTTTTGCAAAGTCATTGTCAAGAGTATGCATACATAATTTATCAAGGAAGAGATCATCGACTTTTGATCGACATTCATTAGGCCACCTTTACTGCGTCACAGTCTAAGTATTGGTGGCAGGTTGTAACCAAAAAAGGAGAGGCTGTTTAATTTATGAACAGGACACACATTTTCTTACCCTTGGGCCTTCCTGTCTTCTGCATTCCATTCTCTCCTCATTGCAATAATCTTGAGTCTAAATGTCACCATCTTCATAGAAAATACAAATGGCAGATGCTAGAATAGAAATTGAGTTGGTAAAGGGGTGGATTCTGGGACTGATATGAAATGAAGGAGCAAATGTTCATATTGCCCATTTTACCTGTGAGATGACCACTGTTGGAAAGTCATGGATTTCAAAGAGGACAGGGATCATGTTGGTGCCTAAACTTCTACAGGCAAGATATTGAAGAAGCAAGCAAACATGTAAAGACATTGGACTACTCCCGAAGGCCTGGGTCAAGTCAGGATATCTGGTCAACCATGCTGCCCAGGCCCAAGTTTCTGTCATCTTTTGTGTGCCCTGTTCGTCACTTGAGTTCAACAACAGCCTGTTTCTCAACAAGGCTCCCATTCTCTTCTGGTCCTCAGGAGTCATGTTTCATGGATCCTAATCCGTTTTCCTTTAAGCAGATTTTCTGATCATCCAGACCTTGAGCTAATATCGATGTTCCTTGAAGACAAAGTGAAAACTTGTTTTATTAACTTTGATTGTCCATATGGCGCTTAGTCAAATTTTACCTTTAGAGAGGAGGATATCATTGAAGCACATAAACTGACCACCAGATTTCTCTTGCTCTTACCACATGACTAGCCTATCTTCTTTTTTCAATCCTACATTTCTCTGATGACAGCCTGTACTCTAGTACTATTTGTAATTCCTTATGAGTTGAACCTGTTCTTACCCATCATCTGACTCTCTATTGCCCTTTTGAATGACACTCATCTTTAATTCTATGGAAAAGGCACAAGCATTTATTGATCACTTACTGTATGCCAGGCATTGTGCTAAGTGCTTTACGAATATACCTAATTTGATCCTCATAACCTGGTGAGGTAGCTGCTACCCTACCCTCACAGCCAGTGGCTGAGACAAACATCCCCTCTCCCTTTAGATTGGAATAAACTGGATGAACAGAAGAGTACTGAAGGAGGGATGAAGGGGAAACTTTCTCTACTCTTGCCAACCATAGGCCAATATATTCAACAATGAGGGTGCCAGAAACAGGCTGAATTTGTTGAAGGCAAACGTTTTTTTAAGTTCTATAAGGACATAAAAAAATAGTTTAGAATTAGTTGTCTAACTGTGTTGTGTCTCTGTAAGAACTTTCGGCTGGTAAAATGACTTTCTTGTTGTACTTTGTTTTGTTTGTAAAAATTGCACCTCATTTGAAAGTGTTGAGATACAGACATTGAAGAAAGCTGTGAGAGCTCTAAAAATAGGAAAAGACAGTGGGAAATCAGAGCAGAGATAGCCCTGCTGCAGTTCTGATGAGGCATTATGGAGAGAGGCTGAACCAAACCAGCAAAAGGCTATATTTTTCTCTTTGTAATGCCACATTTGACTCAGAGTATTATAATACTTAAAAAAAAAAGATAGCTGTGTTTTTACATATTGGATTAGTACGGTATTAGAGGTATGAAAATAACATGCCGTTGAAGTGACTGCTAATAACAATGGGTGGTGGGAGGGGGGAACAATGTACTTACTAAACTCACTTCCCAAATTAAATCAACCCCACATATACACATTTGAAAATTATCTAGACCAGCAGTTCTTAACCTGAAGTCTGTGAAGTTTTTTTAATTATTATTTTGATAACCCTTTGAATATAATTGGTTTTCTTTGTAGTCCTATGTATTTTATTTTATGCATTTAAAAACATTATTCTGAGAAGAGGTCCATGGGTTGATTTCAGCAGACTACCAAACAGATACAATACACACACACACACACAAAAAAAAGGTAAAGAACCCCTGGACTAGAGTAAGGCAAACTTGAGTTGTTAGAGAGCTAAAATCTTGCTTGTGGTCATTTGTGGCAGAGAGGGATTTGTGTTAAAATCAGTAATTTTTTCTTGGTCATCCTGGAAATCAATCACTAGCTGACCATGTGTAAGCTTTTAGATGAGAATATTTGATAAATTCACTCTTTAAACTCCTCTCTTTGTGCAAATCAGTACTTAATGAAGGCCTCTGAAGATCAAGCAATCAATCATTAAACAAATTATTAAGCACCTGTTACATACAGTGTACTGTGCTAAGTGCTGGGGATGAAAAAAATGAAGCAAAAGACAATTCCTAACCTCAAGGAATTTGCAATCTAATGGAGGAGACAACATGCAAACTAATATATAATGATGTTGGTAATGTGCTACTGGGAGGGAGGTACTATTTATCTTATTATATAATTGAGTATGGGGAAAATTAGGTGAAAAGCAAAAAAAAAAAATCAATGAGAAAGCATTGTCCCCATGTTACGATTTTGGCTTACCTATGTGGGTTGTCTTTTTTTCTGCAACGTTCCCGGTGGGGAGCCCAGCAGAGCTTCATTCTTTAGGTCTTGTTTTGGCAAACTACTTATAGGTTATTCTCTGTCTACTCAATATGTAATCTAAGAGGCTACTTAAAATAAACTCTAATGGATGTAACCAAAAGCAGATGCTTAAGATCTTTGCAAAGAAAATATTTATTCAGCAGCCCATGCCTCTGAAAAGTTTTTCCTTTCGGAGAGATGCAAAGAAAAAAAGCATCTACTGTCTAGCTGAGTTGTTAGAATGTGGTTTCAGATTTGCTAATCAAATTGAATGTACAGTTTTAATGAAAGAACTTGCACAACGGAAATGTAGAGCTTAAATGTATATAAATCGCCAGTGTCTACTGAGATCTGATGAACAGCCACACTTTATTAGGATTGTGCAGAATGGAAGGTGAAGGAACGTATTACAGAAAAATAAATTATACATTAAGTCATTAAACCTCACCCTTCACTTCAGATTGAAGAATTGCCACAAGAGCAGAGGCAAAGTGAACATAAAAATAAATGCAAGGCCTGGTCAAATCTCACCCCTTAGTTCTAGACCCTTTGAAATATGTATGGAACCATGCAAAATTGTGTGCATTTCTTGTATGCACGGGATAGTGCCATAGTGCCTAAATTCCTCACCTCCCAATCCCACAAACGTTCCATCTACAACAT
Source organism: Vombatus ursinus (assembly GCF_900497805.2). Taxonomy (NCBI): domain Eukaryota; kingdom Metazoa; phylum Chordata; class Mammalia; order Diprotodontia; family Vombatidae; genus Vombatus; species Vombatus ursinus. Next base: position 35,461,025 of record NW_020955033.1, read on the forward strand.
GGTGTTGGGTAAAGAGTTGGACGGTAAAGACCTAGAAGAGATAGCCCAGGACTGGCTTTGACATGTATTAACTTTAGGCCATGGGCAAGTCTCTTAACTACCCCATGCCTCAATTTTCTCATCTGGAAAATGGGTAAATAATATGAGCAATTCCTATTAAAGTTGTGATGAAAACACTTTGCAAACCTTAACCTATGATGTATATGAGTGATTATTGTAGGAAACACTCTGAGCTTTATTTGAATTGAATTTAGAGAACACATTTAAACGACCACAAGTTTTAATCACAGGAATTTGTTTGAAATTAACTTTAATGTTAATGATGGAATCTGGATTCTTCTCTTTTCAATCATCCAGTCAGATGAAATCTTTCTTGGTCTCTTCATTGTTTTTTCCTGTTAGAGGGCTGTGCGTGTGTATGGGGGAGGAGTGGTATCAGAATCACTGCTTACTCTGTACCAACGTGGATTTTGTCAATACTTTCTTAGATGGTATGTCGGAGCTGCCAGAGCATTTAGAAAAGTTGTAGAATTTCATTTGGTGAAGGTCTTCAAAGAAAGGATAGGTTCCCATATGTCTGAAAGAGGTGTATAGTGCCTAGCAAAAAGTAGGTCATTAATTAATACTTGTTAATTGATTTATTGGGAAGGTTTTAGGAGCGAGCAGCATAGTGAAGTCAAAAAGAAATTGACCAGGTGTCGGATGACCTTGGTTCAAATCTCTGCTCTGACCCTTATTACCTATGTGAATATGGGCAGATTCCCTTAACCTCTCCAGCCCTCATCTATAAATGAAATGGTTGGAACAAAGTCAGATGGCCTCTGAGGTACCTTCAACCCTCTTGTCTTATTGTTTAGGTATAGTCCTTGCTGAAGTCGACTCTCAGGGTGTCTTTTCTGGCCCTGTGGTTCATATTTATTCCCTAGAACAGGTGTGGGGAACCTGTGGTTTGAGGCGACGTGTGACTCTCTAAGTCCTCAAGTGTGGCCCTTTGACTCAATCCAGACTTCACAGAACAAATCCCCTTAATAAAAGGATTTGTTCTGTAAAACTTGGACTCAGTCAAAAGGTTGCACCCAAGGACTGAGAAGGCCACATGTGGCCTTGAGACCACAGGTTCCCCACCCCTGACCTGGACCATCTTATGGGTCTAAGTTTAAATATCTCATAACTGGAAGAGAGTATAAGTTTAGTCCTTAACATGAGTAGTAGAGTTGGCTTGTAAATAAATAAATGAGAGCAGTTGAGGGATCTGGGGAGACTCCTTAATTAACTGTCAGGGCTTTGCATGGTGAGGTGGACTATTTGGAGTCCTAATATGGTTATTGTGAATTAACTCTAGCTGTGGAAAAGTCTGTATTATACCTTTGTAAAATGAGTATTACTAATAAGTTTTCTAACCCATGGAGCATACTTTTTTGTTTTGTTTTTAGCAGTTATTTTTTGACTGTGCTAATGGCTTGGGAACCATTAATGATTGATCCTTAGTGGCTCTTGGTCACCTACTTTTTCTCTTCCCAGGATCATATGTTTTGAGGGATGCAAAAGAAGACATCAACCCTACCTTCAAGGAGCTTATACTCTAGTTGAGGAAACAACGTGAAATATCTAAGGATCATAGATTCAGGGTAGAAAAGGACCTTAAAACTTCCCCACCCATTTTACAGAACAGCAAACTGAAGCTTCGAGAGGTTAAGTGAATTCCCTAAGGATTCACAGGTCATAAGTGGTATTAAGTTAGGTGTCATATGATCAATAGAAATTAAGAGAAGAAAGACAGCTAGGCTAGAGAAGTTGGGGAACTCTGTGAAAGACTTGAAATGTAATTTGGACCTTGAGGATTTGGATAGGAAGAATGTATGGAAAAGGGCATTGCATACAGAGGGAATAGTACATGCAAAAGCCTAGAGGTAAAGAGGTGTGTGACATTTGTAGCAATGTCAGTAATCCCTTTATCCTGGAAGTGTGATAGCAAAAATGTTCTTTTTTCCCTCTTTGGTTCCCCTTTTTTTCTCTACTCTTTGAGTCTCTTTTATTTATTTATACTTTTAAAACACAGCACCCTGTTTCTTCACAGTGTTGATTCAAACAAACCTCAACTTTTCCCCGATCTGAAGACAGTCTGAGAAGTAAACTTGAGATAAAACTATTTCTGGGAGCCAATAGAATGTCATTTTTTACTCCAATTCTGAGCATCTTCTTTATCCTACTCGTAAGTCAAAAAGCAGATTAGAAAATGTAGACAGGTCGTAATGACCACAGGGAAACAGGAAACTCATCTCCCTATTGAGTAGTCCATTTCAGCTTCTGAGTCACCAAATTCAATGGTAGAAGTAGGAGGAAACCTGAAACACATTGAGTGTCAGGGAGCTGTAATTAGTGAGCTAACTGATTTGGGTCTCAAAGGTCATAGGAAATAACAGATGACTGTTATCATGAACTCCAAACATTAATGCCACTGTAGGCATCATTGAAGACTTACAAATTTGTAATGGAAACTACAGTTACTCTTGGTATAGAAATTGATTTCACATTAAGATGAACTGCTGACATACTGATTCTTTCTTGAATTCTCTGCTATAAATTTGGTTAAGCCTTATTTATAAATGTGCTGGAATCAACCCTTCTGATAGACATGATCTACAGTAGCATCAGTATCATAGGATTAGTTTTTTTTTTTAGTTTAATGGAGGAAAGTGGAAGAGAGGCCATTTGTCCAACTTCTTCATTTTAGTTGTTGTTCAGTTATTTTTCAGTCTCACTCTTGGTCATCCCTTTTGGAGTTTTCTTGGCAAAGATACTGAAATGGTTTGCCATTTCCTTCTCCAGCTCATTTTACAGATGAGAAACTGAAGCAAATAGGGTTAAGTGACTTGCCCAGGGTCATACAGCTAGGAAGTGTCTTCATTTTTACACATGAGAAAACTGACAAATTAATAGCATCATAGAGGTATGCAAATCTGTATTCTACTAGTTCCAGAAACAGCTTGGTTCTCTAGTTTCATAGTTTATCGTGATGTCACCAGAATATTTGTGCAATTGGAATCTTGTGATTCAGTTATTTTCCCCCTTATCTCACATCCTTTTTCTGGCCAAAATCCAAAGCCACATAAAACTTCCAAGAATTCAGTTTGCTGAACCAGCACTCCCTTTGGTATTGTTTTGAGAATCTGAGGGTTACATTCCAGTTTTTGACCCATAGATTGTCACAAGATTCAAGTGACAATCTTGTGCTTTGCTTTGCTTTGCTGTGCTTTGCTGTTTATATTTCAAAGTTGACTTTAGTATTCACTTTCATTTATAGTTGCTAAGGACTCTGCTAGCCTTGACCATAGTTTCTGGCATCAGACTCACAAGTATCCTGGATAGCATTACTACTTTTAGGATAATTCCCAATTCTGTGGTTCTAAATCAGAAATAGAACATCCACCCAGAGGGTTTAAGACGATATAAATTTTCTTGCTTTGGGGACCAACTCTTTGGTTTTGTTTTTTTGTGTTTTTTGTTTGTTTGTTTGTTTTTAAAGCATCAGCAGATTCCAAACACAACTTTTGGCAACTTCCTTATAGAATGTGGCTTTCGTTCACTTAAGGTTAATTGGCATTCTGTCTACACATTATCATTCTAAATAAACAGTGAGAGTGCTATCTGGCTTTTCCTGCATTTTAAGTAAAAAAAAACAAAACAAAACATGGCAATAGGATCCATTTCATTTCAATACACTTGAAATATGCTTTATTAGCATTATTTCTCTACCCTACTACCCACTGACACTTCTGTACTCTTTTTAGCCATATTTAATATTACTCCCCTTAAAATATTTTCCCTGCCAGCTAAACTGAAATACATTCTGCCTCCCTGCAGTCTCCCACTTTTCTTTTGTTCATCCCATTCTTTGTGCCTAACAGGCCCTCTTTCCAATGAAATCTCCTCCAGGAAGCCTTCCCTTATCACTCCCCATTCAGCAATGACCTTCTATCTCAGCTGTCACACATAGCATTATTTTCTAACCTCCAATGTACTTAGCCCCTAATACTCTACTTTATATGTTTCTATCTTCACCCATTCCTCCCAAGACTGTAAGCTCCATGAGGATGGAAACTAGGTGTTAATTTTAATTTTAGATTCCTAACCCCCTGCATTTCATAAGGTCGTTATGTGCTTAATAAATACTTATTGAGTGAATAAATGAATACTTTATGTTTATAATACCATAGTAGAATAGTCTAGAAATTGAATGAATACATGATTGAAATGTAAAACAGTATGTTTTTAAAGTCCCAAACACTAAGGATAGATTTTTAAAATTAAGGATTGGTTGCCCTTTGTTCACAGTATATTTATTTCTTTAATTTGTCGAATCTTTGACCTTTTCAATATAAATATATCTGTTTACAAACTCAGAAATTTGTATTTTGATCTAAGAAGTCACACATCCCTTAGTATGTATACACTTGCCCATAAAGGCAGTGTAGTTTAGTGTGGCTATTGAGGTGAAGTCACTTAACCTCTGAGGGCTTAATTCAGTCATATTTCCCCTATACATTTATACCTTGGCAGCTAGGTGGTACAGTGAATAGCTCCAGTCCAGCCTTAGATGTTTACTACCTGTATGACCCTGGGCAAATCACTTAACCTTTCTCTGCTTCAGTTTCCTCATCTGTAAAATGGGTATAATAATAGCACCTACCTCCCAGGGCTATCATGAGGATATAATGAGATAGTACTTATAAAGTGCTTTACAAGTCTTAAAAGTGCTACATAAAGGCAAACTATTATTTAATTATTATTATAAAGTTATTATAGTTATAATTATTATTATTATAAAGTCATGTTCCATTTCATATATTAAAAATAGCAACATACATTTGTATAATGCTTTAAGGTTTACACAGCTCTTTCCTCATAAATATCAGTATTTACATATTCAGATCCCTGAGCTGAAGGTAGAGACTGCATCTTATTTTCCTGTCTCACTCCAGTGCCTAGCATAGTTCTCTGCCTATAGTAGGTGGTTAATATATGTTTACTGTATTGAATTGAACTGAATTGAAGTGAAACAAATCAAATATGGGCCAACTACTTGTAATCTTTCTATCTAGAAATATGAGGATTTATGACATTTTACATGTCCTTCCAGCCCTAAAAAGCGTGTGATTCTATCCTAGTCTACATGAAGTGTACTATGAGGTACCAAAATTATTTGAGGACACATATATAGCTATATGGCTAGGCAATCTGCTTCAGCTAGAAATATCAGCCACTCCAATCACACAGGCCTGGAGCTATGGCTATTTTAATTGCTTTGACTGAAAATTTTCATCAGTAGGATTCTTAAAACCTTTGGCCACCGTGCAAGTAGACAGATTGAATCCCAATATGGTTTTTTTGCAGGAAATATGCCCCATAAATTTAGAATGATACTATCCTACAAAATTGGATAAGAAATTTTATTTTAAATACAGTTTCCTGAGTTAAAGGGTTAATTCATAACCTGAAAAAAATTAATACACTTCTTAAAAAGCTGTGGTAACAATGTTTTAGGTTTTGAGTAAAATATTTTTTGCTTTTAGGAAGTTTTACATCTTTCCCAAACATTTCTCCTAAGATAGGTTCAAATATGATGATTTTTTTTTCTAAAGGTTTTTGGAAAAGTCATTTCCTAGCCTGCTTTCTAAACTTCTAAAATAATTCTCACTTCTAAATGTTGATCTTTTTCCTGATGACTTGGGTAATACAGAATGAGCCTGGGGACTATGGTGATGGGCTCTCCGTAAATGAATAGATGTCAGAAAAAGAGTCAAAACCTTGAATTAAAATTCCTTCTGCTGCACCTATTCATTTTCAGACCTGTCATCTCTAAAGAGGTATTCTTAGATTTCCAATCACATTGTGGAACTTTCATGATAGGACTTTTTTAATATAAGTAAATGAGGATATTTGACTTGTTTCCAGAAAGTACCATAGAAAAAATAGAAGAAGCCCCTCTCCGTTTTTTTAAGAGGTATTCAGTTCATTTATTTACTGGGAGAAATGTGTAAAAATATAAGTGATGTACAGCTGTGTCCTATTTCTAAATTCACTCAAAGAATCCTGATAAGAGCCCATTAAAAAAAAACAGTGTGAAAGGACATTACCTAGAATAAATGACATAGAGAATTTGAAAATGATATCTTAAATAATGATAACAAAAATCCTTTTACCTTTGGCTATCATTAAGAAATGCTGCAAGGTCTACTTGAGGTTATTTTTTTAGGTCTTTGGCACATAAAGATAGAGAGGCAACTTGGAGGAGTGGATAGAGAGCTGGCCTTAAAGCCAGGGAGACCTAAGTTCAAGCTCCCCCTCTTGGGAGGGTGTGGGGGGGGGCTGCGTGTGTGACCCTAGTCAAGTCACTTAGCCACTCAGTGCCTCAGGCAACTCTCTAAGACTGTTAACTGCAAAGAAAGTACTTACCTGAAATCCCTAGTTCAATTAAAGCACAGTTCCAGTCTCTCAAGTCCCAACTAAAATCCCGTCTTCTACAGGACGCCTTTCCCAGCATCTTAATTCTCTTATTTCCTATTTTTCCTGTTTGTTGGTACATATTTATTTGCCTATTCTCTCACCCATTAGATTGTGAGCTCCTTGGGGGCAGAAATTGTCTTTTTTGTCTTTTTATATCCCCATAACTTAGTGCAGTGCTTGGCACATAGTAGGAGCTTAATAAATGTTTATTAACTAAGTATGCTAGCACATAATACACATGAATCTCCTGGCTTTCTTCAGATTTCAGTCAAGGCTTGGCCTTCTGCAACAAGCTTTTCCTAATCCTCCCTAATCTCAGTGCCCCTCCTCTGAGATTTCCCCTTTGAGATCTGAGATATATATTACATATGTGTGTATGCATGTATGTATGTATATGTATATATGTATATTTCTCCTTTGCACATAATTGCACATTGCATTATGTACCCCATTAGACTGAGAGCACCTTGAAACCAGAGACTGGTTTTTGCCTTTCTTTGTATCTCCAGGACTTAGCACAGTGCCTGAAACATAGTAGGCACTTAATAAATGTTTACCAGTATGATGTATAACCTATATGACCTTGTAATGGTTAAGAATGAATGAAGGAATACAACACAAAGAATTGTAAAATCATAGAAACCCTTTAACAATTACTATTCTCTTCATAGAGGAGCAGTGAAATCTGTTGTTGAAAGCTCTACACAATGTCTTGCTTCTTCCAAAGGCTATTGGCAAGCAATTTTGATTTATTCTCCAGATGTTTATGTAGTGCTCTCTTCTAAGCATGCCCTCCCTCTGACATCTAAAGTCCAACTCTAGGAGTTGTTAGCTATAATTACCCTTTCAGACCACTACCCTTTGTCAGATGCCAAAGGAAAAGAAATTAGTTTATAGTTGTGACTGATAATAAATCATAGAATGAAATATGGTCATATCTGCATTGGAAGGGAAATAAAAAAAAATTGCTCATTCCATGAGGTATAAGTGGTAAACCCATAGTAGTTCTGAGAGCCAAGGAAGGCAATTGAATCAATTGCCTTCAAGTGCCTTTGAAGAGGGTCCTTTCCTCTTCTGGATGCCATCTGTGAGGGACTTCCCATTGATTCTTGCCATTTCTAGTGTCCTGCATGTGCATGGAATTTATTCTACTTGAGCAGCTATTTTCTTTTTCTCACTTTCACAACACAACAGCACTTTTAAGTGTATTTCTCTTTGCTCAGTTGGAGCCACTAGATTACTGATCCTGGTTCCTTTTAGCTTATGACTTGGGGCAAGATTTCTTTTAGAGAGTCCCCTTGCAGACACCGATTTATTCTCTTAACTGCATTTACCTCTTTGTTAATGAAGCAGAGATGTCATTTTCCCCCGTTAACATCATTCAGAGCAATAATTAAAATAAGTATCCTAGAGTTCAAGCCCGAGATCAGTGTTGGTGCCCATCCAGGAAACTCACATCCTCTTTTAAAGTAATATCACAATTCCAGGCTTGTAGAGTCTCACACAGCAGTTTTGCTCTGAGCTTTGATTCTTGCTTGCAAGAGTAAGAAACTGGAGTTCATTTTAATTGACTTCCCCTCTCTATCTCTAATGACTGGTTTCCATTAAAACCAAGCCCCTAGCTGTGCATGCTGGTGGAAGGGTTCATTTTCTGATCTTAACTACCCTCATTGCTTCTTCTGACTGTCACAAAATGACTTTCAGCTAACCCTATGACTTTCTTGTGTCTAATCAGTGAAAAAGGACATGAACTAGAAGGATAGGGTAGCCCCCACTCAGTTTGACTGCTCTGCTCTACTCCCACTCCCATCTGGTTTAGACACAATCAAACTCAATTATCAAGCAAATAGATTGGCATGGAACCTTCTGGCATCTATAAGTTGCCCAAACCCATGAACCTGGCTTTTACTGAGACCTTTTCAGACCTGGTTCTTTTAAACCTCTTAAACTTTTTACCTTGACTATGAGGAAGTTGGAGATATTCTAATACAGGTTTCCTCACATTCTCTAGTGCCTAAAACATAATGATATGATAATGCTTGTGTTCCTAATCAGTCTTAGGTTGTTGATTTTTTTCTGTAGGATTTAGGGTACTTAGCTACATTGCTTAAATAGTTATCTTCTCTCACGTAACTCTTTTTTATGGTTTTATCTGAATAGTATTCTGGTTTAATTTTTCTCCCTGCCTCAAGTCTCTCCCTTCTCCCATCCATCTTGCACTTAGCTGACAAAATGGTTTTCCTAAAGCACAGGTTTAATCACGCCACTTACCTACTCAATAAACTCCACTCATTCCCTGCTGCCTCTAGGATCAAATGCCTTTCCTTGGCCTTTAAGGCCCTTCACAACTTGGCTTCAGTCTACTGATCCAGCTGCCTTATGTACCTTTCTCCCTTTCACACACTATGGTCCAGCTCAACTGGCCTTCTAACTGTTCCTCATTCAGGACATTCCATGCCCTGTCTTCATGTCTTTGCCTAGGCTATCCTCCATCCCTAGAAGGCCTTCCCTTTCCATCTCTGTCTCTTAGAATCTCTGATTCCCTTCAAAGCTCAGCTCAGGCACTTCTACATAAGACCTTTTCAGCTGCTAATGCCTTCCCCTCAAAAAAAAAGAAAACTAAGTTATAGTTATTTTGTCGATATTTTATATATACTTACATATTTACTTGTCTCTTCCCCCTTCCAATGGAATGCAGTCTCCTTGAGAGCAGCGTTTGTTTAATTTTGTCCTTAAACTCCAGGACATACAATCAGACCTGACTCATAACAGGCACTTAATACATGATTGTTGACTGACTGATTTGCTTCCAAGCCAGAACAATTACATAGTTTTTTAGAACCCTAAAAAGGTTCCTCTGAAAAGTGGCCATCTTTAGGTGCAGTTATCTATGGTGTATTAAATCCTGTTTAAAAAAAATTAGAACATGCAAAGCTCAGTGAAAAAGCTTACAGTGGTTGAGTTTGGAAGTGGTGAGACTCAGAGCTGTCAGAAGTAGTACTTTTAGAGCCATTGGGTTCTTCCTGTGAAAATGTGCCCTGAGCTATAACAACTCATATCTGTACATTGACATCTTCTATGGGCAGCTCTGGCTTTTTGGCCAGGTTCTTGGGTCAGAGAATCATAGAATGGTAAAACTAGGAGGGACCTTCAAAGTGTCTAGCCCACTGCTCTTATTTCACAGATTAAAAAAAAAACTGAAGCCCAAAAAGGTTAAATTATATAACTTATTAGCAGCACAGCTTAAATTAGAACATAAGTCTCCTGGTTCACAAACCTAGGTGAATGTCAGCATCCCTGGGCGTACTCTCCTTCAGTCACCTTCCCATTAATATATCACCCCGTGTCCTATGTCCAGTACTGTAGTGTGCTTTCAGGGGTTCCAGGGCTAGAGCAGCAAACACCATCTAAGTAACTAATGGTATAAAACTTTTTGAACAATCAGAGGAGAAAATGCAGAGAATACAAAGGAAGTTCAGAGACTTTGGAGGGACCAGTAAGTTCATCTTCTGTCTTTCAGGGTGATTGTTTTGGTTATTTTACATGAGTGATTTTATTCATGTGGAAAAAGGGAGGAAAAATCCCATTCCAAAAGCTTCTAAAATCTCGACCTGGGCTGCCTGAGAAGCATGCTGTACATTATATGCAGCCTTGACCTGGATAACCTTCTCTTTGACAGCTTTTCTAGTGAGCAGGCTTTTTTTTTCTTTTTTTTTAATATCTGGGAGCTGTGGCATTTTTAAAAGACTCTGCATCATTTCAGAGTAACATTCTCTCGAGGTGGGCTACTGTGATGTATAATTACATCCTGTGGAAAATGATGGTGGTGTGAGGGGTGATGGTGGGGAGAGGTTATTGAATCACAAAAACATGTTTCTTATTCAGGAAAAAAAATGATTATATGTGGGATGTTCAATTTCCTTGTGTTCCAAGTCCATGGAGAATGCAGCTCCTTAAAGTGCAGGAGTCGTTGATATTCAGTGAAGCTTGTCTTGTTTCATTTTTATTGTTTCATAGACTTATTACTCTTTGTGAGTGGTTCCCAGGTTCACTGCCTCTTCCCAGAATGTAGGAACCAAGGTAACTAGAGAAAAGACTTTAATTACATATTAAGTAGAATAAAAGCACAAGTATATTTATGAAAATTTCAACATGGTACAGAGAGACCCATTAACTGAAATCCCTAAAATTCATAAAATGTTTTTTCATAATAGAGAGTCTGTGCTTGGGGTGTTAAATTGTATCCACAGATTGAAAATATACCCTAAGCACTAAACATAGTCTAAATATGCATATTGAATCTAGTTACTTCTGTAAAACATTTCAAGAATGCTGGGATCATGGGACCATCATTTTTATCCTGGTCTTATCTTTCATTACCACCTACTAGTATAGTAGGTAATAAGTTCCTCAATTATTATTTTATCTTTTAATAACTGTATTTCTTATAACTTCTCACTAGGGCTTTCCCACCCCACCCCCAAGTCATGCCTCTGTTCTGGTTGAACCACTGGTCCTCTCCTTTTTCTGACATCACATATCATGGAAAACTTTTGAGAAGGGAAAAATTAAGAAAGTTAAACCAAAGTCAGGCATTTAAATTAAGGATATATAGCTATACATACACACACACACACACACACACACACACACACACAAACACATATTCCACCATTAAAGTCCTTCTCTGACACTTCTTTTTGTCATGGAGGTAAGACTACATTCTCAAAGGCTATATCACAGGAGCTATATTTGGAAACTCATGGGAGGATTGTGCATGGCATGGATATGGCTGCATACCTTGGTTTGTAGATGGCCTGGAAATGGGAGGCTAGAGTCCCATAGGTGCTGGTAAGTCTGCCTCACTTGAAGTAGATCAAATATAAAAAAAAATCTTAATTTTTAAAAAAAGATGCATTATGAAGTTATTATTTTTTTACAAAAGGATTCATGATATAATTCTTTTAAATACCAAGCTTCCCTGAGAAATTTGCAGTGATTCAGATTACAGAATTCAAAGTACAGTGTTGACATTTTTGTGTTGGTTTTTTTTTTTTAGAAAAACATCTATTTCATAAAGGTATATACATATGTATACATGTATGTAAAATTTAAACTAAATATTAAAAGAGAACATTTGCTTCTTAACTAAAGAAAAATTGCTCTAGAGAAATCTTATGATAAATAATTTGACTTTCCTTTGTTTATTAAAAAGAAAAGAACATTGAGAAGGAAGAGGCAATAAAAATGAGAGTGACTGAATGTGGCCTTCTAGGTCCTTGAGTGTGGCTCTTTGAGTCCAGATTTTACAGAAAAATCCTTTTATTAAGGGGAATTGTTCTGTGAAGTTTGGTTTCAGTCAAAGGGTAGCACTTGACCTAGAGGGCCATATGTGGCCTCAAGGCCACAGGCTCCTCACCCCTCACTAAGCTGTAGTTGCCCTAGGAATAAACTTTTTTTTTCCCTGTTAATAACTATACCTGTTACTGAATAACCATCTGTGTTATTATCAGCATACAAGGATATGTATGCTCCTCCCTTCTCATGTGGAAAGAGCAAAAAAAAAAGGATGTGTCTGATATCTTTATGTGTAAGGTAGTATTCATTGCAGAACATCTCAGAAATTCTAAGAAGCTGCTGTCCATGGTGTTTGAGTCCTGAACTGCTGCAGTAATTTATAGCACCTCTGGTCCGTGACAGATCTCTAGCCTGAGAGTTTCAGAATCTGAAAACTGGCCTTAGAATCATAGAGTTATGGGAACCCTGGATACAGGGAAACTAAAGGAGTTGGTCTAAGAGTTCAAAGATTACAGATGAAGGTCAAAATACTTAGATCCCAAAGCCCTCCTGTCTACTTTCTTGATTCCCCACATTTACAAGCTTCTGTACTTAAATCTATGATTTCAGCAATATAGGAACTCCCTCTTCTGATACAGTTGTGGCTTCTCACATTAATTGATGATGATGGTGATGATGATGAATATGATAACTCACATTGCTATGGAACTTTAATATTCATAAAAAAGTATTTTTCTCACCACAGGCCTGTGAAACATGTAGAAAAATTACCAGTGCCCCTGCTTTACACATAAGATTAAGTGATGTGTCTCTGGTCATTTAACTAGTATCAGAGCCATAATTTGAACCCAGATCTCTTACCCTAAGTGCAGTGGTATTTTCCGTTATACCACACTGTTGCTAAGTGTCTGTAGCCAAAAATTTAATCACCTGATGACTAACCTTTTGATGGTGAGCATCTCTGAGGAAGCTAAGTAGTATAGTGGATAGAATAATGGACTTGGAGTTGAAGAACTAAGTTCAAATCCTGCCACTTCTTACTTGTTTTACCCTGGGCAAGTCACTTATAACCACTCTGGGCCTCAGTTTCATCATCTATAGAATAGGGACAATAATAGCACCTATTTCAGAGGGTTGTTGGGAGGATCAAATGAAATAAATGTAATGTTTTACAAACCTTAAACCTTAAATGCTTGTTGTTGTTGTTGTTAACTAACTGATCCCCCGTAGTCCATCACTTGACTCATAACTCAAAAATTTTGTTTATAATGTAATACAAGCTAGCATTTTTAATAATATTTTAGGTATTGCAAGTCTATGTATGTGCATGATTTTTTTTCGCTGCTAATAGTAAATTAATACATATATTTAGGACAACATATGTGTTCTATAAATTTTCTGGTTGTTCAATCATGTCTGACTGTACATGATCCCATGGACCATAGTACACCAATATTGCCCATGGTATTTTCTTGGCAAAGATACTGGAGTAGTTTGCTATTTCCTTTTCCAGTGGATTAAGGCAAACAGAGGTTAAGTGACTTGCCCAGAGTCACACAGCTAGTAAGTGTCTGAGGCCAGATTTGAACTCAGGTCTTCCTGACTGAGTTACCTATCTCCCTCAAAAATTTTCTGGGAGCAAAACCTAATATACGAAATAATGAAATGGCCTTTTTACGCGCACACACACACACACACACACCAGCAGTTATATAAAGTTTATTCTAAGTCCCTCACATTTCTTTTTGATCCCTTCATGCCCATTCTGTTATATTCTATAATAAACCTCCATTTAGGGGCTATGAAATATAAATCATCTGTGAGAGGTCTAAATTTTATACCTACTACTCTAGGCTACTATTATTTTTCTTCTGTCTCTTTGGCTACTTTAGGCTACCTTTTCAGACTTATTATCATCATCATTATAATAATTGTTATTGTTACTAATTGTTATTTTATTATCAATATTAATAATAGGTAGTACTTAAGGTTTCAGCAGTTCTTTAATATGTGCTAATTCATTTGACTTAATTTTCACATTAACCCTTTGAATTAGGTACTAATATTATCCTCACTTTACAAATAAGGATTTTGAGAGAGGTTTAAGTCACTTTCTCAGGCTCATTATGTTCCCAGCACATAGTAGGAACTTTAAAATGCTTATTGATTGTTCTCTCCCTCTCCCCCCCCCAACTCATTCCTGGCTAAAGAGGAAGCTTGGATGCTGAGCCAGTGGAATCTCAGCTCAGATAATGAAATGAGTACACTGATGAGAGATGAGAGGGCTAGGCTTGAATCCCAGCTCCATCACTGAATAGCTGTGTTCCCTTGGCAAACCACTTGCCCTCTCTAGGCCTTAGTTTACTCATCTATAAAGTGAGGGTATAACACTTAGATGGCCCATTTCACAGGGTGATTGAGAGGAAAATACTTTGCAACATGTGAAGCACATTACCTAAATTAAAATGCTCAAACTAAAGTAAATGTTTTAAGTTTTCTTATACTCATGATCTAGTAGAAATCTACTCTTGACTAAAAAAGTATGGCCTTCACCTATATAAAGGAGGCCATAGTAGAGCATGCATCTGTCCAAAATGAGATGGGAATTTTGTGGTTTTGCCTTCAGGGATTTGACAGAGCTCTCCCTAACCGATGGAGCAATTCCACCTCATCTCCTGATAAATGTCTGTGTTTGTCTTTTCTAGTTAACTAACAGCAAAGCTATCAAATCAACAAGTCAGAGTCTCTCAGGTGCTTCTCTCCTGCCTGTCATACACTTTATCAGTCTTATTCCATAACAACTTGAAAAACTTTTAGGTCAGGTAGAGGGGAGGGAGAATTAAATCGGTAACAATTAAGTCATAGAATATTCAACGGGAATACAAAGCAGTTATGAAAGAAGTCAAATAATAGTAATTACTTGACTGGAAAATAGCTGTTATTCATAGGATAACTGTTCAGAAGAAGGCACCTGATTTTAGGTTCCTCTAGGTTATTTTAAAATTCATCTTTTATGGCAAACAAAGTAGGAATTAAGTACTTTAATGAAGCCCCTTGACTACATATATGTGATCACATGGGTTTAATTCAATAGGTGAGTGTTTTTTCTTACTGAATATATTGATGTCTTAGGGATTTTTAAGTTTGTATTTGCCCTTTATAATGCAAAATTTTATTTTAAATGACTAATGTATAGTAGGACTTTATGGATTACCTTATTTCAGTGTCATATATTCAGGGTCTCGGGCTGACCCAGTTTGTTTTTAAAAATTTCAGATCCCTCTACCAATAAGGTATACAGTCATTATGATCATGGAGATTAATGATACATAATTTACAGAAAGCAATTTAACAAGAAATTAAATTCATAGTTATGTTTGCAGTATTTCCTTGTCTACTTTGTGTGTTACAAAAATTAGTGTCTCCTGGCCTCTAAGGTGAAGGTGCTTATAAGATGCTTGAGACTGGCTAATAGGAACAGAATTAGCTAGATTGGGTTATTTTACAAAGCACTTGGTTTTCACTTTTGCTACCATTTTAACCTGATCACCAATGAGCATAGAAGCAGATGACAACAGCGATTACAAATACACTCGGCTTGCTGGGTGCAGGTGCAGAGGATAAAGTTGGCAATGAAGTCTAGCCTCTGGTGACTGTCAGCCTAACCATTTCCTCTCCACTCAGTCCTCTTCCCCCACTTCCAAAAAAAGAAAGAAAATGGAAATGTTATTCTTTTATGTATTTACAAAAAAATTAACTCAGTGAAATTCTGCAAACCCTTGTCATTCAGAGACTATTTTAAGTGTTATGAATGCTATAAGATACACATGTAAGACACTCCCATGGTACATACATAAAGATTTATTTAGAGATCAAAACGAGCACGGCAAAATGGATCGTTCCCCAAACTGGCAGATGCACACTACAATATTGCTCTTGGGAGAATTGCATTGTATCTTGGAATGTTGAGGAAAATGAAGCTATTCACTGGATGCTAGTTGAAATGGACAAGGTGGTTTGAGACCCCTAAGTGGATTAGAAAAGTTAGAGATGAAGCAGTGCTTTACTCTGGGGAAAATGAGATTGGATGTATTCACGACATTTCTGAGGCCATGTGTCCAACTTGCCATATTTTAATAGTTCCACCCCACCACCCCTGCAAAAAAAAAAAAAGTAATCATAGGATAGTACTTTCTTTCCATCTTCTCAGCATTCTTTCTTTTTCCCTTTCTCTCCTCTCCAGTATTGTGCCCAGGGATACAGTGATGTCAATGAATGAGAGGAGGGAGCAGACCAGATAGTTGAAGCAAGTTCCCAGGGTCATTTCTTACTGACAGTTTTTCTGATGGCTTTCTTTTCTCCATACCTAAAACACTGCAATGAAAAACTATAATTTTAGGATAGGAATGGTTACTGTGAGATAAACTAAAAATGAAATGAAAATCCCCAATTGCTCAGATACCAGGAGATTTTTAAAAGGAAGTTAATTTTTCCTATTTGCCAAGTGACCAAAGGGCATTTTCAGTAGAACCAAAAAGGAAGGTTTACATTTGATTAATAACATAAAGATTTTAGACCTTGGTTGTAATAATGCCTAAATCCTTGAATAAATGAATGTCTATACATCAACAAAGCTGAATTAAGAGAGAGCTCTAGTAGAATTGATTCGGAAAGTTTATCATAGAAGTCATAAAACTATAACCTGTCTGCCTCCAATAGTCTAATAAAAAAAATACTCTTCTTGTGTGGTTTACCGACTGAAGAATGAACTCTTGTTTGTTTTTTTCTCTTCTCTCTCCTAGAAGATTGAGAGAATTATTATATGAATAACATATTTAGTAAGTTGTCCATTTTTTCCAATTAAATAAGTTGGCCAGATATTTAGATAAGCTACTAATGAGCAAGACCAACTTTGTTCAGTAAAGTGCTTCCATTGTGCTATGCTACAATGGAAAAAGCATTAAGTCCAAGGACTTAAGTTCATATTCCACCTCTGATAGTTATTACCTAGGTGACCTTGGGCCTCAGTTTCCTCGTCTGTGGAATGAAAGTAGTGGGCTAGTTAGCCTTTGAAGTAAGTAGATATGTGATCTTGTGATCCTGCTGGAATCTCTCCAGCAAATTGGGGATTTTACCTCTAGAGGCTTCCCACCTGTATTTGTAGAATAGAAGGGAAGCAATGTTCAGAGAAAACTAAATTAAATATTTAAGGAGTAATGTTCCCTATCGATCCTCCAACTAATTCCTGTGGACGTCATATTTCCTTCTTGACCACTGCTTCGCCTTTTTTTTTTTTTTTTAGTCCACCGGTCTTAAGATTCCAATGTTTATTACAAGAGATTGTAATTCTGCGTATCACTTTCCTCCCTTTCTTATAGAGTTTCTTTGAAGGGCAGTCTGCACCATGGGACTCAGCTAAGAAAGATGAGAACAGAATGAAGAACAGATATGGGAATATCATCGCCTGTAAGTGTTGACAATGTGACTGTGTTTCTGTATAACTTTCTTTTTGCATCTGATAAGATTGACCACCAGCCTCATGCGGGGAAACTTTACAGGACAATTACTTCTCTCAATCTAACAGAGAAGCTGATATGTGCAAATACTAAAGAAGGAGAAAAAAGTCATTGAACTAGATCTCTAAGTCCATGCACTTTTATTTTTGTGGCTAGTTTACTTTTAGATTTAAAGCTTGGATAGTGTTGGTTACAATTAAATGCTAAGGAGGAAAGTGCTTTTTAGAGTAATAAACATAATAGCCCTGCAGTCTCCTACCTGCTATATAAAACAAATAAAAATCATGGCTTCTGCTTGCCTTTATGCAAGAAGCCTAGACTACTCTGCAAACATTAAATCATTAATCCCTTTGACATTTGTTTGAGAAAGTCCAGCAGTGTCCCCCTTTTAAAGACAGGAAATTGAAGCTCAAAACTAACATCATTTCCCTTTATATCTCACTACATAATATCAAATAAGCTAAGATTTTATCTGAGAAATCTCTATTTCCTGTACAGTGGAACTGAGGGCTACTCAAAATGTTTTTATGACTAGCCAAACATCCTTCATTCTTCATAGGGTTGCTGAGATGAATAGAGATGCTAATCGATGAGCCTCCTACCACATCTGTTTCTCTGCTCCTTCCCCCTTCGCCTCCCCCTACCTCTCTCCTGAGATCCAGACTCAAATTTCCAGCTTACTGCTGAATGTCTCTCCCAGGATGTCCCACTAATACCTCAAACTTGGCATGGCCGGAACTGAGCTCATCATCTTTACACCTGCCGTTCTTCCAGACTTTCAGGTTTCTGTTGATGCATCACTATTCACCATTCTCAGCTCCCATGCTTAAACCCTCGGGGTTGCAGGCTTCTCTCGCTGCCTTCCTCCCTTTTCCAATAAATCTCCATATTCCTTGGACTCTACCTCTGGAGTGGTTTCTCTTTTTTTTTTTTTTTTTCCTTCCATTACCACTTCCAATATTCTAGTTCAAGCCTTTGTTTCTCCATCGCCCCTAATCAGACTCCCAGCCTTCAATTCCTACTTCTCTCCTGTCCATCAGAATAGATTAATCTATACACCACTGAACAAATTAATCTTCCTTATTCACTGTTCTGATCCTAGCACTACCCTTTTCTGAAACCTTAAAGGTTCTTTATTGTCTGAAATATAGTACAAACTCCTTAGCCTGGCATTCCTGGCTATCTGAGATATGGTTCCCACCTACCTTTCTTTCTCATACCCTATGCTTTGTCTGATCAGAACTCTTCACTAGTCCTGGAATTCCCTTCCCCTACCCCCCACTCCATTATCCTCTGTTTGTTGAAACATTTCCCTTTCTTCATCGCCAGCTAAAATGTCCCTTCTTCCAGGAAGCATGTATACTTCTCTCCTGCACTTAATTGCCATCTGTTTTGTATTTGGTTGTGTCCAGACCCGATATTTCTTTGGTTTGAGCAACTCTGGGTAGGAAACAACCCTCAAGCCAATGCAAATTAGCAATCATTTCTATCTTCCAGCCTTAGAATTGTATGGGGGTATTTAGAATACCGTATTTGTAAACAGATTGTATTTTCCCTGCTAGAGCATATATTCCTTGGGAACAGGAACTGTATTATTCATCCCTGTGTTCTTATGAATCCCAAAGAACCTTGCACAGTTTAGACACTCAGTGAATGTCTATTGAATAAATGAATAAAAGAATTGCTTAAGTATTAGTCTTTCAAGGCCCTATGATAGTATCTATTCCTTATTTCTGTTAATGGCAATATTCCACAAATAATTCAAAAGTAATGACCTGTTAGTGATCTAGCAGAACTAATGTAGCTTCGGTCTAAAGGCCCCAAATCAGAACTCAAGGCTAAGTTTAGGTAGTGGGAAAATCTGACTTTTTATGGCTCTAGTGCACGACTCTCTGAAATCCCTCAAGTACTGACATCCTATGATCATGTTTTATTCCACACAAAATAAAAGAGCAAACTAAAATTACTAAGGAGATACATGTTATGCTTATTGAATATGGCAGTATGGATACATTTCATTCATTTGTGATAATTTTCTAAGTATGATAAGTGGCTTGTGTCCTTAATGAAAGGCTGGCCTTTCATTAAATATAAGAAACAGGTGTCAGCATGATGTGATTTAAGTGTTGCCCAAAGACCCTGCTGACCAAAAATATCAGATGTTCAGGGAGGACTAATACCTCTGGTGTGAGGGCTGCTGAGTGCTTTTCAGGTCTGCTTATCCACCTTTGGTGGCCATCTTTCATCCAACTCTCACCCATGTCTCCAAGAAGCTGTAGCATGTACAGTGGCCACATCCTGGTATTGTGGCAGCCGGGCTAAGTAAGCCATGTTGAGGGTAACCAACAGGCCTCAAACCCATAGGTGAGTTAGGGGGTTCTTTACCCCAAGCATTTGAGGATTTCCGCCAGCAGAATGGGTAGATGAGAACAGTTTCTTCAATGGCCATGAAAGTGGCTGAAGCAGGAGTTATAGAGAGTGCTTAGACCAGAGCTTGATCAGACATTAATGATGCCAGACTCATCCACTGCATCCCAGGCTATTGCCAGTCACCTCGATTTTTGTCCTGCTACTGGACTTGGAAGACTCTGGAAGAGAGAGTGAGGCTGATGACTTTGTGCAACTCCACCTGACTTAAATCCAATTCAGGCACAAATTAAGACATTATCCCCATGATGTCACTGGTCCTCTTGAAAATGAAGGATGAACAGCTCCTACACAAAGCCTACCTCAGTGACTGGGAAATAGCAGGGTCTCATAATGAATAGTTATGAATGTGCAGCTCTGTGACCCACCCTTTATGCTACATAATGCTGGATGGGGGCCAACTTTTCACCAGTTTGGGGGAAAAATTACTGCCATTCAACATTAGATCCCAGGCTTTGATATGAGTGTATGTACCAGTGAAATATCCTCACTTCCTGCTTCTCAAAATATAGTTTCCCAACCAGTTCCTATCTACCCCTTTCATTCAGTCAGCAAAAAAACCCTACATTTAACAAGACTTGTGTGCCCTCTTAAGAATGCTAAAACTTACTCCTCTCCAATGATGAATTCATTTTAACTGCACAACTTCCCAGTGAGTGAAACAAACAAAAGACTTCCCACAGCATTAGGTATCTTTTGGCCACCACTGAGAGAATAATAAATGTGTGCATATGTGTGCACATACAATACCATGAGGTAAATTAGCCAGGGTGCAGGGTGCTGCCAAGAACATGGCCTTGGGATCAATTATTTTTTCAAACAAGTCTTTATTTAATTCTTGCTATGTGTCCAGTGCTCTTTTTAGCTTTGTAAGAAGATACAAAGAACATATAATGTGTGGCCCTTGCTTACAATAAAGTTAAGAAGAAAAGACTAATAATCATGGGGGGACAAAAGGCTAAACGACCTCAGACACTTGATACTTACTAGCTGTGTGACCCTGGGCAAGTCACTTAACCCCAATCGCCTAAGCAAAAAAAGAAGGCTAAAACAAGACAATATCCTTTATTGCTTTATTGGTAGCTAAATGGTATAATAGATAGAGCTCTGGGCCTGTAGACAAGAAGACCTGAGTTCAGATCCAACCTACTAGCTGTGTGAATCTGGGAAAGTCATTTAACCTGTATCAACCTCAGTTTCCTCATCTATAAAGTGGGGATGATAACAGCATCTACCTCATGAATTGTTGAGAGAATCAAATGAAATAATATTTTTTTAAAAAAATGCTTGGCACGGTGCCTGGAAGAGCAAATACTGTATTCCCATTCCCTTTTCCTATTTTTTGAGTGCAGCATTGTGTCTTATTGATCCGAAATTCTATTGAAATTCTGAGGAAAAAGAGATCAGTGAGGACTAGCATGATAAAGGCTGAAGGAGGTAGAACTAGGGTTCAGTATTAAAGCCTTTTTTTACAGCCTTCACTGTTTCATTTTGGTACTTTGCTTTTGCACAGCATAAATCAGTCATTAAAAATGTAAAATCATTTTACCATTGTGTATGAAGATTTGAGGGTAGCTGCTATATGAGTACACCACAGTAGAGCAAGCATTTAAGTACCTACTGTGTGCAGAGTATTGTGCTATAAGAGACACAGACTAGGTGTTACAAAACGATGCTCCTGATTTTGTGGAGCTTTTTGTTGTTGAGTTGTTTCTCTATGGCCCCATTCTTTTTTTTTTTTGCAAAGATACTAGAGTAGTTTTCCATTCCCTTCTGCTTGTAGTACAATAAAAAGCAAAGATAGCAATATAAATACCTCTGATAAATAAGATTAAATTTTGGGTACATTAGGGAAGAACAAAACAAAATGCTAGGTAAGATTTTAGAAGGAAAGTCTCTAGTAGGATCACAGAAGGTTTTCATGAATGAATGAATGAATGAATGAATGAATGAAAAGGCATTTATTTATTGCTAAATATATGTTAGTGACTGCACTAAGTGCTATGGACACAAATACATAGAGGCAGTCTCTGACCTCAAAGGGATTATGTTCTAGAAGGAAGAAACAACCGTTACAAAAGAGTGGGGATCAGACAAGAGTGAAGTGATTGGGATGGCAGAGGAGACATTTCCGTAAGCAATGACAGTGCTGATAGGATCATTGGTCCCAGAGCAAGAGACAGAAGGGGTTGGAGGAGGAGAAACAAGGAGAGCAGGAGAGGCATGGCAGGAAGATAGCAATGAATAAAGTTCAAATGACATGGGATGGATAAATATAGTGACCTGTCAACCTCTGAGTCATGGAAATAGGTGTCATCTGAGTTGGGCATTAGGCTGTAAGCTCCTTCAGAGCAGAAAGCTTTTCCCCTTTCCTTTGCATTCCAGTCCTTAGCACAGTGGATGGTAATCACTAGGTGCTTAATAAATGCTAGTTGACTGACTGACTAAATAAAATATAAGTAGAAATCCAACAAGCAAAGGAGGAAGGGAACCCTTCCCAGCAATAGGTAATGATAGCATGAATAACAGTCCCTGAGCTGTGAAGGTCCAGAGCATCTTTGGAAATTAGAGACTAGTCCATTTCAGCTGAAGCAAAGAGGTTGTGGAAGGAAGTAATATAAAAGTTTGAAAAACAAAGGTGGCATTGAATTGCAGAGGGCCTTTAATACAAAAAAATCATGAACTTTTGGGAGCCCATAAAGATTTCTGAGCAAAGAAATGACATGACCAGACCTATGTTACAAGTAAGATTATTTTGGTATGAAGATAGAAGGGAGAGGAGAGATGGGAAGACCTATAAGGATGCTACTGCAATTATATAGGCAGGTTATCACCTGTATAACCTGGGTTTGTACTAGAATGGTAGCAGTGGGAATAGAGAGGGGGGGACAGATGTGACAGATATCACAAAGGTGAGAATGCTAAGACCTGGTAACTGTTGGACATGACAGATGAGGGAAAGGAGCCGAAAATAACCCCAGATGATGAAGGCAGGAATCTGGGTGAATGGTGGCACCAGAGACAGACACAGTGGAGTCAGAAGAAGGAGCAGGTTAAAGGAAAAATAATAAGCCCTATCTGAATTTGAGATGTCAGCAGAGCATTCAAGTAGGCATATCATGCAGGCAGTTAGAATGTTGGGTCTCGAGGTCAGAAGAGCCACAGATTTGGTTATATAGACTGAGAAGTAACCTACAGAAAGGTAAAAACAATCCATTAGAGCGAGTAGGATTTTCAAAGGAGAGAATTAAAAAACTCCCTCTAAAAACTTCTATGGCTTTTTGCATCAGCCCTAGGAGGCAGGATCCTATACTCACAATAAGCCATAATGCCAGACAATATAAAATATCCACATGTCTAGCTCTCTAATTATATTGCTTTTACTCAATATGATAAATATTAACCAGGAATTAAGAGACAAGAAACCTAGAATCAAGGCTCAACTCTATCACCAGCTTACCAAATAAACCACTTATTCTCTCTGGGCGTTGAGGGGGTCAAGTACTAAGGCAAGTATTCCTAATCTGGGGGTCTGGAAACTTTAAATATAGATAGATAGATAGATGGATAGATAGATAGATAGATATAGATGTTTCAATATAATTAATTTTCTTTATAATCCTATGCAATTTGTTCATTAGCTTCATTAGACTACCAGTAGGGTCTATAATACTCACAAAAAATTAAGGGTATTTCTAAGATGCCTTTGAACTCTAATTCAACACTTCTACTTATACCACAGACATTCTTAATCCACCTATGATTTTTTTCAAGGAGGGAGATTTCACTGGAAGGAAAAAAATAAACATTAATTAAATATTGTGTACCAAGCATGATACAAAGTGCTTTACAAATATCTAATTTAAACCTCTCAACAACCTTGGGAGGAAGGTGCTGTTATTATCCTCATTTTAGAATTGAGGAAACTGAGGCAGAGGTTAAGTGTACTACCCAGAAGAGCAGATTTGAACTCAGGTGTTTATGACTCCAGGCCCTGTGCTGTGTCCATTGTGCCTCTTAACACTGTAGAGTTAGATGGGCTGGAAGTTATTTTAATTTACAAGTGAGGAAATACATCAGCTTGAACATCAAAATTATAGCTGTATCTAGAACAAATACATGGTGTTCATGAGTACCCATAGAATCACAATGTGAGAAATGAAAGGAAATTCAACCTTACCTGAGTAAGAATTCCCTTTACCAGGGGCAGCTAGGTGGCACAGTAGATAGAGCACTGGTCTTGAAGTCAGGAGTACCTGAGTTCAAATCCGGCCTCAGACCAAACACTTGACACTTACTAGCTGTGTGACCCTGGGCAGTCACTTAACCCCAATTGCCTAATAATAAATAAATAAATAAATAAAATAAGTAGAATTCCCTTTACCACATCCCCTGACATCACCCAAGCCTTTGCTTGAAGACTTTCTGTATCTCTTAGCACCCCAGACTTTTGAGTTCTGGACTCATGGACGGGGAAAAGACAATACCTTGAGTTTGTAAGGTGATAGTGCCAGCTATAATTTTAAACTCTCTGTGACTAATGCCTTTTAAGCCATCTCACTAATGTCAACATAGTTTTTTTTTTTTTCCTAGTTAAATTGTTTTGGTCATCCAGTGGTGGGAAACCTATTACTTCCAAATGTCTCCAGCACAATCCACTTTTTTAATAGTATTTTATTTTTCCCAATTATATGTCAAGATAATTTTTAGTATTTATTTTTACAAGATTTTGAGTTCCAGATTTTTCTCCCTCCCTTCTTCCCCTCCACTCTTCCTAAAATGGTAAGCAATTTGATATAGGTTATATATGTGCAGTTATGTAAAACATATTTCCATATTAGTCACAGTTGGGAAAGAAGAAACAGATCAAAAGGAAAAAAAAACACCAAAGTAATAAAGTGAAAAAAATATTCTTCAATCTGCATTCATATTCCATCAGTTCTTTATCTGGATACAGATAGCATTTTCTTTTTTTTTTAACAGTAACTTTTATTTTTTTTTTGTTTTCAACATTTACTTCCGCAAGATTTTGAGTTCCAAATTTTCACCCCATCTTGCCCCTCCCCCCACCCCAAGATGGCATGCATTCTAAATACCCCTTCCCCTAGTCTGCCTTCCCTTCTGTCTCTCCCCCCCCCTTCTCTTATCCCCTTCCCCTTCAATTTTCCTGTAGGGCAGGATGGATTTCTGTACCCCATTTTCTGTATTTCTTATTTCCCAGTTGCATGTGAAAACATTTTTTTTAAACATGTGTTTTTAAAACTTTGGGTTCCAAATTTTCTCCCTTCCTCCCTCCCCACCCACCCTCATTGGTAAGGCAAGCAACTAAATATAGGTTATATATGTGCAGTTATACAAAACACTTCCATAGTAGACATGCTGTGAAAAACTAACTCCATTTCCCTTAATCCTATCCCACCCACCTATTTATTCTATTCTTTCTTTTGACCCTGTCCCTCCTCAGAAGTATTTGCTTCTGATTACTCCCTTTCCCAAACTGCCCTCCTCTCTGCCATTCCCCTACTCTCTTGTCTCCTTCCCCCCCCATTTTCCTGTAGGGTAAGACAGATTTCCATACCCAATTGAGTGTGTATGTTATTCCCTCCTTAAGTCAAATCCTATGAGAATAAGATTCACTCATTTACTCTCACCTTCCTCTGTTTCCCCTCTACTGTAAGAGCCTTTTCTTTTCTGGTTTTTTTTTTTTTTGTGGGATAATTTACCCCGTTCTACCTCTCCCTTTCTCCTTCTCCTAGTATATTCCTCTGTCACCCCTTAATTTTATTCTCCAGATATGACCCCCTCATCTTCAACTCACCCTGTGCCCTCTATCTATCTATGTATCTATCTATATTTATATATACATACATATAATTTTTCCCCTCCAACTACCCTAATACTGACAAAGGTCTCATGAGTTACAAATATCATCTTTCCATGCAGGAATGTAAACATTTCAACCTTAATAAGTCTCTTATGATTTTCTCTTTCCTGTTTACCTCTTCATGTTTCACTTGAGTCTTGTATTTGAAAATCAAATTTTCTATTCAACCCTGGTTTTTTCATCAAGAATGCTTGAAAGTCCTCTATTTCACTGAATGACAATTTTTCCCCTGAAGGATTATACTCAGTTTTGCCGGGTAGGTGATTCTCGGTTGTAATCCAGTCTCCTTTGCTCTCCGGAATATTGTATTCCATGCCCTGCGGTCCCTTAATGTAGAAGCAGCTAAATATTGTGTGATCCTGATTGTGTTTCCATGATACTTGAATTGTTTCTTTCTGGCTGCTTATAATATTTTCTCCTTGACCTGGGAAGTCTGGAATGTGGCTACAATATTCCTAGGAGTTTTCCTTTGGGGATCTCTTTCAGGAGGAGATTGGTGGATTCTTTCAATTTCTATTTTGCCCTCTGGTTCTAAAATATCAGGGTAGTTTCCTTGATAATTTCTTGAAAGATGATGTCTAGGCTCTTTTTTTGATCATGGCTTTCAGATAGTCCAATAATTTTTAAATTCTCTCTCCTGGATCTATTTTCCAGGTCAGTTGGTTTTCCAATGAGATATTTCACATTGTTTTCTAATATTTCATTCTTTTGGATTTGTTTTACAGTGTCTTGATTTCTCATAAAGTCACTAGCTTCCAATTGTTCTATTCTAATTTTTAAGGAAATATTTTGTTCAGTAATCGTTTGGACTTCCTTTTCCATTTGGCCAATTTTGCTTTTCAGGGCATTCTTCTCCTCATTGGCTTTTTGGACCTCTTTTGCCATTTGGGTTAGGCTATTTTTTAAGGTGTTATTTTCTTCAGTATTTTTTTGGGTCTCCTTTAGCAAGCTGTTGACTTGTTTTTCATGATTTTCTTGCATCACTCTCAGTTTTTCCTCTACTTCTCTTACTTGCTTCTCAAAATCCCTTTTGAGCTCTTCCAAGGCCTGGGACTGATTCATATTTTTCCTGGAGGCTTTGGATGTAGGAGCTTTGATTTGTTGTCTTCTTCTGGTTGCATGTTTTGATCTTCTTTGTCACCAAAGTAAGATAATATAGTCTGACTCTTTTTGCGCTGCTTACTCATTATCCCGGCCAATTACTTGAGTTTTAAACTGTTTGTTAAGGTAAAAGTCTGCTTCCAATGTGAAGAGTGTACTGTCCCAAGCTTCCGGGGTTTGTACAGCTGTTTTCAGAGGTACTTTTAGGGACCTGTAAATTTTCAGTTCTTCAAAGGTGGTATGATAAGGGGCAAAGTGTTTTCTCTCCACAGCCACAACAAGCTCCACCGCACCAGCCCTCCTCCTAGCCCCAGGACCGCCCCTCAAAACTGTGACCCAGATCCATGCACCGTTAAAGCAAGAGATTCCTGCCTCAGCCCTGGCAAAGAGATCCCTGCAATTCCCCTCTGATCAGCCACTCGATTCCACCTCAGTCTATGGGCCGGAAGCGCAGGAAAAAGCCGCGGCCCCGGCAGCGCTCGAGACTTGCGGCTGAGACCTAGCTCCTCTCTCACAGCAGTCACAGACTTTTCCCACTGACCTTCTAAGTTGTCTTTGGCGTTCAGGGGTTGAGAAGTCTGGAAACCGCCACAGCTGCCTAGATTCAGTCCTCTGAGGCCTGTTCCAGGGTTGCTGTGGCCTGCGCGCCCACGCCAAACTGCTCTCCTCCCCCCGCCAGATGCAATATACCTTTCTGATCAACCATCCAGGCTGTCTTTGGCTGGAAATTTGTTTCACTCTGTCTTTTTGTGGGTTCTGCTGCTTTAGAATTTGTTTAGAGTCATTTTTTTAGGTATTTGGAGGGCTTTGGGAGAGAGCTCAAGACAGCCACTGCTTTCCATCTGCCATCTTAGCTCCGCCCCCTGGATAGCATTTTCTATCATGAGTCCTTTGTACTTGTCTTGGATCATTGTGTCGCTGAGAGGAACTGAGTCATTCTATAATTGATCATCACACAATATTGCTGATACTGTACACAATGTTTTCTGGGTCCACTCATTTTGCTTTGCATCAGTTCATACAAGTCTGTTCAGGTTTTTCTGAACTCTGCCTGCTCATCATTTCTTATTGCACAATAGCATTCCATTCCATTCATATACCACAACTTGTTCAGCTCTTCCCCACTTTTTGTTCACTTTTCTTGCATCAAGCCTAATTCTGCCTAATTGTAGTTTCCACCCATTGCTCTCAGTTATGCCCTCTGAAACCAGACAGACTGGCCAAGTCTAGCCCTTTTCCCATATGAAGGACCTTCAGGTACTGTACTTGAAAACTATTGTCATGTGACTTCTATGGTCTCTTCTTTAGGCTACACAGTCCCAGTTTGTTCAGCCAGTCCTAGTAGGGTATGCTTTCCAGTCCTCTAACCAATTTGGTTAACCTCCTAAAAGCATATTTAGGGTCTGGCACATAATAGCACTTAAAAAATACTTGCTGAATGATTGATTTGGCAGTGCCCTTCCTAAAATAGGGTACCTATTCCTGATCACAGTATTCCTTTCTTTGCAATGAATGGTCTGTATATGGTGTTTTGAATTCCACGGATACAGTAACTATAGCAAAACTTAAATGGTTTTTATGGTAGAGTGACTCGTTCATGAACAAAAAAGGCATTGAAATCCTTAGGCAAAATTGTACTTTTATACACTCTCCACACAGGCATTGAAGGAAGTATATTAAAATCAAAACCCTTCTCATTGGTGTGAAGGTCAGTTTGATTTAGTGAGAAGTCTAAGTCAGAACATTCTATAGTCATAACAGCTAACTAGAGCAGAGGGAGTGAGGAATCAAGCTTTATAGCTTAGAGATTCTTGTAGGCACTTTTAAAAATAGATCAGAATTGTTTATAATTAGCACATTTTCTTTTTTAGGAGCACATTTTGCATAAAATATTTGGTTTTTAAGGAAGCTTGAGAACAGTTTTTCAACCTTTTCTCCTAAGCCTACTCTTAGCCTATCTGAATCTACCCTTTTTAAAAATATGATTCATTTGCTTTGAAAACCCTTTGTGCCCCAGCTAGGATAATGGTAAATCCAGTTGTCTAATGCCCTAGTTAGTGGAGGGCAAACTAATGACATTTAAATGTCTTACCATAAGTAGAGAATCAAAAGACTAGAAAAAAACTTGGGTATACAATCCAGTGCATTACCATTTCTTTCAAGAAATGCAGCGCTTTGGGTGGATGGGGGGGTTAGTGTTTGGGAGGGAAGGATGGTGGAATGGACAGATAATCCACTATAACTTTATAGAAAATACTATTTCACTTGGATTCAGTTTTAAAATAATGGCTATGTAGAAACACCCATATGTTCTGAGAGAACTGTCAGAGATTGCATCTAGAGAGGTCATGTGAGGTAGGGAGGGGCAGATATGTACTAGAGATACAAGCAGGCAGTATATCTCAGAAGATAAATTAAAGGAAGGAAAAGAACTCAGGACTGGGTAGCTGGTAACCAGGGATCAGGATCTAGGGTTCCTATAACATTCATCAAGTGTAGCAGCAAGAGTGAACTGTATAGTCAGCCTTCTAAGACCAGGGACCTTATATGTGGTACATTGGATAGAGTACTAGACTTTTGAGTCAAGAAAACCCAAATTCAAATGCTGTTTCATGCACTTACCAGTTTTGTGACCCTGGACAATTCACTTAACCTCTTTAGGCTTTAGTTTCCTCATTTGGAAAATGAGAATCATGGTAGTACCTTCCTTGGGGCTGTTGTGAAGAGCAAATGAAATAACATATTCAGAGCATTTCGCAGGTGTTAAAACACTATGTAAATTCTAATTCTTATAGAGAGATAGGGCTAGATTTTAAAGGGCTAACTAGAAGTGACCCTAAGAGGAGACATGGGCAAGCATACCTGGCTGACAGTTGTATTGGACCCTGCTATTTGAAAACAAATGGAAATGCAAGTGTTAGAGTCATCCTTGGCAAGACTATAACCCCTAAGGGAAAAATAAGAAAAAGCCATTAGGTACAGAATTCATTTGTAATTAAAATTAATTTTCACCCTTCTCTCAGAGAGCAAATGTTACTTAGATCACCACAATTCCAATTTGCTTTAAATGTGTCATCTATATTTAGCAGAGAGAGAATTGGTTGGAGGTGAAAAATCACTAATTACTATCCCATTTGTGCTATAATAATAATAATAACATTACTACAAGTTAAAGTTATAAGACTATTATAGATGTTTAATATTAAGGTATTAGTGTATTATGGTTTTTTTTTATTTGATGGTACTTAAGATTTTTTTAAACACTATATTTAAGGAATTCAGATTGCAGGCTCAAGACCTTGCATTCTAGACTTTCTTTATCCCTTAGTATCTATGTTAATACTACTAATAATAAATACTATCACATAATATTTTAGAAGTAAACAATGAAGAGAGCTTATTACTTTATCCTTTTTAATTTCTCATACATCTTCTCCAAAGATATCATACCATTCAGTAAAGTTCTTTTTGACAGAAAAGGAGCTTAGCACCAAGTTATAATAGTCTTTCCTCACCCCCTGCCACTGGAATTTCTCTAAGTGACAGAGCACACACATTATATTATTTGGGGGATGGGGAGGGTGAATGTAACTGGGTACATAAATACTCCACTTACTATGGAAATGACAATTCCACCCATATATTACCTACCTCATCTGTAACACACTACTCACATGGTAAGCACAGCATAATCAGTCTATGTGGGTCTGTACCCTGTCATTAGTATAAATATTTCTTTTTGGCTTCACATTTAATCTCCAAAATTACTTTTAAAGCAATTAAATGATTCCTCCAATAAGCAAGTAGGTTTGTGTCAGTATTAAGTCCCTTAGTGCTTACCACATGCATACAAAATGGAATGGCACATATTGGCCCTGGACCATTAGAAAAAATTGTAAGGGCTTTTTGAATTATAATAATAGAGGTCATGTTTAGCATTGATCCCATGGTTTAATTTTAAAAGTGCTTCACAAGCATTAAGTTAAGAAACAGATTTGATTTTTTTTTAATTTAGCATCAAACGTAAAAAATAGAAATAAATCCACCAAAAATTATAATCTGTATAGCATTTTGATCTTACAAATGGCAGCCTTAATTCAAGGTGAGTTAGGTTTCAGGAAAATGGAAAGATGAGCCTTTGCAGATTTATGCTGCGGAACTCCACATATTTATTGTAATAGCTTGCTTGCATAAAGCTTGCTTTAAAAGATAGTGTTTGAGGACCTACAGATTCTCAGTCTCTGATTCACTGCCATTTAAACAGCATTTCATAGTAGGAGCTGTAGTTTCAGGGACAGGTTTTCTGTTTGAATTTTAATGCCTTTCTCTATATCAGTGGTTCTTAAAATGTGACCCATGCACCCCTAAGTATCCCCAAGATCCTTTTCACCTGTAAACCCTCTTAATTGGCCTCCCTGTTTCTAGTCTGTCTCCTTTCTAATCCATCTTTCACGTAGCTGACAAAGTCATATCAACCTACTTCTACAAGGTCTTACCATGTATCTCTTCCACTCAGTAACCTCCAATAGCAACCAACTATTTCTAAATAAAGTGTAATCTCTTCTCTTTGGTATTTCAAATCCTTCTTAACCTACATCAGGTTACCCTTGCAGTCTTATCCCAGATTATGTACCTTCATGCATACTCTATTCCAGTCAAACTCATGTATTTGCTGTTTCTACCTCCCTATGCTATATATTTGCACAAGCTGTCTACACTCCCTTTTCTGCCTCTGAGACCACCTAACCTCCTTCAAGGCTAGCTCAGTTGCCCCTTCCTTCAGGAACCTTCTTCTGATCCCCTGAGTTGCTAGCTCACTGACCCAGAAATTATTGTGCATGTACTTTGTATGTATTATATTGTATTTATTTGTTTTGTGTTATTACCAATAGAATATAAATTGTTTGGAATGAGAGATTGTTCAATTTTTGACTTTTCATCCCCAAGTACCTAGCACATAGTAGGTGCTTAGTAAACGTTTGTTGAATGAATTAGAATGATAGGGCTAAATACCAGAGAACAACGGTTTAAGAAATCTTTCAGTGGTATGAGGGAAAAGAATAGATTTTACTCTTTAAAGAAATTTAGGAATGCCAATGTGGCATGCTTTTTATGTGGAGAGATTAGTAGTACTGGCCACTTATTAGAGTAACCCTGACTGTCAAGTTCAGCCCTTTGAAAAAAAAGATTTGTAGCATTTTTTGGACATGGCCAATGTGGATATATGTTTTGCCTGACTATGCATATTTCATACAAGGGTTTTCTTTTTCTTTCCTTCCTTCCTTCTTTATTCCTGTTTTTTTGTTGTTGTTTTTGTTCTTTTTGAGGAATAGGGTTGGGCAGCTAGGTAGATAGAGCTCCAGGCCTAGAGTCAGGAGGACTTGAGTTCAAATCCAGCCCCAAATACTTACTAGCCGTGTGACCCTAAGCAAGTCACTTAACCCTGTTTGCCTTAGTTTCCTTACCTTTAAAATGAGTTTGAGAATGAAATAGCTAACCACTCTTGTATCTTTGCCAAGAAAACCCCAAATGAAGTCATGAAGAGCTGGACACAACTAAACAACAACAGCAAAAGTTGGGAAGGGAAAAAAAATAAATGCTTCTTAATTAAAGCAAAATTAATTTGAAAAAATGATTTATGAATAGTAGACAAGAGGAGCTGGGGACACATGACAAACAAACAGGCAGAAGGGGCATGAGAACTGAAGCATGGAGGCAATCAGCTGCTGAGAGATTAGCCACGGGAGAATGATTGTCAGAGGGTTTGAACTGAATTACTCCTATAAGCAAAGCAATGAAAGTGGCAGTACCAGGGACCTATAGCTCTGGGGTACTGGAAGCCACACAAGGGAAATAAGTGATCCAGTAACCTCATCCACCCCAGCAAAGCCACTTCTCCCTGTTCAAGTTTGCAAGTTTGTGGCCCCTTTCTGTTACTCTTAATGTAGATTTCTGTTATCTTAAACCCTGCTGGCCCAGAGAAATGATAAGCATGATAGGTATTTTGTTTAAAGCATACAAATATAGGATAAAGAGATACTTTTACTTATTCCAGAATAAGTGTGTCAAACTCCTTTGGTAATTAATGAACCAATTTTTTGTGTGTCAGACCCCTTTGACAACTGGTGAACCTATGGACCCCTTCTCAAATAATGTTTTTAAATAATTGAAGAAAAGGCTAAATTTCAGTTAAAAGTTAGTAAAAATATACCTGTAATTTTTTTACCCATCAGAGTTCCCAGACCCTCTGTAATCTATCCATAGAACCCACTAAAGAATCCTTATTCTAGGGAGGCAAAAGGTTTGATCAAAAGAGACTGATCTGGAGTGTTGGAGCTAATTTATAACATAACTGGACAAAGTATGAAAGTAGTATTAAATGTATAAACCTGGCATAAAAATTTGAGATTTGGTCCTTTCAATGCTGAATTGGTAAGAACAGCAAGATATATAAATGGATTAAACTACAAGCATTATAACTTTCATTTTCCACAGCCTTGGCTGTGACCTATTTTCTTCTTGCCTTGTCTTTGAAAAGCAAATCATATCCTGCTCCCCCACCTCTCCCTGCCCCCCTCCCCAGAAAGGTAGTAAGCTTGGAGAGAGAAAACCATATTCCTGAAGGGGGAAGTGGGATCCTTAGTCCTACCCATAAGAAAAAAGGGAAAAGCAAATTTTGCATGCATGCTCAATATGTTTGCTGACTTAGCAGATGACTAAGAGTTCAGCTTGCCTGGCTCCCCATCACCACCTGTTGCCTATGAAAGGAATGAGTAACAAGGTCAAGGGAAGAATTATTTTGTAATTATAATTATTTTTGTAATTTATATACCTAAACATGTTTATAGGGAGAGTGGAAGGTGCCAGTGAAGATGGAGAGATCCTTTATCCCCATTTCTTCCAGTTGTCTTCACTGTAGAACTTTATTCCTTAAACTATCAGGATCATGCCTATCATAATAACAATGCCAAACAATCAATAAGCACCTACTGTTTGTTAAGTACTATGATAGACCCTGGGAGTAGTAGTTTAGATTAAACATGATCCCTGACCTCAAAGAAAGATACTAAAAAATTCTTATTTGAGTTTAAATTTAGAGCCGGAAAGGACCTTAGTCCAGCTCTCTCATTTTAAAGATGAAGACTGAGTTCCAACTAAGTTTTAAGTGATTTGCCCAGGGTCACACATATAGTTGGTAGCAAAACGGAGATCCAAACTCAAGTCCTTTGACTCTTAACCTATCACCCTTCCCACTATACTATATTGATGCTATTTTTTTATAAAAATGTATTGAAGAAATTAAGAAACAAAGAAATTTAAGTGAAAAAAGACCTGTTTTAAACAGTTTTGAGGGTATTAGTGGGAGCCTACATCCTCTTTTAAATGATGAGATTTGGTAAATAGAAGACTGACATCATATAGAACATTAGAGGGAGTAAGTCTAGATAAAGGGAAGCCAGAGATGAAGAGAAAATGCAAAATCTCATTGTAAATCCCATTCTTCAGACACTTCATTAACTCTCTTCCTCATTATTCCTAAACCTGTTACAGGACTGAGCCCTTCCCAGCATTTGATATGTTCTCCCAGTAGCTAGTGTCCCAGGCCTTGGACTAGGGGCGTTTAGAAAATGTTTTCCATTAAAAATTCAAAAAAGCATATGCATGTTAAAAAATCTTCCTGTACTTAGCCCATAGCACTGCTGTGTATACCCTTGACCTTGAAAATGCCAGGGAAAATCAGTTACATTTTCTTTCACAGATGGTACTTCACATCACAAGACCTGCTAGCTTAGTTTACATCAACATTAAGCTCATTCCTGCCACAACCAATTCTACCAATGTCAAGAAATTAAATTTAGGACAGACTCATCCTTCCTGCCAGAAACAGTCAGTCAAGGATTGATTATCCAGGGCAAATCTTGCTTTCACCTCCAGGAAAATCCTTCTGAGCCAAAACGTCATTGCCTCTCATGCTCCCAGGAAAATGTGAATCAAACAGAATGCTAGCTCAGAGAAGACATCTCTCTTTGGGTCCAATGGAGGAAAGAAAATTCACACCTCTTTTTTTTATGAACAATTTATTACTACTTCTAGCCAGAAGAACAAAGTTAATCACCGTTGAGTTTTCAAACTAGAGGGAGAAGCAGATTCTAACAGAAGATTTTGAAGATAATTAACTTTGAAAGGGCCAATAAAAAAAAAGCTTAAGTAAAGTGCACACATAATAATCCCTCAAAAACTTCATTAAAAATATCTTCGTAGTAAATGAACTCAAAAGAATTCAAAATTTTCTCAAGTTCTTTTTCTTGCCAGTGAGGATAGACAGTGACTCTATATCTGAAAATACTTTGTCAAAGTGGGGAGAAAGGAATACATGAGCCTAAGATGAGATAGTTACTTTCATTCACTTACTGATATTACAAAAAAAAAAAAAACATTCATTAAGTGCTCATTAGGCATAGGGCATTATACTGGGTACTGTGAGAAATATGATAGGTAAGACACATGGCTGCCTGCAGGGATTTTATACTTTATAGGAGAGAGATGAGATCTAGGCACAAATAAATAGTGCAAAGCAATATTTGCTGAGTGATATTTGACTCTAGAGAAGAGATATGTAACAAAGCACAGCATTTAAGCTGGACCTTAAAAGATGACTAAGATTGAATTAGGCAAAGTTAAGGCAGGAAGACAGGCATTATGTTTGAAGAGAATAAATCAGAACTGGAAGGTTAGACTGTGTAGCTTTTGGTATTTTCTAAGTTAATTCCTAGACAACCATTCCAACCATTGTTCTAAAAGTAAGGTGTTGGAATCCAGAAGCAACTGAAATATTTTATTAAATACTGTGAATTTAGTAGTAATTTA
Organism: Vombatus ursinus; assembly: GCF_900497805.2. Lineage (NCBI taxonomy): Eukaryota > Metazoa > Chordata > Mammalia > Diprotodontia > Vombatidae > Vombatus > Vombatus ursinus. The sequence goes on from NW_020955033.1 coordinate 35,496,626, forward strand.
TTTAGTAAGTCACAAAGTATTTATTGACCATCTACTATATTCAAGGTACTGGGGGTAGAAAGACAAAAGCTACATATTCCCTGACCTCATGGAACTTATGCCCTTCTGTATCGTATTGCTTGCTTCCTCAATGAGTGAGGGAGGGGCTGAAGGAAGGGAAAGAATTTGAAACTCAAAATTTAAAAATAAATATTAAATAAATAAAACCATTTTAAAAAAATAACCTACACCCTACTGTTTCCAAACATTTTCATACATGAGTAAGAACTTATTCATTCATTCATTTAGCTAATCCTATAAGTGAATTATCCCTGTGGCACCATGGTGCGCATAGAGCAACATAAATTCATTCCCTGCCTTCAAAGATTTTACAGTCTAGTGGAATGTATTTTAATTAAAAAGAAAACAGATAGTAAAGTCTTTTTTTTTAATGACTCATTCTGTCTAAGAAAAAAAGTTACACATTTGTGTCAAGAGAAATAATTATTAAATAACCAATTATTTAGGAGAACTAGTGTTTTTGTTTTTTTTTTTTTCCCTTCCTTTATCCTCACTCTCTGTTAGGTCAAGCCAGCATCTGAAAGAGATTGCTGATAATAAGATTTGATTAACTTTCTCCAGGATCTTGTTCAGAACCCCACCCAAGTGAGGAAGCCCATTGTGTTCTACTTAGGCTGAAGTGGGGGTAGGGCTGTAAAATCCTTTGTCTAGAATCTCCAAGGCTGGGAATGGTTTGGGAACCGGAGTGATCAAAGTCACATCCTTCGGCCCTTCATGAGAATAGATCCACCTCTCATTATAATATTCATTCTTCTCATTAATTGTTAACCAGTCAGAGTTGATTGCTACCCTCAGGAATACCCAACTCTTCCATGGGCAGATAAGTGTTGAGTTGGTTCCATGAGGGGTCTTTGGCATTGAATACCGTCACTGACCCCTTTTATTAATTATCCACTAGCATAATTAATAAAAGGATTAATTACCCAGAAACTATGTCTCTGGAACTTTTTATACGTCACAGTGTTATGGGTTTATGTGTCTTAAATAGAGTGAAGGACAATTAAGAACAAAGACATTACAGCAGAGTTTTTTTTTTTTTTTTAATCTGACTTCAGAGTAGGATATGATGGGGAAACTCCTATTTCAAAGTCCCTGTTTATGGGAAATGAGAGTTCAGTCTTGACAGAGATTGAAGTGTCTAAGGAGGCCGTTGTGGAACAACTTGAGAAACTTGAGTGCAGTAAATCACCAGGAATGAATGGCATTCATCCTGAGGTTCTGAGAGAAATAAAGTGTGAAAGAATGGAAATTCTGACAAGGGTTTGCAATATATCCTTAAGACAGCAGCTGCTTGAAAAGGATTGGACAGTCACTAATGTGGTACCTGCCTTTTAAAAAGCTGCCTAGGGAAAGTGTAGGAAATACCAGTTGGTAAACCTTAACTCTCTATCTGAGAAGCCGGCCATAAAGGTTTGATACTCAGTTGAATTGCAATTCAGTTCTTTTCTAACACCTTTCATTCAGTAAACTCAAATGACTTCCTGAATGAAACAGAATTGCTGCAAACTCCACTCTGTGAAAGGAATGTGTGTGTGTGTGTATGTGTGTGTGTGTGTGTGTGTGTGTACACAGATATGTATCATCTTTGTTATAACAAACACAAAAAATGTCACTGGGAAGAAAACATTTTAAAAAAAAGATATCAATCCCTTTTCCCCAAAAGAATTATGAAATCAGCATGAAAAATTGAATGAATGAAAAGAATTTTTATTCAGCACTCACTGTTTGCCAAGTATAGTGTTAAACCTTGGGCATACAAAATCAAAGACATCTCTAACCCTCAAGGAGTTTATATTCTACTAGAGTGAGACAAAACAGATAGGAGAATAATGAACTGGGAGGGCAACTTTGGTCAGCAAAGTTACCTCAGGATAGTGAACATACAGCCTCAAGGTGGCTACTGAGGTTGTTGAGAAGATAATCAGGGATAAGGGAGAGAAATAAAGCATATAAAATAGGGAGAGGTGGGATAGTCACCATTTAGGACACAAGGCAAAAATTCTAGTGATGAATGGGTTACAACCTTCACTACATGATTTTTGGTCCCTGAAACAAGATGGCTATGGAGTATCTGTTAGGCATAATGCTATCCTAGAGAAGGGTCTCAAAAGAGAAATCCTAACTCTCTACACATGCTGTTGCCTGTTTCAAATAAGACATTATCCTATGAATAAATAAGGGTTTTTAGATGTATAGGATTTTGCTAGGCAATATCCAATGAGCACAACAGTAATGGGAAGCCAAGAAAAGTGGGAACTGCTGCATTTGTTTTTACTACTTACTCTGTTATTCTAGGTAACTATGGCTCTTTGCAGTCTTGCATACAGATATGTAGTCTCTTCTCTCATTTAATGGTTCTAGCCCTGGGAAGAACACTTAGAAAATAAATAATTTGACTCATGGTTATGCTTCACATTAATTGATTGCCTAACATATTGTTCCTTCACTACAGTAGCAGAGACCATTAATACATGAAACTTTTTGTATTTAGAATGTAAAGTCCTTGAGATTAAGAATTGTTTCATTTTTTGCATCTGTATACCTAGTACTGAGGGCAGTGCCAGTATATAGTAGGTGCATAATAAATACTCATTAATTGATTTTTGCAAATCTTTTATTGAAAACCAGGGAACTTTGTCATAAACACTTCTTTTGGTGATCAAGGTTAATTTAAATTCATTCACCCAGTGGAACAGAAACAAAAAAGAAAAATTCATAAATGTGAACTGTGGACCTCAACTTACCCTTTTTGTACTTTCCCTTTTGCTGGTTTTGAGAATAGTTAACGATAGAATCAGAGCCTATTAAGGAACCTTAGAGATCATTTAGGCCAACTCCCTCCTTTTAGAGATTAGAAAATTAAGAGCTAGAAGAAAAAAATTATCTGAACTGATGCTTTTCTAGTGTTGCTGGAAATGTAGTCTTTAAAAATACAAAGCTATGGGGGAAAGAGCAGAGCCAAGATGATGGAGAAAAGGCAGTTACTCACCTGAGCTTTCCCCCAAATCCCTCTCAATATCTTTAAATAATGCCACAAAACAATTCCTGGAACACCAGAACTCACAAAATGGTGGGGTGAAGTAATTTTCCAACCGAAGGCAACCTAGAAGGTTAACAGGAAAGGTCCATCACGCCTGGGTGAGAGTAGAACACAGACCAAGCCCCAGCAAACCAGAAGCAGTCCTTGGGAGCCACTGAATCAGCAGCAGCAGCAGCAGCATCTGCTTCCAGAGTTCTAAGCCCAAAGACGGTAGAGGGGTTGAACAACTGATCAGAAGGAGATTACAGGGGTCTCTTTGTTAGCACTGAGGCAGGACTCTGTTGCTTTGTCCATACTCAGATCTGAGTCCCAGTCCTGGGGGGCAGTCCAAAGTGAGGAGGAGCACTAACTCACCAGGGCTTATGACTGCAGTGGAGCAGGGACCCTCATTACACTTTCAAGCAGAAAAGAGTGCTTATGGTCACTCACAGACCAGAGCACAGGCCAGGACAGTAGTAAACACACCTCTCCTAAGATCATACCACCTCGGAAGAACTGAAAACTTACAGGTCCCTAGAAGTATCTCTGAAAGTAGCTGTATAAAACCTTGGGACAAGGCATCCTCCACCCTGGAAGCAGAGCCCTACTTTAACAAAGTGTTAAAAGTCAAGTAATGGGCTGGGAAAAGGAGCAAACAACAGAAAAACATTCTGACTATAAAAAATTAATATAGTGACGAGGAAGATCAAAACGCACACTCAGAAGAAGATAACAGAGTCCAAGGTCCTACATCCAAAGCCTCAAAGAAAAATCTGAATTGGTCTCAGGTCGTGAAAGAGCTCAAAAAGGATTTTGAAAATCAAGTAAGAGAGGTAGAGGAGAAATTGGAAAGAGAAATGAGAGTGATGCAACAAAGTCATGAAAATGTGTCAGCAGCTTGGTAAAGGAGACACAAAATATACTAAGGAAAGTAACCCCTTGAAAAGCAGAATTGGCCAAATGGAAAAAGAGGCACAAAAATTCACTGAAGAAAAACTCCTTAAAAATAGAATCAGCCAAATGAAAAAGAAGGTACAAATGCTGACTGAAGAAAATAATTTCTTAAAAATTAGAATTGAGCAAATGGAAGCTAATGACTTTATGAGAAATCAAGAAACAATAAAATAAATCCAAAAGACGAAGACAATTTGAAGTATCTCATTGGAAATACAGCTGACCTGGAAAATAGATCTAGGAGAGATGATTTAAAATGAGAGCCATGATCAAAAATAGAGCCTAGACATAATCTTTCAAGAAATTATTGAGGAAAATTTCCCTGATATTCTAGCACCAGAAGGTAAAATAGAAATTGAAAGAATCCACTTATCACCTCCTGAAAGAGACCCCAAAATGAAAACTCTCAGGAATATTATAGCCAAATTCCAGAGCTCCCAGGTCAAGGAGACTATATTTCAAGCAGCTAGAAAGAAACAATTCAAGTATCATGGAGCAAGAAGACAGGATAAGACAAGATTTAGCAGCTTCTCCATTAAAGAATCAGAGGGCTTAGATAGAAGATGATATTTCAGAGGGCAAAGGAGCTAGGATTACAACCAAGAATCACCTACCCAGCAAAACTGAGTATAATCCTTCAGGGGAAAATGGATATTTAATTAGATAGAGGACTTTCAAGCATTCTTGATGAAAAGATCAGAGCTGAATAGAAAATTTGATTTTCAAATACAAGACTCAAGAAAAGCATAAAAGGTAAACAGGAAAGAGAAATCTTAAGGGACTTAATAAGGTTAAACTGTTTATATTCCTACATGGGAAGATGATACTTGTAACTCATAAGAACTTTTTCATTATTAGGGCAGTTAGAAGAAGTATATATAGACAGAAGGCACAGATATGAGTTGAATATGAAGGGATGATATCTAAAAAATAAAAGGGTGAGAGAGAGTAATGCACTGGGAGAAAAGGAAAGGTAGAATGAGGCAAATTATCTCATAAAAGAGACAAAAAAAGCTTTTCCAGTGGAGGGAAAGATGGAGAAGGTGAGAGGGAGTGAGTGAACCTTACTCTCATCAGAATTGGCTCAAAGAGGAAATAACATGCACACTCAACTGAGTATAGAAATCTATCTTAACCTACAGGAAAGTAGGAAGGGAAGGGAATAAGAGAAGGGGGAGACAAGGGAGGGCAGATTGAGGGAAGTGGTAGTCAGAAGCAAAACACTTTTGAGAAGGGACAGAGTGAAAGGAGAGACAGAATAGAATAAACACAGGGGGAAATATGATAGGGGGAAATATGATGGAGGAAAATACAGTTAGCAGCCATAACTGAAAAAAAAATTTAGAAGTATGTTTCTCTGATAAAGACCTCATTTCTCAAACATATGAGAACTGAGTGAAATTTAGAAAAAAAAATTATAAAAATAAAAGCCATTCCCCAATTGACAAATGATCAAAAGATAGGAAGTTTTCAGATGAAGTAATTAAAGCTATCTATAGCCATGTGAAAAAATGCTCTAACTCACTATTGATTGGAGAAATGCAAATTAAAACAGTTCTAAGGTACTACCTTATACCTTATACTAATATAATATATATATATATATTAGATTGACTAATAGGACAGAAAAGGAAAATGACAAATGTTGGAGGGGATGAGAGATTAATGCTGGTGGTGTTATAAACTGATTCAGCCATTCTGTAAGAACAATTTGGAACTATGCCCAGAAGGCTATAAAACCATGCATATATGTGTATATACATACATACATGTATGTATACATGCATTTAGCTCCGTGTGTGTATGTATGTATATGGTGTGTGTGTGTGTATGTATATGTGTATGTGTGTGTGTGTGTATATCTATATCTATATATATATAGATAGATATACACACACATACACACACACCCCCTTTGACCTAGCAATACCACTACTAGGTCTGTATCCCAAAAGAGATATAAACCAAAAGGGAAAAGGATCTATATGTACCAAAATATTTATAGCAGCTCCTTTCTGGGGGCAAAGAATTGGAAAGTGAGGGGATGTCCATGAATTGGGGAATGGCTGAACAAATTGTAGTATGTGATTACAATGGAATACTCTTGTGCTGTGTGAAATGATGAACAGGATGCTCTCAGAAAAACCTGAAAAGACTTACATGAGCTGATGCAAAGTGAAATGTACTGTGTACAAAGTAATAGCAATAATGTAAGATGATCGCCCATGAGTGACTTAACTCTTCTCAGCAATACAATGATCCAAGACAACTCTGAAGGACATATGATGACAGATGATATCCATTTCCAGTGAAAGAACTGATGGTGTCTGAATATAAATTGAAGCATACTTTTTTTTTTTTTACTTTATTTTTCTTGAGGGTTTTTTTAGGTCCATGTTTTCTTTTACAACATGACCAATATGGACATGTTTGGCATGACTACATATGTGTAACCTATATTGAATTGCTTGCCTTCTCATTGGGGTAGAGAGTGGAGGGAGAAAGGGAGATAATCTGAAACTCAAAATTTTAAAAATGAATGTTAAAAATTGTTTTTAATTGGTAATTGGTAAATTGGTTTAATTGGTAAAAATAAAATATTAAATAAGTAATTTATAAAAAAAAGCCATGAAACCCTCTCAAGAACATAAAGTCAATTTTAGAATCTCACATGGGTTGATAATACTCTTGCCCAAATCATATGCCAAAGTGTTGTTCAATTCACAGCAGCGGTACTGAATCATTTAGAATACCTATATTTTTGTGAAAAACAATATCATTGCTTTTGCAGTGCCATAGAATCAGTAAAAGAATCATAGAGTTGGAAGAGGTTTCAGCAGTCTTATGCAGACCCAAAAGCAATCCTACTATAATTTATCTGAAAAGTCCAGTTTCTGCCTGAAGACCTCCGATGGAGGAAAACCTGCTATCTCCTGACATTGCACTCATGAACAGCTTTAATTATCAGAAAGTTGTTTTTCCTGAAGTTAAACCTAAATTTGTCACTTTGTAATTTTTAACTATTAAAAATTTTTTAATATGTTTTATTTTTGATGTATGAAATAATACAAGTATTCTTTTTTTTTTTTTAGGCAGTTAGGGTTAAGCGAGTGCCCAGGGTCACACAGCTAGTAAGTGTCAAGTGTTTGGTCTGAGGCAGGACTTGAACTAAGGTCCTCCTGACTTCAGGACCAGTTCTTTATCCACTGTGCTACCTACCTGCCCTTGAAATGACACAAGTATTAACATAACAGTGGAATTTTTTTAAAAAGATGATTACACATGAAACTGCAATCTATTATGTACAACTTGCTATTTCTTTTAAATATAAAAATTGTCATCTAACTTTTTTTCTCTTTTCTTCCCTTCCCCCCCAAAGATGGCTACCATTAGACACAAATGTGTGTGTGTATGTTACACAGAGTTGTTTTGATTTGCATTTGTCTAATCAGTAGTGATTTAGAGCATTTTTTCATATGACTAGAGATAGCTTTAATTTCTCCCTCTGAAAACTGCTTCTTCATATGCTTTGACCGTTTATCAATTGGGAAATGACTTGTATTCTTATAAATTCAACTCAATTCTCTATATATTTTGGAAATGGGACCTTTATCAGAGACTCTGGCTGTAAAAATTGTTTCTCAGCTTCCCTCCTAATCTTGGTTCCATTGGCTTTGTGCAAAAACTTTTCAATTTAATGTAATAAAAAGTATCCATTTTGTATTTCATAATATTCTCTATCTCTTGTTTGGTTATGAATTCTTCCCTTCTCCATAGATCTGAGAGGTAAACTATTCTTTGCTCTCCTACTTTGCCTATGATATCAGCCTTTATATCTAAATCATGTACCAATTTTGACTTTATCTTGCTACAGGGTGTAAGATGTTGTTCTATGCCTGGTTTCTGCCATACTATGTTCCCAGCAGTTTTTGTTTAATAGTGAATTCTTATCCCAGAAGCTGGAGTCTTCTATTTATCAAATAGTAGATTGCTGTGGTCTTTGACTATTATGTTTTGTGTACCTAATCTGTTCCACTGATCCACCACTCTATTTCTTAGCCAGTACCAAGTAGTTTTGATGATTGTTGCTTTATAATACAATTTAAGATCTGGTACAGCTAAGCCACCTTCCCTTGCATTTCTTTTCATCATTCCCTTGATATTCTGGACCTTTTGTTCTTCCAGATGAATTTTGTTATTATTTTTTCTAGCTCTATATAATAATTTTTGGTAGTTTGATTGGTACGGCACTGAATAAGTAATTTAATTTGGGTAGAATTGTCATTTTTATTATATTCACTCAGCCTACCCATGAGCAACTGATATTTTTCCACTTATTTAGACCTGACTTTATTTGTGTGAAAAGTGTTTTGTAATTGTGTTCATATAGTTCCTGGGTTTGCTTTGGCAGGTAGACTCCAAAATATTTTATAATGTCCACAGTAACTTTAAGTGGAATTTCTCCTTCTATCTCTTGTTGTTGGACTTTGTTAGTAATATATGGAAATGCCAATGATTATATGGGTTTATTTTATATCCTGCAACTTTGCTAAAGTTGTTTATTATTTCAAGTAATTTTTTACTTGATTCTCTAAATATACCATCATATCATCTGCAAAGAGTGATAGCTTTAATTCTTCTTTGCCTATTCTCATTCTCTTAATTTTCTTCTCTTATTGCTAAAGCTAATATTTCTATTATAATAATGAATAACAGTCTTATTGGAAATACTGCTAGCTTATCTCCATAACATATAATGCTTGATGATAGTTTTAGATAGATGTTACCTGTCATTTTAAGGAAAACTCCATTTATTCCAAAATCTTTAGTGTTTTTAATAGGAATGGGTGTTGTATTTTGTCAAATGCTTTTTCTGTATCTATTGAGATAATCATATGATTTCTGTGAGTTTTATTGTACAATTATGCTGATAGTTCTCCTAATATTGAACCAGCCCTGCATTCCTCGTATAAATCCTACCTGGTCAAAGTGTATTATCCTCAAGATAAGTTGTTTTAATCTCTTTGCTAAAGTTTTATTTAATTTTTTTCAAAAAATTACATTTGATTTTATTTTCAAATGAAGATTCATATACATTTTAAAGGGGGCCTGCGCCATGCGCATATATAACCAAGAGTGTGTAGTTAAAAGTTTACCAACCTGCTGGGGGTGGGGAGAGTGAATGTAGGACACACTTTTAAGTTTAATTAGCATTATTAACATTTTCTTCATCACTTTCTTAAATTTAAACTAGGAGGTCAGCAATTAATAGCCCAGGGCCAAATCCGGGTGATTTTTATATTTTAAAGTAAAAAGCACTGTTAGCTCAAGGGTAGTACAAAAGCAGCCTGGGCGGCCAGGATTTGATTGGTGGTAGTAGTTTGCTGAACTTTCCCCTTCCCAGTCTAGACAATCAACAAAGCAATAAATCAAGCCCTGGTTTGTAGATTTTCTGATTTCTGAGGTGTAAAAGCTAACACCAAATATTTAACAATTACCTTTCTTGAGCAGGTATGAGATGGCTCTAGCACACATGCTCTGTATTGGTATATACAAGATACATGCAAAAACAGATGTAAGGTAAGCTTGAGGGAAAAGTCACTAGTAGGTGTGACAAAGAAAGGTCTCTGGCAGAGGTGGCTCTTGAACTGAGTTATGAAGGAAACTAAAAATTCCAAGAGATGTAGTTGAGGAGGGATAGCATTCTGGGCATAGGGGATAGCCAATGCAAAGCCACAGAAGTTCGAGACAGAGTTTCTTGTGTAAGAACCAGCAAATAGACAGATTTGATTGGACCACAGAGAGCACAGAGACGTAAGAAGGCATGCGACCAACCTGTCTTCTCTTCCCTGTGTACAACTCCTTAATGGCGTCCTATAGTCTTGTTGTTTAAAGAACGCCTTCTTGGTTGCATGTTGCAGCCTGCTCCCATTCACAGTACTCTGCTCCATTTCCCTCTTCTGGGAAAGATTAGCTCTGGTCAAAGAGTCTCTGTGGAGATGAGCAGTGATGTTCTTCTATTTGGAACCATAAAAATTGTCTTGTTAGCCTACCTGCCAAGCTTTACACATTACCATAGCTCATTTTAAGTCACTAGTTTTGGATGGTTCTGATATCAAGATAGAGGGAAGCAAATGTCTTTTTTTTTTTATATAAGCCCTTTTAAATTTGTTTTTTCTGGTGTCAGTTCCTTAATTCATGGGCAGTAAAGATGAGCTCCTAGGATGCATGTTCTTGTTGTTCAGTCATTTTTCAGTTTTATCCAACTCTTTGTGACCCCATTTGGGATTGTCTTGGTAAAGTTACAAAATAAATGAGTTTTAAAAATCCTTTTGAAATTGTCCCAGTGGTCCGATCATCATTATTTAGATTGCTTTAACTTGGTTAAAATGATCATCTGACTTTTTTCATAAAACCAGCTCTTAGTTTTATTTATTAGTTCAATAGTTTTCTCAGTTTCAATTTTATTAATCTCTCCTTTGGTTTTCAGAATTTCTAATTTTGTATTTAATTGGGGATTTTTAATTTGTTCTTTTTCTAGCTTTTTTTAGTTGTATGCCCAATTCATTGATCTCTTCTTTCTATATTTTATTCATGTAAGTATTTAGAGATATAAAACTTCCCCTAAGAACCGCTTTTGCTGCATCCCATAAGTTTTGGTATGTTGTCTCATTGTCATTCTCTTGGATGAAGTTATTGATTGTTTCTATGCTTTGTTGTTTAACTCACTCATTCTTTACAATTAGATTATGTAGTATCCAATTAATTTTTAGTCTGTTTTTCCATGGCCCTTTGTTACATGTGATTTTTACTGCATCATGACCTGAAAAGGATACGTTTAATATTTCTGCCTTCCTGCATTGGATTGTGAGGCATAAATACCTCACGTGGTCAATTTTTGTGTAGGTGCCATATACCGCCAGGATATGGTGTATTCTTTTCTATCCCCATTCAGTTTTCTCCAGAGGTCAACCATATGTAACTTTTCTAAAATTCTCTTCATCTCCTTATTTCTTGCTTATTTTGTGTTTAGATTTATCTAGTTCAGAGAGGGGGAGATTGAGATCCCCCACTAGTATAGTTTTGCTGTCTATTTATTTCTGTAACTCTCTTAACTTCTCCTCTAAGCATTTGGATGCTATACCATTTGGTGCATATAGGTTTAGTAATGATATTACACTATTGTCTATGGTGCTTTTTAGCAGGATGTAGTTTCCTTCATTATCTCTTTTAATTAGATCTATTTTTGCTTTATCTGGGATCAGGATTGCTATCCCTGCTTTTTTTTTTTTTACTTCAACTAAAGTATAATGTATTCTTCTTCAGCCTTTTACCTTTACTCTGTGTGTATCCCTCTGCTTCAAATGTGTTTCTTGTAAACAACATATTGTAGGCTTATGGTTCTTAATCCACTGTACTAGCCATTTCTGTTTTATGGGAGAGTTCATCAAATTCACATTCACAATTGTGATTACTATCTATGTCTTTCTCTCCATCCTATCTTCCCCCCATTTATACTTTTCTTTCTCCTTTCTCCCTTTCCCTCATAATTAGAGTTTTGCTTTTGATCACCACCTCCTCATTCTGCCCTCCCTTGTATCAGCCCCCTCCCTTTTCTTCCCCTTTACCCTTACTACTTGTTCCCTCCCTTTTATCCACCCCTCCCTTTTCTTTCCCCTTTCCCTTCCTACTTCCTGTAGGGTAAGTTAGACTTCTATACCTAACTGATTATGTTGTTCCCTCTTTGAGCCAAATATGATGAGAGTAAGGTTCAAACAATGCTTATCTCCCTCCCTTCTTTCCCCTCTACTGTAATAGGTTTTTGTGCCTTTTCTTGTGATGTAATTTACCTTTGTCTGCCTCTTCTTTTCCTTTTCTCCCAGAAAGATCCCTTTTCACCACTTAATCAGATTTTTTATCATCACTTCAAAGTCCATTTATACCCATGCCCTCTATGTATACCTCCTTTAAATGTAACAATAGCAATACATTTCTTAAGAGTTACAAGTGTCATCTTCCCTTGTAGGTATATAAACAGTTTGCCCTTATTAAAAACACATTTTTGTTTTTGTTTTTTTTTTTCTTTCCTGTTTACCTTTTTATGCTTCTCTTGAGTCTTGTATTTGAAGATCACATTTTCTGTTGAGCTCTGGTCTTTTCATCAGGAAGGTTTGGAAGTCCTGTATTTCATAGAATGTTTATCTCCTCCCCTAAAAGATTATGCTCAGTTTCACTGGATAGTTGATACTTAGTTGCAATCCAAGCTCCTTTGCCTTATGGAATATGGTATTCCACACCCTTTGATCTTCTAATGTAGAAGCTGGCAAGGTAATGTGTAATCCTGACTGTGGTTCCATGATATTTAAACTGTTTCAGGCTGCTTACAGTATTTTCTCTTTGACCTGGTAATTTTGGAATTTAGCTACAATATTCCTAGGCATTTTCAATTTGGGATCTCTTTCAGGAGACGATCAGTGGATTCTTTCTCTGGCTATTTTACTCTGTGGTTCTAGGACCTCAGGGCAGTTTTCCTTGATGATTTCCTGAAAGATGCTGTCCAGGTTCTTTTTTTCATGATGGTTTTCAGTAATTTTTTTAAATTGTCTCTCCTGGTTCTATTTTCCAGGTCAGTTGTTTTACCAATGAGGTATTCTACATTTTCTTCTATTTTTTTATTCTTTTGTTTCTATTTGACTGATTCTTGATATCTCATAGAGTCTTTAGCTTCCACTTGCCCAATTCTTATTTTTAATGAATTGTTTCCTTCTATTGGATTTTGTACCTTCTTTTCCATTTGGCCCATTTTACATTTTAAGGAATTCTTCTCTTGAGTGAGTTTTTGTGCCTTCTTTTCCATTTGGCCAATTCTGCTTTTTAAGGAGTTGTTTTCTTCAGTGTACTTTTTTTTTTCCCGATTTGGCCAATTGTATTTTTAAGGACTTGTTTTCTATAGTAAATTTTTGTCCTTCCTTTTCTAAGCTACTGACTCTCTCTTTCATACTTTTCATTTCTTTTCCCAGTTTTTCTTCTGCCTTTCTTATTTGACTTTTAAAATCCTTCTTGAGCTCTTCCCAGAAGGCTTTTTTGGGCCTGAGGCCAGTTCATATTCCCCTTTGAGGTTTTGGATGTGGGTATATTGACAATGTTGTCCTCTTCTGAATTTGTGCCTTGATTTTCCCTGTCCCCATAATAAGAATCTATGGTCATTGTCCGTTTCTGCTTTCTGCTCATTTAAAAGCCTATTTCCTGGCTTTTAAAATTGAGCTCTCCTGCTGGAGCACAGGGGGCACTAACCCAAGCTTCTTGTGCTGGGAGCTTGGGACCTGGTCACTAGCTTTGTATAGTGGGGCCTCAGGTGCTGGCAGCTGGAGGCTGTAGGAGTCTGGCAGCTTACCTGGTGCTGAGGTGGTGTCAGCAACACTGGAGCTCTTGGGGTTGGGATAGGGAGTTTGACCCCTGGAGGACTCCTGCTTACCCAGATTTCTTTAAAATGCTTGAATGTTTAGCTGCTGGAGGATGTCTGCCAGCCTGGAGCTATGCCTCTGGTAATTGTGCTTCCTGGAGTTGTGCTGAAGCACAAGGAGATTTGGCTGCTGGAGAATGCCTGTGCTCATGGTGATTTCCTGAGCTGGTGTCTACTGGTTCCCCTTCCCATGCTGAGACACTTTGAGGGGGAGCTGGTGTTGGCACTTGCCCTCTCCACCACCCTGGGGCTCCGGATCTCCCCTGGTTTGCTGAGGTGGGGCTTGCTGCCAGCTTGCTAGGACTCCTCCCTTCCTGTACTGTTCCCCCTTCCCCAGAGCTAGAGAAGCCTTTCCTGTTACAAGACTGCTGCCCCCTGTCCTTCTGCTGGCTCAGCTGTTCCAGAGTTTTTCCTAGGGCAATATTTTCTGGGTTCTCAGAGGTCAGTAAGGGAGGATGAGAGTGACTTACTTCTTACTCCACCATCTTGGCTCCCTCATTCATGTTTTTTCTACAGTCGATGAGCCTCATCATTTCTTATACCACAATAGTATTTCATCAGGATCATATAGGACAACTTGTTCAGCCATTCCCCAGTTGACAGGCATTCTCACAATCTCCAGTTCTTTGCCCCCACAAAGAGACCTGCTGTGAATATTATAAAACATACAAATTCTTTTCTTTTTTCCTTAATCATCTTTGAAAATAGACTTAGTAGTGGTTTTGTTGGGTCAGAGGGTTTAGGCTGTTTAATAACTCTGGGCATATTCCATATTGCTCTCCAAAATGGTTGGATCAGTTCATAATACCACCAACAGTGAATTACTGTCCCAATTTTTAGCCATTTTTCTTGGTTTTTGTCTTTTAAAGCCAAATAGAGAAAGCTAAGTGACTTAGTGGATAGAAACCACTGGGCCTGGAGTCAGGAGGAACTGAATTCCTACCTGGTGAACTGTATAACCCTGAAAGTTATTTGCCCTCTGTCTCCCTCACTTTCCTCAGTTACAAAATGGGGATAATAATACCTCTTACCTTACAGGGTTATTTTGAAGATTAAGTAAAGTAATATAAAGAATTTACATAGTGTCTAGCATATAGTAGACATTTAATAAATACTTATTCCATTCCAAGGGCAGCTAGATGGTGCTGCCTAGTGGATACAGCCCTGGGGCAGGAGTCAGAAGACTGATCTTCCTGAGTTGAAATTTAGCCTCAGACCCTTACTGGCTGTGTGACTCTGGACAAGTCATTTAACTCTATTTGCTTCAATTTCCTCATCTGTAAAATGAGCTGGAGAAGGAAATGAGAAACCACTCCAGTATCTTTGCCAGGAAAACCCCAAATGGGGTCATGAAGAGTCAGACATGAATGAAAACAACAACAGCAAGTCTAATCTCTCTTTATTTGATAACCTGTCAGATCTTGTCCCTGAGTCTTCTCTTCCTGTGCTAAAAAATCCCTAGTTCCTTCAGCAGATCCTTCTATGGCAAGGACTTGACGTTTTTTATCCTTTTGTCAACCTCTGGATCTTTTCCATATTTTAAACTGAACTGAACATAATACTCTAGATGTGGTCTGACCAATGCAGTACAGCAAGACAATGACCGTATTCCTATATCTTTTGTAATGCAGCATCAGATCCTGTTAGTTATTTTTGTTTTGTTTTGTTTTTCTTTTTTGCTACCTTATCAAATGCCGAGTCATTGAATGTATAGTCCATTAGACCTCTCTTTAAGGTATCATGCTGTCTAACCATGCCACTTTCATCCTCTACTTGTGAAGTTTATTTTTTGAATCCACATATAAGACTTTACATTTACTCCTCTTGTGCTTCATCTTATAGATTCAACCCACTTCTTTAATCTGTGGAGATCTTTTTGAATACTGATTCTATCATTAAGTATGTTAGCTATCCTTCCCAGCTTTGGGTCATCTACAAATTTGATGAGTATGCAATCTATAACCAATCATATTTTGTTTTTAAAGTGATAGTGCAAGAACAGAATCAAGGTGCTTTGAAACATTTGTAAGGGGGATACCAAAGTTGGCATTGAAATTCACATAGTATATACAACTCAGATAAGATTACTGAAAGAATTTAAGAGGCTAGTGCATTATTTATAACCATCAATCATTTGTTAAAGACAAGGCTCAAATATCTCAGGTAGAGATGTTCCTAAAATGCCATATCCAAGAAACAACCGCTTGTGAGTCATTGTATTCTATGAGGGGGAGATTCCTTCTCCTTGATACTACTTCTCCACTTGCTCATCCCTGTCCACCTTTTCCTATTGCCTTTTTGTCCTTCTGAAACCTTCATTCTGTTGTTAATAATTTTTTTCTCATAACAGATTTCTTCTCACACTATTTCCATCTTATTTCCATTCGTATATACCTGGCTCTCTCTGGAAAACACTATGTTCACAGTTGCCCATCTCTAGTACTAGGTGCACCTTCTCACTACCTCTTGCCACACTGAGATGGGAGTAGTAGACAAACACCTTGTTCCTCATTGCTACTGCTGATACTTCTCTCTGCCCTTGACACTGAGCAACTTCTCCTTCAAGATTCAATCTATCATCGCTCCATCTGTTTTTTATCCAGATCTTTGTTGCAGTCACCTAATGGCCTCCAAATCATTCCCTCTCCTTCCCCCAGGAGTTCAGTAGCTGTCTCATAATCTTCTCTTCTACCTTCCCCCCTCTCATACCCAAGAACTTCACCATACATACTGATTTCCACTCAAACAAAATGGTATCCAAGTTTATGGATGTCTTCAGCTTCGCTGGCCTAGATTCTTACTCTACTTTAGCCACCTATGGTGATGGTTGTGCCTTGCATCTCATCATTACCCATAGTCTCTCTCCCTCTATGTTCCTGAACTTAGAGCTCTTCACTATGATCACAATTTCTTAGTTTTCCATTTCTTTCTCTGCCTCAGCCCTCTTAACTTATTCTTCATCCTCAAGACAACCTTAAATCCTCTCTACTTTCCCTTGTTCTTTCACTCCCATCACCCTTGCTCTCCATTTTCTTCCCTTTCCTGACTTTATCCCTAACTAGTTCAACTAAACTCTATCCTCTGTATTTTTATCCCTTACTTCTTTGCGCTATTGTCCTATCATTGCTTATACTTTGCTGAAGCCTAAACCTGGGTTACCCCTTATATCTGCATTCTCCATTTCTAATTGAATGACATTGCAAGAAATCACAAAATTATACTGACAGGTCTGTTACATATTTATGTTGTTTAATCTCTACTGTCCTTTATTTCTTCACGGTAAGTTTTTCCTGATATACTATTCCCCAACAGAGAACCTTACCATCTTACTTTGCTGAGAAAGTCAAGACCTTCTATCTTGAACCTCCTCTTGTCCTTATCTCAAAACCTTTTCAACATCATCTCCTATTCCCCCCTCCTTTGTTCTGATCTCTTAAGAAGAGGTGGCCCTTCTACTTATGCTTTTATTCTCATTTCTTCTAGGGAGGCCTTGCCTTGTTCTCTCACTTTCCTGCCTCACATCTTCAGCCTGTCCTCACTTACTGACACCTTTCTTATTTTCTAGAAATAAATCTATGTTTCCCTTAGCCTTAAAAAAAACCCTTGCATTTAATCCTCTGTGTTCTTAAACCATTAGTCCTCAATGTCTATGGGATGCCTCTATTTGACCATCTCATCAATATCTCAAACTCAACACATCCAAAAATCAGTCAATAAGCATTTATTAAGTGCTTACTATGTGCCTTACATTGTGCTAAGTGATGGAAATACAAATAGAAGTAGAAAGAAAGACAGTCCCTGCCTTCAAAAAGCTTATATTCTAAAAGGGGAAGGCTTACATAAAAGAAAGCAATAAGAGGGGTGAGGAGAGGAGGTTGAGGTGACATAGTAAAAAAAAAAGCCTGAATGCAGAAATTAGACATGACTAGCCTAGACTTCTTCCTTAAATGGAATCAGAGGGAAAGGCCAAAGGGTAGGAGAGTACTTCCAGTTTACGTGATGAATTCTAGAGCTGGAGTAAACTTCCAGATGAAGAGGCTTAGGGGTTATAGTAAAGTCCAGAGTGCATGCTGAAGAACAAGTCATTTTATTTCATCCTAAATATTTCCCTTCTCCAATCTTTCTTGTTTCTTACTGAGGGCACTGCTGTCCCTCCAGCCTCCTAGGTTCACAAATCTAGAGCTAAATCTTGCTCTTCCTTCTTCCTTACCCTAGCCTTAACCATATCCAACCCATACCCAATTCCCAAATATTATCATTTCTACCTTCATAGCATTTCTTTCTTCTGTCCCCTGTTTTCCAACCATACTGCCTAGTTCAAGCCCTATCACCTCTTGCCTGCACCATTTCAGTAGCCTTCTAGTTGATTTCTAATACCCTAGTCCCTCATTTTTCCAACCCATCCTCCAAACAGCTATCAGCATAATGATCTTAAGATAGGACTGACTCACCTGCTCAGAATTTTTAATTATCTCCCTACTGCACTTAGAATAGAATGTAGCCTAGCATTTAAAACCCTCCACAGTCTTATCTAGCCTACCTTTCAGGTGTTAGAGAACTTTAAATGCCAGGCTCCTCCCCTTCATTATACTATGTTCTAGCCAAACTGGGCTGTTAGCTCTTCTCAGGACTCATCATTACACCTTCTGTCTCTCTGCCTTCACTCAAGAAATATCTCTCTTCTCTGGAATCTAATACCTTCACACTTCCATCTTTTTCTCTTAACT
This sequence comes from Vombatus ursinus, assembly GCF_900497805.2. Classification (NCBI taxonomy): domain Eukaryota; kingdom Metazoa; phylum Chordata; class Mammalia; order Diprotodontia; family Vombatidae; genus Vombatus; species Vombatus ursinus. The sequence goes on from NW_020955033.1 coordinate 35,514,849, forward strand.
TGCTTCATGAGTCATCTCAGGTACCTCCTCTTTTGTGAAGTTTTCTCTGATGCCTCACCCCTCCTATTTGTAAGTACAGTACATTCTACCTTCCAGGTTACCTTAGACTTACTTATCCATGTACATATTTTATACACTCACACAGATACACACACACACACCTTTTCTCAGAATCTAAGCCCCAGGAGGTTAGGAATTGTTTTGTTTTAACTTTGTATCCAAAGTACCTATCATGGTACCTTGCCTTAAAGGTACAGTGCTGTAAAAGTCAGTTGACTTGTCCAAAAATCTGAAATTTTTAAGTTTATAAATGATCAAAGACAAAATAATGAGATTTTTCTAATAAATATGAGTATTCTTAAATCCCTGTTCCTAATTTTAGAAGCTTAGAAAGAGTGGTTCTTAATGTCTATTTGTCTTTAAAGTAGCATGGGTACAAATGATGCGTATATAATGTGTTTATATGCTGTAACTCTTAGCACACATAATAGGATTTTTTCTATTTTGTTTCAGATGATCATTCTCGAGTAAGGCTGCAGACACTAGAAGGAGATACAAACTCGGACTACATTAATGGAAATTATATTGATGTATGTATGACTAAAGTAATGAGCAAAGATAACTGTTCTTTTTGATGTATATTTGATAGACCAGGTGGTAAACCTAAGTATAAAACTGCTAGAAATGCACTGGTCAAAGTTCAGGCCAGGGATATAGGTGCATTATGCCTTCTGTATTTATTTTATTTACGTATCTCTGCTAAGTAAATTAAACCTCGTCTCCCCGACAGACCCTGGAGAGTAAAAGGAAAGCTTAGGTGACAAGTGGCAAAATGAAACACTGTGGTTAGAATTTGTGGTCTTTCAAATCTTTATATGTCAAATCTCAAAGCTCATAAACTGTCTGTTTCATGCAGTAATTAACCACAGGATTTAGCCAAGAGACCTGCCAAAAAAATGAAGGACTAAGAGACCTCCTTTCAGCAAGTATAGAGAGCTCTGCAAGTCCCATATAGCACCTAGGTACATCCAACAGACAAGCTGGTCTTTATCCCAAAGAAGAAAGTGAATAGACTATTAAAAAAAATCACTGACAAGCACTTATTAAGTAAATGCCAGGCACTGCACTAGGCATTGGGAAAATAGAAACAACAATGAAAGAACCCCTGACCATATGTATAAAAACAAGAAATATAAAATAAAATATACAAACATATGAAATAAAAATATACAACATAAACAAGATAGTTTTGTGGAGGAGGCATTTGAAGCTTAGGGAAATCGAGAAAAGGCCTCCTGTAGGAAGGAGCATTTGGGGATTCTAAGAGGTAGAAATGAGAGGGAGCACATACCAAAAAGAGGGGAATGTGGCCTTGCAAAAGCATGAACATGGGAGAAGGAATTTTGTGAGTGAGGAGCAGCGAGAAGGCGCATTTGGCCTTCAACTTGTAGAGTTTGTTGAGGTTTTCCAATACATGTGGGAAAGTAGATTGGAGCCAGGTCAAGAAGGGAGTTGAGTTTGGATCCTACAAGTAATAGGGAACTACCAGAGTCTTTGAAAGAACATGACATGGTCTGAACTATGCTTTATGAATATCACTTTGAATTCATTTCTGCTCTCTGTGATGACATAGCATTTCATGGGAGACAGGAGAAAGTACTTCATGGAGAAAATCAAGAAAAAAAGAGATATAAAGAAGCAAAATGAAAGTCCCACCTATATCAGAGTTTAGAAGTAGAAGACTGTGGTAAAAATTAGAAAGGAGAAGGATGTTTGGAGATATAAAATGGATGGGAGATGCCTCTTATGGGATGAGGATCTGAACCATGTCTAGAGGAAGTAGCCTCTAGTGCCAAGCGATAATAGACCAACAGGTGGTATTAATTAAGAGGTCATCTAGTTGGGTCAAAGGAACAAGAGAAGAGTAGTAGAAATTTATGACTCCCTACTCAGTGGTGCTGAGAATGCTATTTTTTTTTTGACTTGATATAAACAACAGATACATCTGCTGTCTTCCCCAGGAATGCACCAGAGGCTTTTGAGTACTGTCAGACCTAATGACTACCACTTGCATCAGGTGTTCCATGTGGGGACAAATGATATCAATAAAAGGAACTTTAAAAGCATTACTGAGGATTCTGGTGTCCTGTGTACCACATTTTGGGAGCACATCCAGAAGATAGTGACCCTGATGATGAGAGAAGTGAACATTATGCAATAGGAAAATCATTTGAAGAAATTGAAACCTAGAGTTTAAAAGACTTAAAGGGATCATAAGAACTATCTTCAAGATAGCTTGAAGAACTATCGTGTGAAAGAGGCATTAGATTTGATATGTTTGACAGAAAGTGAGCAGCAGGTGAAGTTGCAGAGAATCAGGTGTAGATTTGATGTGAAGAAAAACTTTATAACTGTCAGAACCACCCAGAAGTTGGATGGGTAGATTCTCCTTCATTGGAAGTCTTCAAAGACTGAACAAACCATTTGTTGGAGATGTAAAAGGAATTGTTAGATTTGGATTTTACTAGATTTCCTTTCATTTCATTTCCACCTCTTAGATTCTATAACATTCATAAATTTTGGTTGAATTGAATTGGAGCTGACATTGCCTTATAAATCTGAGTACTTGTCAACAAAAATATAATCATCCCTTTCTCCAAATCAGCCTGTTTCTTGGAGAATTTGTCAGTAGTGCTGTATGTTGCCCTCCTTGATATGGACCAAGAATATGTTATTTTCATTTTCTGTCAACAACTTGGCATAATTCCACATTTAAAAAAATCTGTTTGCATATTAATGTGACAAAACTCTGTAATTCCTAATACAGTGATTTGCAGTCTCTTGTCATCATGGCACTTTAAAGTTGCCTTCAAAGTAGTGTGCAGCTGTTAACTAGGACTTCTAATGCAAGCAAGACATTTCATTAAATATGTACGCTGTTTAATTATTGAAGACTGCTTTCTTGTTCATTCTGCATCATGTTAACTTAATGTTTTACATTAGAATAAATTCTTTAACAGACAGTATGTTTTCTGTTGAAAGAATGAATAAAATCAAAAGTCAACTGGAGATCAAGGGGCAGTCAGAATTACCTTTTAAGACCAGAATTTGCAGAAAACAAATTTTAACATCCTAACCGTTCATGAGAAATAGGCAGTATTTATCTTGGTCTAAAGGCAGGAATATGTGGCTTTGAGTTAGAAAACCTGAATTCTGACCCTTCCATTTATTCCCATTTTGCCTTAAGCAAGTAATTCGGTTCTCCCCCATAGGCTCTGGAAACCTTAGTTTTCTCCTAGTAAAATGAGGATAGAAGTAGTTGTAAAGAAAATTCTTTGTAAACTGGAAAATGATATGAGCTATTATTATGTACATTATATATTATGTATTATATTGTTGCTATGCATGGCTGTCATCACTTATAATTTCCTAGAGACTTTCACATAAAGGCTTTATCCTTAAAATTGTCACCTTCAAATAAGGGATTTTATTTCCTTTGTCTCCTTGTCAGTTATTTTATACTGAGGATTCTTATTCAGGTATATTGGTTATACTCTGTAGCTACTCAGGTCCCCTGCTATCTCTGAAATTCTGTAATTTTGTAGATCAAGATCATTAGTTAAGTATTACCTGTAAATGCCTCAAAGAAGTTTTAAATATTTCTCTTAGAAGCTTGCACAGAACAGTACTTCTTGTGTATGTTCCTGGAATTTCAGGGATGATTATTTGGAAAGCAGGTCATGCCCCAAACATCAGATAAAACCCAAACCCAGACATACCATGATAACCGAAAACTCAGATGACAGAACAAGTTTGGCTTTTGAGATTAGAAAATATTTACTGGATTTGGCAAGGATTGTCCCTCCTTAAAGCACATTTCATTCATTTCAATGAATAGGTAATGAGCATCTATTCTAAAAAGATGGTCCCTGGCCTCAGAGCCTTTCTTCCTCTTAAGATAAGACACATATGCAATTAACTAGAATATTTGAGCAGGCCCAGGAAGGATAACAGGATTTCAAGGAGATGATATTCAGGATAGAAAGAATGATATGAGAGAAGACAGAGAGACAGTAAAACACAAGTTACGTTGAGGGAACCTAGATTAGCTGGAGTAGGGCTCCTATAGAAAAGTAATGGGATATAAGACTGAAAACGATTAGTTGGGGCTACTTTGTGGAGGTCCTGGAATGTTGATTCTTAAGAAATTGGGACTTCATTTAGTGAGCAATAAGGTTTTTAGAGCAAGGAGATAAGTTTCTAGGGTCTGTATGAGCAAGTACTGCTTAGGATTTTGCCCAGTTTCATTTTGTAGCATACACAGTATATCATCTGTCTGTATGAAAGAAAACTTTTTTAAAGTAAAAAACCCACAAACAAGCATACAAGTAGCTTTGATAATTTTAATATTCTATAAAAAAATTCTCTAATATGTTTCATTATATTTGAGCATCTCAGTGCGATGTATACAGAAAACCCACTAAGCAGACTTCTGGTAAGATGGCCAACTAAGTGTCCATGTCTAAGACTAGTTCCTCTTTGTCAACTTCAAACAGTAACAAGTTAACTAAATAAAATGAAAGAACAGCAAAAAACGGGAGAAGGAGGAAGAATCCTCACGGGAAAAAAACAGATGAGAAAATTAAGAGTAGGACAAAAAATGACTATGAATAAACACAAAAGGACACCCCCATGCCATGCATAAATAATGCAGATTAAAAGAATAGGGGAAGTCTGACAGTGTAGCACATTATAGTGGGGTCATCCATCTGACTTACACTGACAGTGAGAGGTTGGGTCCTGAAAAGGGAGAAGTAACTGGGTGACACAGTGGATAAAGATCTGGGTCTGGAGTCAAGAAGATGTGAGTTCAAATCTAGCCTCAAACACTTAGTAGCTGTGTAACCCTAAGCACGACACTTAGCCTCTGCCTGCCTCAGTTTTCTAATCCAAAAAATGTGGATAATAATAGTACATACCTCCAAGATTGTTTAAGTAATTCCTATTTGAAAGCCACCAGGGAGACTGAGCAATTGGCCACTCAGACCTTTCATATGCACACTCAGTTCAGGACCAGCCTCTCCTCTGTCATCAGCCCCTGCAAAGCCAAGTAGAAGACTTATCATCATGACATAGTACTAACCCTGAGTCATCATGGTCAAAACTGGTTACCAAAATTCAACATGTTAGATTGACAGCAGGCATAGAATGTTTGAGCATGCTTCAAGGACTGAAACCAGGTAAGGAATATATGTGTGCATGCTTCAAGGACTGAGTGCTTATTGGTCAGTCCCCACCATTACAACAGAATAACCAGCACTGTAACAGTTCCTGAGATCCTATTGTGAGAACTTCTAGAGTGGTTTACAAAGTCAATAAGAAATATAAAGGAACACCTGGAATCTGTAAGAATCAAAATTTGAAATGAACACAAAATTACAACCATGAGAATCCCTATCTCAGACAACATTCTTGGAAAAAACCTTAATAAAACAGTAGGCTTTCTGGGGAATAGAATGGCCCAGACCAAACAAAAATTTCAGAATAGAAAAAAAAAGCAGGAAAGCAAATTTTTGAAATGCCATAAACAACTGACATATCAAAAAACATAAGTTTGAATAACATAATGTTACTTAGCAAAGACGATGATAAAATATGACATATAGAAAAGTGAGGGAGATTACATCGTGTTCCCAAAATGCCTGTCCTGCAAATTGGAGTAGTGTGCATCACAGGAAAAGATAACGTTCAAAAGACATCAGAAGCTGTCCTTCTTTCTGCTCAAGAATAGAGGCAGGTATAGGATTAATTTGACATGCCAATTGACCAAGTATCAAAAATTTAACAAGATAAACATAACTTATAAAGCAAATATGAGTAAAAGATTAAACCATTCTATAAGAATGTGATACGATGGAGTTTGAAAGTTTCAAATGCCATCTCAAAGTCAGTAGTAGGACTTGAACTCAGATGATCCAGATGTGGGGGCCAGTTCTCTTTCCATTAGTATGCTCATTTGAAAAGGAAAAGCTGAACAAGAAGAAATGGAGGTCTAAAGGAAATGGTGAACAAAGAAATTATTCCTTGAAATTGGGCATCACACGTAAAATCGAATAAAAGGTTAGGATGCTGAGGAAGATTAAGTAATCCCTAAACATATACTCTTATCTGGTTCAGATGGAGACAGTTTTATAAAAATTAACTGGCAAGAGTAGAATCCAAGGAACTGTGTGAATATGTTGAGGGGATAGAAGAGGAACAGTGAAGGAATTTGAGAAGCCAAGGAATAAAATTCAACCGTTCTATACAAGACAAAATATAAGATTCTTTGTGCCACCTCTTTATAAAAAAAAAAAAAGACTAGACAGGACTTACTAGAAACAAAAATAAAGTTAACAATTATAGCCTTGAGTAATAATGGTTTGAATTCACCCATAAATGTGAGTGAGTTGCAAAAGGAATTAGAAAATAGAATCCAACAATTTACTGTCTGCAAGAAACATAATTAAATAATGAAAGTTAATATAAATTCAGTGATTAGGATAAAGTCTACTGTGAATCTAAGATGCTTTAACTAGAACTTATAAAGTAGAAGTTGCAACAATAATTTTGTTTGATATTGTAACATATATGGATCTGTCCAGAAAAACAAGCAAAAGCTATATTATTGTTAAAAATCACCACAGGATATGAATAGTATCATGATATATGCTAAATGACGTAGAAGTTAAGTTCTTAAAGGTAAACAAATTCTAGACCTAGATTATAGAGTTCAAAATTATTGGTGACTTTGATGTTTTTTTCTAATAAAACTATTACAAATCTACCGAAGAGATAAATAAGGAAGAAATTAAAGAATTGGAGACCATATTAGAAAAACTAGATTGAATAAACCTATGGAGACTAATAATAGGAATCTTAGAAAATACACATTTTCTCAGGTGCCTATGGAGCTTAAAAGAGATTATGTGCTGTGGCCTAAAGTAATAATAAAGGTGGAAAGGGAGAAACCTTCTATATTTTCTTAACAGATCATAATACAATTAAAAAAATTAAATCAATGAAGGAAACAGGAAAGAAAGTTTCAGATGTAAATTAAGACAAAAAATTCTTCAGTAATTAGAGAATAAATCATCGAAATAAACAAGTATTATGTTAAATAAAATGATAATAGTAAGAGAACCAAAATTTATGAAATGCATCTAAAATATTCCTTAGAGGAAAACATATATTCTTGAACACACATTAATAACGAGAAAAAGATAAGACTAATGACTTGAGCATGCAATTAAAAAGCTAGAAAAACAACCAATTAATAACCCACCAAAAGCACAGAAGTGATTTTGAAAATTAAATGGGACATAAACAGAATCAAAATAAAAACAATTAAAGTGGCAAAAAGTTTTTAAATGCTTTGAAAAATGTTTGAAAAATTAGCTAATTTAGTTTTTTTTTTTAAGAAGAAAAACAAACGACCAAAATAAAAAGAAGAGCAAAACCATAACCCCTAGAGAGGAAATAAAGATATAATCAATTAGTCAAACGAGTCTTAATGACCTGGATTCATGTCCTGGCCTTGCCTCTGACTCAAATGTGTGTGTGTGTGTGTGTGTGTGTGTGTGTGTATGTGTGTGTGTGTGTGTGTGTGTCTGTAAGTATGTGTATACACACACACACACACACTCCATAATGTAAGCTGCATAGAAGATGTAAGAATGTGTAGAAGTGATTTGATTTACTGTATTTGTATCCCTATGCCTATCCTGGAACATAATAGGTACTTAATGAATACTGATTGATTGATTGTCTAACCTTAGATAAAACATTTCTCCTCTCAAGCCCCAAGCAACTTTCTAAAATCAGCTGTAGATGATTTAGCAATTAGTTGATGAAGGTGGTTTCCATACCAGAGAGCTTCCCACACCCAGGAAACCAAAGTTCCAAACTCTGAAAAAGAACAGATAGGTAAAGGAAGATGAGGAAAAGAGAGGAGGTGAGAGGAAGGTAGCAAAAAAAAGAGAGAAGAAGACAGGAGAGCAAGGGGCAGGAGAAAGACAACAAAACTAAAACAAACAAAATTGATAAATTTATTAAAAAAAATACAAAATTTGAAATTAACAAGAAAAAAATTGCATTAAAATATATGCATATATAATGAAATTCAGACATTTAAAATCTATTATGAACTAATGTTAAACTGTAAGGTTAAGAGTCAATTCCAAATACATTAATAGTGAAAAGGGATAATTGCCCATAGAAATAATTTTTTTCTCCTGTTTGCCATTTTTTATTCCTTTAATTTCCCTTTATCACTAGAATTTCTGAAACTATATCAAATAGTAATGGCAAGAAGAGGCGCGTCCTTGCTTTACCCCAGTATTTACTGGGAAAAGTAATATCTCTCTTTTGCAAATAATGTTAGCATTTAAATTTAGGCATGTAATTTTATCATGTTAAAAAGAATCTGCACCAGAACTAATTGAGAGGATTAATAACTTCAAAAAAATTAACAGTATACAGAAAAATCCACAAACCTCATTAGAATCTCTGTATTTCAATAACAAAAAAATAGGAGGAAATGATAGACAATTCTTATTCAAAACAACTATGGAATGCACAAAATATTTAGGAGTCATTCTAACCATATATAGTTAAGACATATAGGATTATAAAACACTCTTTATAGAAATTAAGGGAGTCCAATAATTGGAGGCACATTCACTCCTTATGGTTGAATCACAATGTAATACAAATTAAAATATTATTTGTTAATTGGCAGATTTAGTCCTATACCAGTCAAGTAATCAATAGCTTAATTACTATAACTAGACAAAATAATAATAGAATCATTTGGAAAAACAAAAGGCCTAGAATCCCTAGGGAAATGGTGTGAGAAGGGAGTGGGAATGAAGAAAGAATAGCAGTTACAAACCTTAAACATGATTATAAAGCTGTACTCATCAAAACTGTTCGGTACTGGTTAAAAAGTGTTCAAAGTAGGTCGGTGGAAAAGAATAGATAAGCAAGTATCATAAATAATCAAACTCAGTAGCCCATGGTTCAGTAAATCCAAGAACATAAACTATTTGGTGAATTCTCTATTTGACAAGAACTGCTGGAAAAATTAGAAAGCAGTTTGGCAGAAAATAGATTTAGATCAGCAACTCATATCATAGAGCACAATAAATTCCAAATTGACATGTGACCTTAATATAAAAGGCAGAAGTATATATTAAAAAAAGCAAAGTAGAAAGAGGTGCTTTTCACAACTGTTCCTTGATATAGTGTCTATAACCAAACCATGGTTAAAAGGGATCATAAAAGAGAAAATATACAATTTTAACTCCATACAATTTTAAAAGCTTTTTACAAACAACAACAAAAATCAATGCAGTAAGAAAAAGAAGGAAAACTTTCCATGGTGGTAGAAAAAAGGGTTCGGGATCTTTGTGTCAAACCTAATTGCTCATGGCATTAAATTCCATCACACTTCCTAATTGTCAGCTTGTTTTCATCTTTCCAATGTTTTATTTATTACAAATATAGCTACTATGGATATTTTTGTACACATAGGTCTTTACTTGTTGTCATTACCTCCCTGGGATAGAAACTCAGTAGTGGTATTGCTTCGTCAATGGCGAGAAACAATTTTCTAACTTTTTTGATAACTTCAGGTTCTTTTCCATAAATAATGAGAAATATGGAGAAATAGAACATATGGAGAAAATTATGGAAAATTATGCAGAACCAAATATATATACAATGACTGTAACTACATAAAGGAAGATAATTTTAAAGAATTATAAAACTCAAACTAAAAACTATAGGCAACATTGATATTCACTTATGTAAAACTTAAAGCATTTACATGAGAGAGTATGTGAGATGATCAAGGACTAGTATCAGGTCCAAGAGAAATGAAGATAAGTCATAGTTCCCTAAAGACATGGAATTTGGGGCTCAAGGGAGAATAATTTGCCACTGTACCTAACTTCCATCCAGAGTGGCTATCAGGACTGCCTAAAAAATTCAGAGAAGGGTTCCTGTAGCCATCAGCATAGCATAATTTAAAGGGAACTAGGTGAAGCAAGTAAATGAAATGTTGGTCCTGGGATCAGGATCACCTGAGTTCACACTAGCAGTGTGATCCTAGGCAAATCATTTAATCTTTCTTGGCCTCAATTTTCTCAGCTGTAAAATGGGTATAATAATAAATAGCACCTACCTCTTATGGTTGTTCTGAGGATCAAAGAAAATGGTATTTGTGAAGTACTTAGCATGGTTCTTGGACAGGTGCTTAATAAATGTTTGTTTTCCTCCTTCTTTAGAATAAGGCAAAACAAATTTGCTCAACAATCAACCCAAGGAATTAAGTATTATATGATAGTACCCCTTATAGTACATAACTGAAAGTCCACTTTTTTAGGGAATTAAAATAAGACACCAAAGTCTCTAATACATTATTTACACTTTCCTACCTATTTGGAGGTAAAGGGGAAAAAATTGAAAGCATTAGAGTTTAAAATAAAGGACAGGGCTAGCTCATGGCAACGTACATGAGCTAGCTCTGTCCTTTCCCAGTTCTACCCTCCTATGCAATTAATTCTCTGGTGACTTCCCACATGCTTTCTGAGTTGCCATTTGATGTCAAAGATAGGGCATCAGGTGCAGGAGCTGCCCCTTTAAATTCTTGGTGTTTGCTGGTTGGTGTCACAACCTTAACATTGTTTAAAAAAAACTGTTAGTATTAACATTGATAGAACAGCATGCGGGTTGAAGCCTTGGGCAAGTTGCCAATAACAGCCCCAACCAAATGAAATCCTATTGTACATTGCCAACCTATTTGTACTCTAATGAGAGCCAGCATTGTATTATTTCAGGGAATCCATAAGTTGCTGGTGTTTATTGCTCATCTATCACCTCACAGTTGTCATATGATTAAGTTACTCGTGCCTCCCTTGAAATCATCATAACTCTGACATTTGATGTCCCTTCCTTTGTTAAAAGAAACCCAATGTGTTAGATATGTTTAATCTCAACACCGAATATATTAGCTCCTGATATTTATATGTGAATTCATTTCAGCGAATTTAACAAGTGACTTAGGTACTACCCATGGGTTTTAAGTTTGTCAAATAAACCTTTATTTTTTTATTTTTTTTAGGGTTATCACCGGCCCAATCACTATATTGCCACACAAGGTAAGTTAATCACAGTCTTGATGTCTTTTTCTAGTTGTGTAACTTATTTCTTATTTCTTTCCCTCTAGGCAGTGGATAAACTTAATTATAAAATTGTTTGTTGCATTATAATCATTAATTTGTTTTCTTGTTGTAAATACCTTGGATTAGAAAATTTAGTTATATTTGAAGATCCTTAGAAGAGAGACTTTCTGTATATTTCATATATACTTTATACCAAGCCTCAGAGCAACCCATCTATAATTTATAACCTTAGAGAATTCCCTGAAGCTCAGGGAGATTAAGGAGCATATGTTCATTGTCACACCATTACTAAATGTCACAGACAGAGTTTGAACCCAGGCCTTTCAGACTTCAACGCTCTGTAATGCCATTTTGTCTCTCTGATTTCTTTAGTGCATTAAAACTTATGCTTTAGGTTTTTCATTTTTGCAAAAAGCTCTCTACTGCTTTTTATTAATAATGATTAGCTACTAATAATTTCTATCATCAGAAAACTAGCTGTTTACTTGGAAAAGAAAATATCTTAAATACCCCTAGCAGTAGACACTGGAGAATATAATAGGTAGCATAGAGAATTAGTCTGGAGACTCAAGAAATGACTTTTGTTCAGCTTTAATTTAAGCCTTTATGTAGTATAAAGTCACATAGTTATAAAAAGGCAGTGTGATACATAGGAGAGAGTATTCTGGAGTCAGAGGATCTGGATTCAAATTCCACCTCTGATGCTTAGTGCCTGTATGACCTTGAGTAAATCACTTAACCACCGTGGTCCTTAGTTTTCACATCTGTGAAAGGATGGAGTTGGAATAGATAACATTGGAGGTCCCTTCCAGCTCTAGATTTAAGATTCTTTGATTCAGAGACATCCAGTAGTCCACCCTCATATTCATGGTATATCAGGAGAAAGCAAAGTAAGACCCCAGCAGATTGGGGGGACCTTCAGTGATGAGTTTGTGGGAGGACATGGACAAGAATCACCCAAAATGAGCAGCCACGGATGGGCTGCTGTAAGGCGCATGGTCTTAGAGCATCATTAGAGGGGACATCCATGTCAGAGATCCCACGTCTGTTTGAGTATTGTCAGAGTATTTATTATAATATCATGAAAATATAATGACTGATTCCTCACTGCTGGGTGGCAGTCTCCTTTTTACTCTTTCATATTTACCACATTTATTCTAGACCTCCTCTTATCAAGCCTCTAACCCTACCACTTTTTTCAGTATTCCCCCAGATGGCCTTGACCCCTTAAAGTACTTTAGTGAAAATAGTAAGTTCAACCAATATGTACTCCCTCAGCCGCCTTCCTCCAAACTTCTGTCTTCACTCATTCTCTACAGTCTCAGAGTATGAAATGGCCATTGTTACCAAAACTTACCCTTCCACTATTACTCATAGTCTTTTACCCCTCTCATATCCTACCTCTCATATCCTATCTCAGTCATCCCCCTTTTCTCTTTTTCTCAACGGCTTTCTTTTCCTAAGCCAACAACAGATCCTCCTAGGGGGACAAAATCACAGCCAAATCTTCCTTTTACCCTGCTAACCAGATAAGCCATAGAAATATCATAATTTATTATGCTAGGTAGACAGTCTTCTGTGTGAAGTGGATCATTGGTGGAAACATCAAATCAATGAGAGTCTATTGGAGTATCAGAGTAAGGATATCCTCTAGAAAAGTCATCTAGAGGAAGGTTTAAGCTGAGGGTGCAAGCCAAAGGTAGATGAGTCAGTCAATAAATGTTTATTAAGTGATTACTCTGTTCCAAATTCTATGCTCAGTGCTAGAAGTACAAATAAAAAAATAAAAAGATAGTGTCTGCCCTCAAGGAGACTCTATTCAAATGGAGGAAGATAGCACATAAAATTAAGGTGAGAAAGGGAAGCTGGGAAAGGGAATGAGAGGGTTGTTAGAAGAAGTCTAGAATATAACCTAGAGAGAAACGAGACCTATGCTGACCTGGGCACTCTCCTTAACTGGCACATGTCCACTCTGTGAATTCCAGGACTGAGAGAGGCTTCAAGATGAAGAACTAGGATATGGTAGAGGAGGTCTAGAGTACAGCCTGGAGAGGAGAGGAATGAGTCTTCCCAAAGTAGAAAGATTTCAACTTTGGCTTTTGGTGATGGAGTGTGTGTCTGTTCATTTCATAAGCTAAGGACTAGCTTAACAAAGTGTGGGAGAGCCTCATCTTTGAAATGACTGGCCACCAGTTAATGAATTTTTCAGCCACATGAAGCATGAAGGCATATTCACATGAGTTCAGCATCAGTGCAGAGGGTATTCATACAGATGAAATCACAGCTCCATGACCATTTTTATTAGTTCCAAAAAACTTTCCACTTTATTTCTCCTGAGCTATTTATTCATAGGCACAACTCCTTATATTGCTTATTTTATTTTTGATCAAGATGCCAGATGCAAAGGAAAACAAGAATCTTATCAATGGTTAATTGTCGTAGTAAGTGACTTGATGAATATTGCAATCCTGAAACCATAAAGCATTCTATGTTTTTCCACATGCAAAGAACACAGATTAAATAAGAAAACATTTGTGACAATATGTGTTCTAGGAAAAAAATAAGATAAGAAGGTCACTCTTTCCACATGGCTTCTAGAACCTGGGTAGTTTTCCTTCCTAATAAATATAACACTATGCAGTATAGAAGATTGAGGAAAAACAGTCTAGACAGTCTGCCTAGTTAAATTCTTTTCTCAAACTTGCTTCACTTTAGAATAAGAAGCAGCATATGAGAAAAGGTCATAGTTTAACATTTTCCTAAGGTAAATATTTCTATTGTGGTTCTTAAAAGATGTACAACATTCCACAAGAAATCACTAGGGAAAAACTAAGGTCTAACATTTTCACAGGAGAGGGGGAAGTTAAGAGATAGAAAAAAAATGTTTATGAAAGTTCAATATGCATTTGGCTTTGAGTCTGTCTTTTTGGAGGTGGAGAAGAGTTGGATTTGAGCATCCAAATCTGCTTCTTGCCAATTTGGATGTGTTATCTAGCTTCTAAACTTCTAGCCAGAGCTCTCGATCCAAGGGCCCTACTCATCCTATTCAATGACTTTAACAGAGTATAGTCTGAGCAATTCCATAGCCCTGGCAGAACACTTGGAAAACTAAGCTCTAGCTAATTTCCAGTAAAATTCTTGAAAGCATTTTAAAGGACAGAGATGATTTCACTCCTCTCTTTTGATGTGTAACTTTGGATTTGCCTCCCTCACAATCATTGTGTTGAAAGGAGCTCCCAGGTGCAGCTCAATCATCTAATTTTGTTTAAACACATTCACTTCTCCTAAAGATGATCAGCTTTAGATGCGAAGTCACAATTAAAGTAAAACTTTACTCATTTGGACTAAAATTGCAGTCTTTACTGTAAATTTCAAGTTGACAAATTTTAAAAAGTGAACCGCTTTCACTATTTTGAAATAGACGGTGATGATATATGTTTTGTGAAATAGGAGACCCTAAGAAACCTGATGCAATAAATAGGTATTGATCTTTCAAATGAGCATGATCATTATTTCTCTGAAAAGTTTGTTCCATCAAACACATATTGCTCTGTGTTTAACACCTCACTTGAAGTCAATGTTTGGCATATCATTGAACAAAATAATCTGTATAGTCACATCGTTCATGGAGTCTTGCATAGTTTTGATACATAACTAAGAAATCCCTTATCTAAGAGTGTCTTCATGACTGCTGCTTGCTTTACTGAGTCAGATGCTTTCTTAAAATCAATAAATGGTAAATACAATGACATCTGATATTTTTCCGTTTATTAGTTGTTTGGTTGTGAAGATGTACTTCCCTGTAGAACACTTCCTACCTGTTCCTTTCTCATTACTTTTTCATCAAGGATGCCCTCATTTCATGCATAGACAAAGGTTTTATGAAAGTAGGAATTCAGACTCATGGGATAGTAATTCTGCACTGATGTCTTTTTTAAGTTAAGGAGGGGGGCTAGGAGTAATGCAGTGGGAAGATTTGAAATGTCTTGCAAAATCACCTTGGAATGCTTTTAAAGTTGTCACCTCAAGCACAGACATCTTTATACACAGTCATTCTGTCTAACTTCATCATAAGTGATATTGTCATTTCCTCACACATCAGCTAATCAAGCACATATTTATCAAGAACCTACTTTGTGCCAGGCACTGGAATTAGAAAGGCAAGAATCAGACACTGAGGTTAAGGAACTTACATTCTACTTGGGAAAGGGCAATGTATATACATATAAATACATACAGAGTAATCATACAGAATTATTATATACACATAACATATATATGAGATGGTGATTCCGTGGACAGAAGCAGATAGGTAGACCAGTAGACAGAACTCTGTGCTTAGAGTCAGGAAAACCAGAGTTCAAATCTTGCCTCTGATAATTACTGTGTGACCCTGGACAAGTCACTTAAGGCTCTGTGTCCTGATCTGTAAATTGAGAAAGTTAGATTCAGTGGTCTCTATGGTCCTTTCCACTTCTAAATGTATAATCCTCTGTCCTTATTGTTAAAAATAAATCACCATAAAAATTTTCACAGACGTGATCCAGATCTCCTAGTTGCATTTCTAGTTGATTATTCCTAAAATAGTATAGCTTAACTAGATCTCATTTGAAGCTCTCTGGAGAGTTTTTTTTTTTTTTTTCAATGGCTTTTACTGTTAAGTTGTGCTGGTACCCGTGAGATGTCAAGGGGCCTAAAGGAAGACCCTCACTGTGTGAGATAGACCCTTTTTAGAAGAGTTATTGGAGGATGTGGAAAAGAACCCCCCAAGATGAGGAGCTGTGAGATATCCATGCAGATAGTAGTATTAGAGAGATTGTGCATATTGATGAGAAATAACACACTTCCGTTGAAATGAGACCACATGGCTCATAATATCCTTTCCATAGTGACAAACAGGGGTGTTCTCTTGTCACTTGTGGCATCCATGACTTCACTTAATAAGATTTTCTCACACAATCACTTCTCTATTTAAAAAACCTATCATGCCTGTGAGCCACCTTGCCAATTAAATAATGTATAAATTCCTGATCCTGGCATTCAAGGTCTTCCATAGTCTGGCTGCAACTTATCTTTTCAGTCTCATTTCATGCTACTTCTCTTTACATGTCCTATGATCTGAACAAACTGGACAATTCTCCATTTCTAGTTGTCATCTGGCCCTCTCGTCTCTCAGTGCCTTTTCTCATGTTATCCCCTTGGCCTCCAATGTACTTCTCCCACTATGCCTTCCATCTGCAACTGTTAAAGTTCCTTTCCTTCGTTGAAGACCCTACTAAGATGCTACTTGTTTTAGAAAGCTTTCTATGGCTCCCTCTGGCAGGTGACAATGATCTCTCCCACTTTAGATTTCTCATAGTAGTTTGCCTAGATCTTGCCTTTTTATTTCACTTATTGTCATATTTTTCATAATTATTTCTGTATATGACTTCCCTCCTTCCCTCCCCACCATTTGACTATAAATGTATTACAAACATGGCCAAAGGATCTGTCTAGGTATTCATAATGTTTAGTGCCTTGTACTTTGCAGGAATTTAATAGATGTTTGTTGACTTGCATTGGAT
Source organism: Vombatus ursinus (assembly GCF_900497805.2). Taxonomy (NCBI): domain Eukaryota; kingdom Metazoa; phylum Chordata; class Mammalia; order Diprotodontia; family Vombatidae; genus Vombatus; species Vombatus ursinus. The sequence goes on from NW_020955033.1 coordinate 35,531,638, forward strand.
TGAATTAAGTTGGGTTGAAATTAAGAAACAAGCATTTATTAAGCACCTACTGTGCACCACACCCTGGTAAACTGTTTCAGCAGATGGGTTAAACTGGGTTGAAGGGGGTAAGTTAAGGGGATGTCTACCCCAAGCATGTGAAGACTTCCCCTAGCAGAATGGGCGTCTAAGAACAGTTTGTTCAAATGTCTACAAAAGTGGTTGAAACAAGTACTGTGGAGTGCTTAGAGCTTGGTTAGACATTGAAGATGCCAAGGTCATCCAGTGCCTCCTGGGGCATCAGCAGTCATCTTGACTTTTGTCCTGCCACTAGACTTCAGTGACTCAGAAAGAGAATAAGGCTGAAGACTTTGCCCAACTCTGTCCCACTTAAACAGAAATCAAGACATCACCTATGATGTCATTGGTCCTCTTTGAAAATGAATATTAGGGGCAGGTAGGTGGCGCAGTGGATAGAGCACCGGCCCTGAAGTCAGGAGGACCTGAGTTCAAATCTGGCCTCAAACCAAACACTTGTCACGTACTAGGTGTGTGACATTGGGCAAGTCACTTAACCCCTATTGCCTCACCAAAAAAAAAAAAAAATGAATATCAAAAACAAAACAACAACAACAACAATAAAATTGTGTGCAAGGCACTGAGCTAAGTGTTGGGGATACAAAGAAAGGTAAAAACAGTCCCTGTCCTCAAGAAGCTCGTAATCTAATGAAGGAGACAACATAAAAACGAGTATGTACAAACAAGATACATTCAGGAAAAATCAGAGATAATCAAACAGGAGGAAGATACTAGCATTAAGAAGACTGGGGGAGAGGCTTCAGAAGGTGGGATTTCAACTGAGACTTGAAGGAACACCAGGAAAACCAGGAAGTATTTAGTGACTAAGGTAGTTTTTGGCATCTTTGAAATTCCTTATTGTGACAACTGTTCTGCTTCAGCCAAACTTTTCTCAGGAGTCACTTTTATTCATTTCCTATTTTTTATAGTTGACAGCCAGCTCATAAAAACATATAAGTTGAATTATCACAGAGTTCAAACTAGTGGAATCCAAATTAATGAGGTATTCTTGGACAAAATGAATTTTCTAGCTCCTAAAATTCCTGATAGCAAACATGATATTCTTTCAACTACTTCTCCTTTCCCCTACGTCCCTCTCCTCATGCACAGAGATTATTCTTTGAAGAGAAATGTCATTAAGAGAAGTCACATCGAAGTCTCTGTGGAGTTAGTTTGATTGATATTTGTTTGTTCTGGTAGTCTTCATCAGCTGCATTCAACACATCAAATGCTAATGAGGAAATATAATTGTATGCAGCTTAAAAATGGCAAATGTAATCAGTTTGTAATAGGCTACCAATCTCCCTTTAACCGAGCTTGGAGTTGCATAATTACCTGTTTATTAGAATATTGTTGTTTTTCCAGTGTCTCATAGTTTGCTCCTGACTCATACTTTCCAATTTAGAATCATGCATATCACTACTGAATATCACAGAGTGCTTATTGTTGTTGTTGTTTTCTGCAAGTGGCAGAAAATGGGAATTTTTAAAAATTTAACATGGAATCAAAAGACTGTATATCCATTTGGGAAAATAAATTTGGAACCATGTTGTTCTGATTAGAAAATTAGTCTCTCTTTTCTGTTATGTGCCTCATGCATAATATGCATAATATGCCCAGTGGCCTGGGCGTGCCATTAATGAAGAATCCTGATAATCTGCCATTATTGGCACTGACAGCTAGAATATGCTCATGGGTCACCTTTATAAAAAAAGAATCTATTCTTAGAGCTCAATATAATGGGCAGTAGAAGTACTAGTAAGCAGAAGCAATCTTAAAACTTTTCCTTGTTTTCTTTCTGCAATGCTATGTTTTTAAAGCCTATTCGCAACGGAAACTGGAGGCCTACGTGGACTGCCCAATATAATGACAACCAGTTTTATCTCAGGATTTGGAAATAGAATGATTTTCAACAAACTTCTTAAATGCTGAGCAAAAGTGGTGAATTGTTCCGACCTTGTTTCTTTTTTCTTTTCTAATGGTACTGATTTTTTCCACCAGTAACAGACTCTGACCTTTGACAATGATGGTAATGTTTCTGTAAATTGAGTTGACCGCATGTAAGCCAGATTTGATGATTTTTAATGTGTTCTTCCTGTCTCTTCTCTCTGTTTAATTGTTTTCTGTTGTCTGGCTTATATACTGGTGACTTGGTATTAACCTCATCACATCTGACTGTCTAGGCAGGATTAAAAATGTTATAATTAAGATTTCCTTATTCAGAAAATCAATGACTATAAAATTGGTGGAGAGAAAGGAAGCCAAGGCAGGGGGTAGGCATGGTGTAGAAATCATGTATATTCTTGTGAAACTAGAATGGGTACTACCACATTGTTGTGGCTTAGGGAGTAGTGTTCATTTTAATGGATAAATTCCCAAAGAGCTTGGCAACATTTCGTTATGAACAATACCTGTTTTTTCTAAATCTTTACAGCTTACGAAGTGTTTTCCCATATGTTAGCTCTTTTGCTCCTCATCAAGACCCTTTGATGTAGATGGAGTATTTTATCTCCTGTTCTGTAAGAGGGGCAGGGCTTTATCAGATACTGCTGTCCTCTGTGTAATTTATGTTCTAGTCCAACTAGATTGTTTTCTATCCCCTAAATGCATGCCTTATACTTTCCTTTCACAGTGGCTTTGATGAAGCTCTTCCATATGCCTAATATGCCCTCCCTCCTCTTACCTGTTGAATTCCTACCATATTTTAAAACTGACTCAAATATCACCTCCCTCCATGATGTTCTCACTGATTTCTTCAGTTGGTAATAACCCCATACATACACACACATACTCCCACAACAACCTAGGCCATAAGCCACAAATAACACTATTTTGTCCCTCTGTAGCAGCTGATATTTAATAAAAGTCATACTGAGTCAGTTCTCTGAGTAAGATATTCTCTAATAGCAGGGGCATGCAACCTGGTAACAAAGGGTCTTATTGGCTAACCTCCATTTGTGCTGAAAGACCCAAAGGGAGAACCAAGAATCTTTAATATCTAGGTGTGTCTTCTTTCTGATTGGCCTAATGGTACATCATTTAGACTGCCCCTGGCAAATATAAGACCACCCTGATTGGTGGACATTTTAATGAGGAGGTGGTCTAAGAATTCTCATCTCCATTACTTCATCATTGTGGGCGAAGGTTAGGAAAAAGCAAGGATATCCCCTGGGGTGGCAAAGGGCCCTGCCCAAGCTAATTAATGAACAGGTGCCTTAAAGGCTGGAAGTAATTACCTTATTCTAATACCCCCTTCAGGAAAATAAAACAAAAGAAAAACAAAAAACTACCTGACCTTCAGAGGTTGGGATCTGAGGAAATGGATGCTTCACATAATAAATAACACAATCCAACATTAATTTTCCTCACCTCTTCTGTACCTTTTATATGATGCACATATCATATATTATTGCGTATTATAGGTAATGATGTATGCATATTTCACCAATAGACTATAAGTTCCACAAAAGCAAAGAACAAGTCTCATCTAAATTTTGTATCTCATCTAGCACCTCTCCCAGTACTCTGCTCATAGTAGATCCTTAGCAAATCTTTATTTAATTGAATGCTTGAAGACCAATTTTACTAATTTACCTAAAGTTGCATGCCCAAGATGTGGCCACGGTGGTAATAAAATCTGAGTCTTCTGACTCATTGGCCAGTTCTACTATACCACATCCCTCTCAATCATAGGCTTTAGGATTTGGTTTTGGTTTTTGGCTTGGTTTTTTTTTTTTTAAATCATATTTATGATCTGTCCTTCTCACTGCCCCTTATCATAAATGAAAGAAAGAAAGAAAAGATATGAAACAAAAATTCTTCATCATAAACATGCACCATTCAACAAAACCAAATTCACACATTGGCCGTGCCAAAAAATGTATGTCTCTTTCTCTGCATTTTAAATTCATCACCTTTCTGGGAGGAAGCGAGTGGCGTGTTTGATCCTCAGTTCTTTGGATTCATGGTTTATCATTGCATTGATCTGAGATCTTTCAGAGTTGTTTTTATTTTTAAGGTGGTTGTCATTATATAAATTGTTGTAGTTCTTTTATTCTGCATTGTTTCATAAAGATCTTCCTAGTTTCTTCTGAAATTGTCCATTTCATCATTTCTTAGGATGAAATTTTCCATTTCATTCATCTACCATAATTGGTTTAGCCATTCCCAAATAGTGCACTCTTGATTTACAATTTTTGGCTAACATGGAAAGAGTTGCTATGTATATTGTTGTACACAAAGGTCTTTTTCCTCTTTCTTTGAGGTATAGGCATTATAGTCTTTACTTTTGTGGAAAGAATGAAAAAGACATTTCAAGTAAGAGGAGCAAAATATGGGTTAAGGTAAATAGATCTAACAAGAACAGTTTTTTGTTGTTGTTTAGTCTTTTTCAGTCATGTCCAACTCTTCATGACCTCATTTAGGATTTTCTTGGTAAAGATACTGGAATGACTTGCCCAGGGTCGCTCAGCCAGTAAATGTCTGAGGCTGGATTTGAACTCAAGTCTTCCTGACTCCGACCCAGCACTCAATACACTATGCCACCTACTTGCCCATAAACTGGAACATTGTTTCATGGTAAAATAAGGAAAGAACAAGTAGATGAAGGGCCTTAAATATTGGACTGAGGAGCTTAACTTGTCATGAAAGCCATGGAGACCTATTTGGTTTTTTTCTTCAAGAGAGCGATGTGATGGAAAATGTTACATTTTAGGAAGACAAATTGGGTAGCAATGAGCAGGAGAAGCAGAAGAAGGGTAATAAGCAAAGACACCAGCAGTTAAGAGGCCTTTGTAAAAATTTAGGGGAGAGATGATAGGGGCTAAGTGGCAAGAGGAGGAAATGACCACAGATGTAGAATTTGCTTCATACTCACTGCCATATAACATACCAAATATACTTAATGAAGTGAAATGGAAGTCTATGACATCTTTAGAAAAACTATATATTTTTATCATTGCTTTTTCTTCCCAACTTTTAAAATTCAATTTAACTTTCATTAAGCATGTACTTTGTGTATTTTTTTAATCCCAAAAAGAGGCAAGCTGTCTTTGTCTTTAGTGTTATTTTGGGTTACTGTGGCACCTTCTTTAAGTCAAGACAAATTCCACATGGGGTATCTAATGTATCCTCTTAACACCCTTCAAAAATAGATATTACTTTGCCCATTTTATAACCAAGACACACAGATCCTTAGTAAACTGCCTATCATTCACACGGTTGAGTGTTAATGGGTAACTTTTTCATTTGCCAAGTTCCAGCCCCAAGAACATATCCCACTAGTACATGCTGTGTCTCACTGGAACACAAAGCCAAAATAATCAGCCTTCTGTGAGACAACCACAATATCTAAGAGTCTCATCTAGAATTTCCCGGGATATGTAATGTACACATATTTTTCTCTCTGAAAAAGTATTAAGAGTTTGCGTTTACTCCTTTAACTATAGCTTATACTTTGCACTTCTCTATCATTAATTCAATATTCTCAGAGATGCCAAACAAAACTGAAGCCAGTGCAATTTTTGATAAGCACGGGTGGTTCCTAATGTCCTATTAGGAGCAAGTTGCTGTTCTGAGCCTCTACATTCATATAAGCTATTTGCACTATTTTTTTTTTTGTCAGACTGGATTGATTTTTTTTTCATAAGCCTGAGTAATTTTTTTTCATTTTAAGCATTTCTGGGAAGAACAGGCATTTGAGTGATGAAATGGTATATTGATTGCTTCTAAATATACACAGTAAATTTATCAACCCCCCATAATGATTCACCAGCCTAGGCTCTCCTTTTAAAGTTTATGCTGTTAGTGTTTCCATCAGTATCATATGTATTAGTATGTACAAAGTACAAGTTGGTCCTCATCTTACAGGAGAAAGTGAAAAGGCTGGAGAAATTTACTTTACTCCCCAGGTTATAAGGAAGAATAAAATGTTTCTTGTTATTATAGAATGAGTGCTTCAAGGAGGAAACAAAAGAGAAAGGCGGATGTGAAGAAATAGAGGTGAATTATCACTTATGTCAGGAAGATGGATGGTAGAAAAATGGTGCAGAAAAGGAAGGGAAATGATCTCGCTGAGCATGTAGGGCTTTATAATGGGTGTGAGACCCCTTCTTTAGGAGGAGGAGAGGTGGAAGTTGGACCATCTGTGGAAGGAGTAATTTCTTGTGTTTCAAAGAATGAAGATGTAGATTCTTGAGTGCAATTAGTTGAGAGACGATCCATTTGAGAGAAAGAAGAAAATCTTTATGGTTGATGAGTCCCCACTGAGGGCACTGATGCAGCTATCTTGTTGGCCTGTCATAAACAACAGAGAGGTCAGCCATCTTCCTAGGCATGTATGTGTAATATGAAAAAGAGATTGGCCAAAATTGTCCAACCTGACAACCACTGCCCAGTCTTGGTCATTCATATGAAGACAAATGATATAAGATGAAACCAGGAAAATATTTCTGGGGATTATAAAGTCATGGGAAAATGACTAAAGCTCTTAGAGACCCAAGTGGTGTTTTCATCACTACTACAGGTTAACACCACATGATTGAAAAGGGAAAGCCAGATATGAGAAGTGAATAGCTTGACTGAGAGGATGATGTATGAGAATGGAATTTGAATTTCTGACCCATTGCTAAAAATATAGTAATGACTTTCTGATTTTGATGTGAGGAGCAGGTGAATGAAAGAAGCTGCAGAAATAAGAGGAGGGAAATATGAAGAAGGAGATTTAAAGGATTTGGGAATTCTGAAGAAAGACAATTTAGAGGAGGAAAAAATAGGGGCTGGTTTGGGAGGATTTTAGCCTAAGGAGAAGGAGAAAGAAAAGAACTCAAGGTGAAGAAGAAAGACAAGTAATCAAGAGAATCATGAGTCAAAGGACCAGGAGAAAGAGAAGGGTTTGAGTTATAGGAAAAGGAAAAAGAGATGAATGACATAGCAAATTGCCTTACCTGCCAAACACAGGACTTTGTATTTGATCCAGAAGGGTAACAGGGGGCTCTTGAGTTTACTGAGTAGGTACAAAATAGCTAACAACTCAAGAAATCTCCAGGTGAATTGGTCAAAAGAGCTATTAGCAAGAATAGTAAAGGCCTGAGGATCATACTTCTGAAAAGTATAAAGAGCAAAGAGAATTTTCAGGAACTTGTATAGATTGTACGGTAACCAAGTAATTGCCATGACCAAATAATTGTTATACAGTCAATCCTCAGCTTTCATGGGGGAAATATTCCTAAGTAAATGATGTGAAAATCAAAAGCACAAATATTGATACCTTGAACCTGAGTTCAATAGGGGGTTAGGTTCCCATGACCACCCAAGACTATAATCTCTCATTAGAGATGACCAAAAATACACTTTTCTGCATATAATTTTTATAACAAAATGTTAGTTCTGATATATGTACTTTTCCTAACACAGTAAAAATGAAATAACCCACAAAATGCAATATAAAAATAAAATTGGTAATATGCAACATATTTTTCCTTGCTATTACTTCCCTATTATTCTGTGACCTTTTTCACCAAACATTGATTTCAAGCAATATTCACTTTTCATAACACATGCAATCTACAGTACCACAAATAAAATTAAGCAAATAAAATTCTTAAAACTAAAACATTTTTAACTTGAATCTTACCTTCCACTGTGTGAGATGGTGGTGTGAGGCCATTGTATTGTACAGTATACTGCTGTAAACCTCTCTACCTTGGCCTCCCACTGAAAACCAATGGAGAGATTGGTGGGACTTTAGTTGCTGCTGTCAAAAGATGATAAAACTGGTGAGGTCTTGACGTTCCCTTACAGCCTGAAGGACTTACACTACAGTTTAGGGGCATAAGTGGAGCACAAAACTTGAGTTTTAAAGGCAAACAATGAAAATATGCAATGAATGTATGGGGAGCCTTTAACAAGACCAGTGAAGTGCCTGATAGGATACTTGTGGGAATGGTGCCTGTCATTCTTTTCTCTACTTCATTTAGTCATAAATGTGCATGGTTGCCAACACAAAAGTGAAAATGATGATACTAATAAGTCTCCCCAAAACACTTCCCTGCTATCCAAGTTATCAAAGAGAAGGGAGTATTTGTTTCTTAAAGATAGACTTAAATGTGAAAGGAGGGGGAAAAAAGATCCAAAGAGGAAAAGGGGAATCTTGAGGTTAGAGGTAGAAAAATGAGGTTAGGAGGTTAGAGAGTATGTGTATGTGTGTGTGTGTGTGTGTGTGTGTGTGTGTGTGTGTGTGTGTACATGTATGTGTGTATGTATACACATATATACACACATATACACACATACATACACAAAAATACATACGTACATATGTACACACAGGATTTGACAGAAAACCTCCCAAGATTAATCATACTCAGTGACTACTATGCCCTTCTGGTGGTTTCATAAGAACATATGGCTGAAAATATAGGGATGAGCAGATCTTGGCCAATGAGAAGTACTTCTCACAAAGTTTGGTTAGAATATGTTTGCCTAGAATATTTTAAATCTAATTAAGAGGCATTGTAACTGAAAAGGAATGGGATGGGAGAACACTGCCTGTGAATATTTGCCAAATGATATACAATAAAGAGTAGACACAATGTAGAGAAACTCAGAGATTCACAGGAAACAAAAGCGAGACAACAATAAAACCTACGTCTTCACATATTTTTAAAAATGCATAATCCATTCTTCACTCCAGCTCTCTTTTAATTCCTCACCCATAGATTTGGCCACAATATTCCTCATTATAGCCATATCCTATTGGCCAATCTATATGTGGTTGTGCCTCCTGCACTCAATCCTGTTATTTATGGAATCAGGACCAAGCAAATCTGGGAATGTCTTATTCAAATCTTCATCAGGAAATATTAATGTTAAATGAAGAAATCTACACTATTCTATTCTGCTTTTTTTTCTGGGAAAACACCTTTTGTAGAGGGACAGAGTATTGTGCTATTTATAATAGTGAAAAATAATCTCACAGTTAATAAGAAACCAAATTCTCAGATACAACTCAATTAAAAAAATAAAAATATAGAGATTAAAAAATGTGTAATCCATCGATAACAAGAAAGTTATACTAGAATCCTAAAATAGAAGGCTAATTGGACCTTGGTGTGGTGAGTCACATGAATGGAATATGGCACAGGAAAGGTATTATTTGATTCATTTATTCAAATAGAATAGAATACATTAAAGGAGAAGAGATAGTGCAGAATAACATTGTTTATTAAAGAAGGATCAGAATTTGAGAATACCTTAAAGGACCAAGCTGTGTTAGTGGACACGTTGCTTTTTATTTCTTTTATCTAAAAAAACAAAGAAGATAGAGATTGGATAAAATTTTTATTTCAAAGAAAATTATTTTTAAAATGTGCCACATGAAATGCTTAGACACCTTGTAGTCTTAAGGAGCTATACTTCTTTACTTGAAGATCAGTGGAAGGAAAAACAGAAGTCATTACAGTATTCTACAGGCCACCCAAATATAAAGGGCAAAGAGATGAGGAATTTAGGAAACAAATTAAAAATCTGGCATGAAAGCATGATATTGTAATAATAGGTGACTTCAACCATCTTGATGTTTATTGGTATTCTCTTTCCCTAAAACAGAGTAACTAATACATTTATGACTTGTCTTAATGATAATTGTAGCCATCAAAAGGTAAAAAGGAATGACAAGGGCAATTACAAATATGTACAAATCTGCTGATGTCACAACTTTACATATGTATGTATGTATTTGTGTGTATGTATGTGTATATATACACATATACATATATAGATATAGATATAGATATAGATATACACACACACATACAATCCTATACAGTATAGGGATTGACTAGAATTTAGTGAGCCAGGAAGTGATGTTCTCAAACCTGTGCTTTGTGAATTTCCCTTTGTCAACTGTGAAGAGAATGGATGAGAATGGGGACACACTAATGTAAAAAAAGACAATTAGGATTGGGGGCAAATGATTATTCAATTCTATCATTTATGATAGCTAACAAGAAAGTTGTTCGTAGTCTGACATGCATCCATGATTAGAGACAGCAGATTTCAAAGGGCATAGAGAAAAGATAGATATGATCTTAGCATATACCTTTAAGGGGAAGTTGGCCCAAGGGAACTGGGACAATCTCAAGGACAAAATTTTGAAGACACAAGTAGAAATGATTACAATGAAGAGGAAAAAAAGAGGCAAAGGTGGACCAACAGAGTCAAATAGTTAAAAGGCATAGAATAAAAAGCAAGTAACTGAGAGTGAATGCAGAAGAGTAGCCCAGTGCTTTAAAAATTGTGTTAGGAGTTTGAAAAAAAGGCCAGAATGAGTTTAGGTTGGTGAGATAAGCTTAGTTTTAAAGAAAGGGAGATAGTATTTTTAGTTTTATTAAGAATGAGAAAAAATTTAAAGGAAGACTAGGATCAGTGCTTTAGATGGAACAGGATGGTAACCGACAATGATAAAAGGACCAAACTATTTAACTTCTAGTTTGCTTCTTTCTCTTCTAAGGGGAATGAGTTGGAAGCCTAGAACAAAAACATTAACAGGGATTGGACAACCAAAATAAGTGAGCAGATGGTCAATCAATATCCAGCTTCCCTTATTGATTGCAAGTCACCAGGCCTAAATACAATACATCTTAGGGGAGTGAATTGATCAATTGAATCACTGATCATTTAAAGATTTTGGAGAAACAGAAAGTTGCATAAAAGCCTGAAGTAGGGAAAATATTCTAGTTTTCAGAAAGCAAATGTGGAGTTTGTATACAGTAGGTGAGAGAACTTGATTTCTAAAGAGGGTGGTTTCTGAGCACTTTAAAAGGGAAATAGTAATCATGAAAAGTCAATGTGTTCTCATCTAGGACAGGTCATGCCAAACTAAATTGATTCTTTTATGGAAAGAGTAATTAAACTGGTAGATCAGAGGAATGGTGTGGGCATAACTTAGATTTTAGCAAAACATTTGACAAACTCTTTCCTGATATAGATTAAATGGAGAAATATGGGAGAAATGATGATGTCTTGAGGTGGATTTGGAGCTGGTTGAATGATCATACTCAAAGCATAGTCATTAATGGGTCCAAATCCACTGGACAGAGATCTCTAGGATCACATCCTAAGGATCTCTCATTGGCCCAGTACTATTCAACAATTTTATCACTGACTGAGATGAAGGTATTAAAAGCATCCTTGTCAACTTTTCACATAACATGAAGCTTAGAGGGTTAACTGAAACATTTGCTGAGTCTGGATCCAAAGAAGGGGGATAACCTGTGCTAAGTCACTAAGAGAGGAGATGGAATTCCATGTGTGAAGAATAAGAAGTCCAGTTTGGAACAGAGTATGTGAAGGGGTGTAGTATATAAGAAACCTAGAAGGGCACATTTGAGCTCGGTTGTTAAATGCCAAACTGAAGAGTTATATTTCACATACTTCATCCTATACAGTATAGGGATTGACTAGAATTTAGTGAGCCAGGAAATGATGTTGTCAAACCTGTGCTTTGTGAATATCCCTTTGTCAACTGTGAAGAGAATGGATGAGAATGGGGACTAACGTAAGAAAGACAATTAGGAAACTATCACAGTTATCCAGGGGAGAGGTGATCAGGGCCTGACCTTTTGAGTGGAGTGAGAAGGAAAATAAAGAGATGTTGTAGGAGTAGAATAGACAAGACTTGGCTGCTGGTTGGCTACGTGGAGTAAAAGAGAATGAGGAGTCAAGGACGACTGTGAGGTTGTGAATCTGAATGACTAGAAAGATGGCAGTGCCCTTTGCCGAAATAAGGGTGGGTTCGGGAAAAATGATGAGTTCTATTGTGAACATGTTGAGTTTGAGATGCTTACAGGACACCAACTTAGAAGTGTTCAGTAATCAGTTGGCAATGTGGAACTGGAGCTCAAGAAAGAGTTTAAGGTCAGACATATAGATCTAGAAATTATCTTGATTATGGCAATGATAATTTGGTCCATGGGAGGTGGTGAGGTCACCAAAACATGGAGTATAGAGAGAGGTAAAAGAAATGTTTAGATATGTAAGAAGAGAACCAAGAGAGAACAGTATCGTAAAAACTTGGGAGGAGAGAGTGGCCAATGGTGCCAAATACTGCAGAGCAGTCAAGAAGGATGAGAATTGACCAAATGGCATTAGATTTGATCATTAAGAGATCATTGGTAACTTTAGAGAATCTCGGGTGAGTTAAATGATGGGATTGGGAGCCAGATTACAAGTGGTTGAGAATAGAAGAGAGAAAACAGACACAAGTGTACATAGCTTTTTCTTTAGCTCTTGTTTGACTTTAAATGGGAGAAGAGATATAGGATTGTAACCATTATAAAGAAAACAACTTTGAAAGACTTGAGAACTCTGATCATTGCGATGACTAACCATAGCACGGACTACTCAGAGCACTGATGAAACACGCTTCTCTCCTTTGGACAGAGGCAGTGGATTCAAGTGGATTCATACATATATGAACATGGCTAGTGTATAAATTTATTTTGCTCAGCTATGCTTATTTGTTACAAAGGAGTGAATGTTTTTTGGAAAGAGGAAGAGAATTGATGAGGAAAACAGATGATGATGATGCTAAAAAAAGAGGAAAAGAAAAGTATCAATGAAGTATATAAAGGAATACACAAAAGAGAATATGAGGAGGTTCAGAGAAATAGACAGTAAAGAAAGTTTTGAAACAAATGTGGTGGATTTGTTATATTTTTAAAAGGAGTCCATATGAATGTAGTAGAAATTCATAGTTTCTTATGCCATCCTCTTTCTGTTCTTTGTATATTGAAATGTTTGTGTTTGTTGGTGTATTTCAAGTTTAAAATAACAAAAAAATATCAAATAGGTCTGTCCTTGGCAAGAAAAAAGGTCACTTTCTTATCAGACATTGGAGTAAAAGAGGGGAGGATTAGAGGCTAGTGGCCTGAGGTTTTGAGATATAGAGTAAGGTTCTCATAAGAGGGATCTCAGAAAACAGCCTGTATTTTGTCAGTAGAGTATGAAGTGAAGTTGTCTGTTGGGACAGTGGACGGAGGGAGTGTCATGGAGACTTGAGGAGTCATAGAATGTGAGAGTTAAAAAGGATCATGTATTCTAACCTGTAAAGTAAAGTTCTCACTATAGCACATCCAATAAGTGATCAGCTAGTCTCTACTTAAAAACTTTCAAAGGTGAATAACACTTCCTCTTGATACAAAAAAGAATGGTACTGCATCTTGCGGGGAGTGGGAAGGAGAATCAGTTAGAGAAAAATAAAAATGTTACCTTGCTACAGGAGCAGTTCATTGTGATTAGATAACATAAACCAGTAGTTTATGTATGTTATGTATGTTATCACTGATGTGGTTTGATTTCTTCCAACAGCAAGTGAGTAGGAGGATGGCAAGGTTGGGGCTCACTGAGACATGAATAACAGGACAAGGATTCAGGAGCAGAGACAATGTAAGGTTGAACTGGTGAAATTGGTGTATTTATAACTGAGAAAGTTCATTATGAAATGTAGTATAACTGAGGCCTATTGTCAGTGTACGCATGGAGAGACAGTCGACAGTTCCCCCCCTCCCTCTTTCTCTCTGTCTCTCTCTCTGTCTCTCTGTCTCTGTCTCTCATTCTTCCTCTTTTAGTATGAGTTATCTTCATGTTTTATCGTTGCGCCATAATTGTTTATGTCCTTATAGCAGGGTAAGTCACAGATCATAGCTCGAGAACAAGAAGGGGCTTCAGAGATCATCTGTGCCTACTTCCTCATTTTATAGATGGTACGGTGGAAAGAGGACTGGTTCTTGAGTCAGAGGACATGGATTTAAATCCTGCTCCTGATATCTACTACCCATGTGACCTTGGGCAGCTCACTTAACTTCCCTGGGCCTCAGTTTCTTCATCTATAAACTGAGGTGGTTGGACTAGATGGCCTCAGAAGGCTTTTTGAGTTCTAGATCTGTGTCCTGTAAGGTTAAGTGACTTGCCTCAGGTCACACGGATAGTAAGCGTCGGAGTCAAAATTATTTGAACCTAGGTCCTCTGACTCCATATGAAGCATTCTTTCCATTGTATCTTGCTGTCTCTTACTAACTGATGATATGAGCATCAATCCTGTTCCTTAACAACAGCACTATAGTGGGATTCCACTGTTCTTTGGAACATTTAGAATTAGAGATAATGGTAAGGACCAAGTGATACATCTTCATACTTACCAGGGTGAAGGTCACTACTCTAACAATGAGTGGAAAAGTATGAATTGGGACTCCCTCTCCCAGCCTCCACTCCGTATGTACATAAAACCATTGCTTTGAGCACCCTGGGAAGAGAAGGTGGAACTGGCATTTTCCTGTAACTCCCCCAAAAAATTTAGTTTGAACCATTTCCTCTAGGTGTCTGGCAATTTCATGAGGAACTCTATTTTGAAGTATTGTGTTATGACTCAGATGACAAGTTTCTGCCCTTGGACTTTGGTTTAGTCAGACTCAAGATTCGAGGAAGAAGAAAACAGCTCATGCTCACAGGGGACTTAACTGGCTATAATTTAATGATATTGGAACAAAGGATCTTGTGAAGACACATGCCAGTCTGAATTAGATCCATCCATGGATTCAGGACATGCTGTGGTCCAGTGGGAGTTGGTTGGCTCTACTATGACTTCAGACTGATCTGAGTGGTTTCCAAACAACTGGGGCATAAGGTGTTTCATGCTGAGGAGCAAATCTGGGTTGATGCGCTGGACAAATATACCAAAAGAAAGATAGTCTCTGCCCTCGAGGAGCTTGCCTTCTAATGGGGAAAGACAACACATAAAAGGAAGCTGAAAAAGGGAAGGGAGGAGGAAGGTCTGTAACTTTACCTACTGAATTCCTACTCCTATGGGATGGGTAGGCGGCCCAGTGGATAGAGCACTGGGTCTGGAGTCAGGAAGATATCTTCCTAACCTCAGACATTTTACTTAACCTTGTTTGCCTCGGTTTCCTCATCTGTAAAATGAGCTGGAAAAGGAATGGCAAACCACTCCAGTTATCTTTACCAAGGAAAACCCCAAATGGGGTCACAGAGAGTTGGACAGGACTGAACAACAGCATTTCAAAGCCCAAGTCAGTTCTGCCTCTTACATGAAGCGTCCCCTGTTCTTCCTAGTCACTAATATCCTTTCACTTCAGATCACACATAACCGTTTTGCTCTCACCCTCTCTAATGTGCTTGCTGTGTAATTGTATTTCATAGTTCATCAACTGAAAGACCATAGGGTCATAGAAGTAGAACTAAAAGGGATCTTAGAGGCAGGCTAGTCTAATACTCTCATTTTAAATATGAGGAAACTGAGGTCTAGAAAGATGAAAGAACTTGCCCAAGGTCATATAAGTGATGAGTGGCATAGATGGAATCTGAGACACTTTTCACTTTGCCAAACTATTTTTATGTCTTATCTCCATACTAAATTATAAGACGGCAGGGATTATGTCTTGTTTAAATAGTGTTCCTTCCTCTGCCCTCAAGCACCTGGACCACTATGTTCTTTTTGCACACAGTAGATGCTTAATAAATATTTGTTGAAAATTATTTGAAGTGTCATGGCTCCCTTGTTTGATCCTTAAAATGTTCAAATTGGCAACATTTCCTTAAAAGACAGTGCTCATTTACCTGATAAATATGTAGTATGTCACACTACTTATAAATTACCTAGTTTGCAAATAAAAGCACGGTTTTTGTTAAAACCCAAAGTGGCATTTAAGTCCATAAACAGTTTTCCTAAATGTTGTAACAAAAGAATTTGCTTATCAATTTTTGGAGGGAAAGTCCAAATTATCGTTCTCTCCTGAAGACTTTTAGTCAGCAACAAACTTTCTACCTTGAAAATAATCAAATTCTAGAAATGAATGTTTATAATGGAAATTGTTACCAAGCTTTAACTACCAGATGACAGTTTGAACTCTGTTAAAGTAACTTCATTCTGTTTACAGTTACCTAAGTGGTTTTTATTCTATATTTCTTTCACATACTGCATGTTATGTGAACATTTTAATAAGGACTTTCAGGAGCACAAATATGGGTTATTTTTTACTCCAGCTAAAAATTCTCTTTGAAGCATCTGAAGCGATAAATAACAGTGCTTTGAATCGTACATTTAACTTTTCTTGGCAAGTCATTATTGTAGCTAAAAGTTGACAAAGCCTCAGTACAAGTTGTGCCCGCCATATAAAGAAGCTTTTGTTTTCTGTATTCTCGTCTCCAGATGGAGAAGAACACTTGAAATTATTTTATGATAGATTCAAGGAAATAAATTTTAAAATTCAGAGCTTGGCTTTTCAGTAAACACCTTTTGTTTTTTGTTTTTCTTTGTTTCTAGTTCTTCTCCTATCATGTCAAATGCAAATTCTCCTCTGGATCATAGCATTCTTTCTGGCTAAAGCCTCCCTATACTTTAAATGGCTTATAGATAATTATATATTTATGCATTCATTTCATTTATTTCCTTTGAGAACAAACTAAAGGCATCATCTAATGAACTTTAGAGGTTCAGTGTTAGACTGAATCCAACAATACTTCATGCCAGGGCTAAAATTCAAGGCCCAGTTTCCCAGCCCCAGTGATGAAGATTGCTGTGCTAAGCAACACTGCATTTTATAACCAACCCTCAGTTATCCACAGACAATCTAAAAGCCTTATTTGAACCTTTTATTTCTACTGTTTTACCAGAACTGCTGTCAGAGCAAAATGGACCAAATCCATAATCATTTCTTCTCCCTGAAATTATCCACTTAGACATGCAGAATTTCAGACTTAGAAGGGATCTAAGAGGCCATTTAGGCCAACATATACATGAAAAGGAATTTCCCCTATAAATAGAGGTCATAAACATTTATAACCTGTGAGACTTGATTTGAATGGATGGATGGATAGAGAATTAGATAATGAAAAGATAAGTGAATTTCAATATAATTCAATGTAATTTGTTTCCTTTGTGATCCTATATATTTTATTTTATACATTTAAAAATCATATTGAATATACTAGAAAATTCAAATGGAAATTAAAATAATATAAAAGGCATTAAGTTATAGTAGATAGAGTGATAGCCCTGAATTCAGGAACACTTAAGTTTTACTCCTACCTATGATGTATGTCAGCTATGTGACCGTGGACAGGTCACTGAATTTTTTATTTCCCCTGGGAAACTCTTGCCTGTAAGTTGCTAAACAGTGGCTTATCTACATCACTGTGAGGATTGTCCATACTGAGAGTCCCTTATACTAGTAAAATCACTGGTCCAGACCCCCCGCCCAAAAAAAAAAGTAATATATCAAAGAGACACAACTGGTTTAGGATAATGTGAAATGTGCCATTCTCAGACCAAATATGTTGATATAATAAAATGTTTGGTTATTTGGTTGCCATTGAGAAGAGAGCAGTGTGGGTTTTAAGGACATCAGTTGGGATCCCTTCTCCGCTTGTTACTCTCCATGTGACCTGGGACAAACCTCCTCTTCTATCTGGCCTTCAGTCTCGTCATTCATGAAATAAGGGTGCTGGATTAGATGACCCCTGAGATCTCTTTCAGTTAAAAAATCTGTGATCTTCTGATCCGTCCACCCATGAAACCCTGTTCTCATCTCAACTATGAAAAACTCTGTCTTAATTCTGGGGCAGGTGGTGGGAGGGAACCTAACCTCCAGACTTCATTGATGAATTTCCTACCAGCTGAAAATATGTTTGAAGTATTGTTGGGAAAATGTGTCAAGTCTATAGACAGGATAGGGAAGGCTTGGGCAGAGCACGTCCCTTCCATTCTCAGGCTTCTGCCACATAGAAAATGAGCTAATTTGTTCTTGTGCTACCTGGTGCTACCATTGAAAAGTGGGAATTGTTTGTATTAAGTTCTGTCTGAGTTGTTAGCTTCTATCTATTTTATTCATTTATCAGCTTCATTCCTCTTTTTTTCTTTCATTGAAAAAAAAACAATTTATCCTACATGGATACTGAGGAAAGCTTGATTAAAGAAGGCAGAAATGAATGACTGTTTTTATTTCTATAGCAGTGTCCCCTAAAGCATCTGAGTTACAGAATGGTGGTTGATTTTTTCCATCACTTCCCTGTGACAGAAGGCAGCCAGATCCTCTGGGTCATCACCAAATGCCTTCCCTCAGAAGTCCACCATTCTCTTTTCCTCCATGATTGCCTTCTCTCGTTGCCCCTGTCTCCTGGCAGGGAACACAGTGTGTGCTCAGGCTCTCATTGTGAGTAGGATCCTCTGAGGCTGACACTGATGAATGCTTTGTGAATAAGCCAGCAGGAGCTTCTTGTGTTGTGCACATCTGTCATGTTCCTCTCTTGTGGAGCCAGGAAGGCTTTCTCCAACCTACTTCCCTCCCCCTCCCACTTCTACAGCCTGCCCTAAAGGAGCCAGCACCCTCCTGAATGGCTGTTCCTATTGTAGTCTTATGGTGCAGCTCATTGCCATGAGGATGTGTAATCACCCTCTTCTCATTTTTCTCAAGTAGAGTTTCTCTTTAAGAGCACAAACTTTGATCTGTATCAGTCAAAACTTACTGGCCTTTCATGTTTTAGCTTGTTTTCCCTGGCAAGTCTAATATTAGTGTTGAAAGCTCCTTACTCACTGCTATGCAGTTGAAGATAAGAAACATTCATTAAAATACAAAGCAACCCTAGCTCAAGGGAGAGACTAGAAGCTAGGTGGTGCAGTGGATAGAACACTGGGCCAGGAGTGAGGAAGATGTGAGTTCAAATCCTGATTCAGAAATGTACTAACTGTGTGATCCTGGGCAAGTCAACCTCTTACCCTCTGTCTGCCATAATTTCCTCCATAGGTAAAATGGAGGTAATACTAAGCACATCCCCCTCTCCGCTAGGATTGTTTTGATGATCAAATGAGATAATGTTTATAAAGCATTTAGCACAGGAATAGTTCAACAAGTACCTAACTTCCTTACTTGTTGTTCTGTTGTGTCTGATTCTTTGTGACCCTATTTGGGGTTACTTAGTAAAGATGCTGGAGTAGTTTGCAATTCTTTCTCTAGTTCATTTAACAGATGAGAAACTGAGGCAAACAGGGTGAAATGACTTGCCCAGGGTCTCACAGCTAGTTTATGTTTTAAGGTCAGATTTGAACTCCTGAAGAGTTGTCCTCCTGATTCCAAGCCCAGTATTCTATCCATTGCACCTCCTAGCTGCCCCAACCTATTTAAAGGACTTTAAATGCCAAACAGAGGATTTTATATTCACTCCTGGAGGTGATAGGGATTCACTGGAGTTTATTTAATAGGAGGATGATATGGTCAGAACTGCGCTTTAGGAAGATTAATTTGACAATTAAGTGAAGGATAGACTGGAACGGGGAAAGATTTAGGTAGGCCAACCAGCAGGTTATTGAAATAATGTAAGTGTGAACTGATAAGGGCTTGTACTGGGGTGGTGCAAGTGTCAGTGAAGAGAAGGGACACGTAACATACTGGACATGTTACAAAGATTAAAAATCTACAGCACTTGGCAATTGTTTGGATATGGAGGATGAGAGAATGAAGTTGAGAATGACACCTAAGTTTCAAGCCTGTGTGACTTAGGAGGATGCTGGTGGTCTTCAACAGGAATAGGGAATTTTGGAGGGAGGGACACAGGAGGTTTGAGGGGAAAGAAAATGAGTTCAGTTTTGGAAAAGTTGAGTTTAAGATGTCTATGAGACATCCATTTGAAGATTTCCAATAAGCAATTGGCTGTGGTAATATGGAGATTAGGAGGGAGGTTGGGATGGATAAGTAGTTCTGAGAATCATCAGCATAGAAATGATAATTCAATACATGGGAGCTAATGAGATCACCACCTCACTGAGGAGGTGGGGACAGAGTTTAGCTGAGCCTTGGGGAAAGCTGTGAATTCTGAAAGATGGAAAGGAGGGATTTCAAGACTGAGTTCCTGGGTAAGAGGAGAGTGTGGAGCTCACAGAACTGCCAGAAGTACAATTTTGCTGGAATTTAGAGTATGTTAAGGGGGGTTGTATGAGATAAGGCTGGAAAGGTTTTGGAATTTGGAAAACCAAATTATGGCCTTAAATACAAAACTAAAGAGTTTGTGTTTTATTTTAGAAGCTATGTGGAGACACCGAAATTTGGTTTTGTGTTGTTTGCATTGGAGCAGCATGGTCAATCCTGTGCCAAAGGAAGATTTTTTTTTCAACTGTGACAAGGAGAGAGGAATAGATGGAAAGCAGGGAGATTAATTAAAGGGCTATTGTAATAATCCAGATGAAAGGTAATGAGAGGGCCTGAAGAGAGAATAGATAGGAAAGGTATATAAATACCATGGACTAGAACTCCAAAGGTCTGAGTTCTAGGCCTAGTTCCACCATTAGTTCACTTTCATTCAATGTATATTATTGAGGTTCAATCATTTTTAGGTCGTGCCCAACTCTTCGTGACCCCATTTTGGGTTTTCTTGGCAAAAATACTAGAGTGTTTTGCCATTTCCTTCTCCAGCTCATTTTACAGATGAGGAAAATGGGGCAAACAGGGTTAAGTGACTTACCCAGGGTCACACAGCTAGTAAGGGTATGAGGCCAGACTTGAACTCAAGAAGATGAGTCTTTATGACTCCAGGCCTGGCACTCTATCCACTGCACCACCCAGCTGCCACCCTGTTTGTCTCAGTTTGCTCCTCTGTAAAGTGAACTAGAGAAAGAAATGGCAAACCACTCCAGTATCTTTGCCAAGAAAACCCTAAATGGGGTCACTGAGGGTTGGACATTACTAAAAAATGACTGAACAACAAGATTTAGGACATTGGGAGAAACTACCACTATATGACTTTAGGTGCAACATCACCTAAACTGGACCTCAGTTTCCACATCTATAAAATGAAAGGGCTGGATCATGTGATTTCTGTGATCCATCCCAACTCTTCTATTCTATGATTGTGTGATTTTACAGTTGGTATGACTCTATTATTAGGAAAACTTAAAAATAAGGATCACCAATTTTTCTTTGTTAAATTTATTTAACTGATATTATTAATAATAATAAATCTTTATTTAACCTAATACTACTAATAATAATAAACAACCATTATTTAACCTAGGTTAAATTTATTAACCTAAAGTCATTTCACTTCACTATTTTAAATAATTGCTTTTGACACTAATTCTGAAAAAAAAAAAGGTATTTCTCAAACACTGATTTTTTGGTGTCACTAAATTAAAATTCCAATACAAAGCACTTAAGACTAATTAGAGGACTGGGCAAAACATGGCTACCCCTATAATTTTATATACAAAGAATTTTTTAGGCTGTATCCTTACACTGTACCATTTTAGCAAACCAGTAATCACATTTTTTTTAAAGTCAGAAGAAGTAACATAAGCTGAAGACTTTTTTCTTCCTATAAAAAGTATATATATTCTTTCTATTTTTTTTCTTCCTGAGTAAACATACTTTTAATTAATTGGTTATTCCTGCTTAGTGTGTTCATTTTGTGAGGCAGCATGCCATAGTGAAGAGAGTACTGAACTTAGAGTCAAGAAAGGCTTGAGTTCCTACATGGGCTCTCGACATTTATTGGTTGTGTGACTATGAGCTTCATTTTCCTCATCTTACAGATGAGGATGATGCCTGTAAATACCAACCTCATAGAATTGTTGTAAGGTTCAAATGAGATCATGTATGCAAAGCACTTTATAAGTCAATAAATGTTTGTTAAGTGCATACTGTGTGTCAGGCACTGTGCTGCATGCTGTATAAAATTTTAGAGCATTATATAAATATTAATTGTCATTGTTATTATTGTTATTATTGGCAGCTAGGTGGCCCAGTAGATAGAGAGCTGGGCCTGGAGTCAGGACAACTTGATTCAGGCTAGCGGTGTGACCCTGGGCAAGTCACTTAACCTCTGTTTGCCTCAGTTTCCTCAGCTGTAAAATGGGGATAATAATAGCACCTACTTCCCAAGATTGTTGTGAAGAGTAAATGAGACAATAATTATAAAGCTCAGTGCCTGGCACATAGTAAGCACTATATAAATTTTAGTTCTAATTTAGTTCTAGTAATAATGAATTATATATTATTAATATTGTTATATTAGATATTGTTTTATTATGTAATATATTATATAATTTATTAATATTATTTAGATTCTCTTAGGAATTTAGTAAATCTAGTCATGAGCAATGAATCTTCTCACATTTGGCTTTCCACTCCCACCAAAATACCCAAATATGTGAAGAGGCTATCATTATATATGTGAGGTTATCTTTCAATATGGGAGAACTGCCACCCATAAAAATCACAATCCATCTATAATTTATTGGCAAAGTCCTAAAGAGTTGAGTCACAGAGTGGTTCAGTGACTTGTCCAGAGTTGTGCAACTAACAAAGACATCGATTTTTGAACCCAGGTTTCCCAAATTTCCAGCATTCCATCACTACATCGAGCTTCCTCTTTAATTATTATTTTTAAAGGAAAAGAATAGAAGAGAAGAGAAATAAAACCCTATGAGTCTAACAGAATTTCCCGCAAGGAAGAGTAAATTCATCTTTCACCTAACTGTTGAGGATTATTAATGCAGAAGCCGACTAGTTCTCTGTGTGACACCATTATTTTATTTGGGACAGATGAGGCTGATTTAGAGTTTAAACCATTGTATTGTGTTTACCTTTTTGTTGCACTACAGTAAAAATGAAAAGCTGCAAAATGTGAAATTATAGACATAACTGTTAGAGAAATATGGTAGCGAAAAATCCCATAAGAATTTACAGCAAAAAATGGTTCCACAGACACCCAGGGGTAGCTAATTCTCTGAATGTTAAGTAATTGCATCTAGAAGGCTTGCCACAATAACAGCAACAAAAATCCATACATAATCATGAATCTGAAACTTTCAGGTCACTTTTATTTTTGTGACAATCATATTGAAAGTGGTCCATGTTTAGAGTAGCATCCGCTTTCCTTAGTAACAATTCTCTTGGAAATTTCAAGTTCCCCTTCTGCTGCAGTGATATATGATGCCTAGCAATGAGAGATTTGTGGTAAAGGATGCAATTCCATTTAACAAACATTGAATAAGGGCCTGTTCTATTCAAGGCATTGTGCTGAGTACTAGTCCTGGGTCACACAGCTGGTGTCAGAGGTGGAGTTTGACCCCTGGTCTTTTTGACCCAATGCTCTCAGTACTCTATCTACTAAACAAGCTAAGACAAAAACAAAACTGACCCTAAACTCAAAGAGCTTAAGTTCTAGTGGGGAGAGGCTAGGAGGGGTCCCCTAACAGCTCAGGGCCTCATGTATAAGGCAATTAAGTTGAGCTGGGAATTTCAAAAAGTAGAGATATAGAGAATGAACATTCCAGGAACGGGAAATAGCATATGCACAAAGAGGCAAATGGTAGAATGTCATGTATAGGGAACAAATGGGCCAGTTTGATGTGAGCCTAGTGTATGAGAAGGAGAAATATGAAATATCTGGATAGATTGGAACCAGATCATAAAGGACTTTTTTAATAGTACTTTTCCCAATTACATGTCAAGACAACTTTTAACATTCATTTGAAAAGATTTTGAGTTCCAAATTTTTCTCCCTCCTTCCCTTCCATCCCCTCTTCCTAAAATGGTAGGCAATTTGATATAGATTGTGCATGTGCTATCATGTAAAACATATTTCTGTATTAGTCACAGTTGTGCAAAAAGAAACAGATCAAAAGGAAAAAAAACACACAAAGAATAAAGTTAAGTGAAAAAGTATGCTTCGATCTTCATTCAGAGTCCATCAGTTCTTTATCTGGATGTGGATAGCATTTTCTATCTATTCTATTTGTACTTGTCTTAGATCATTGTGTTGCTGAGAAGAGCTGAGTCATTCATAGTTGATTGTCATACAGTATTGCTGATACTGTATATTATGGTTCTGGTCATTTCACTTTGCATCAGTTCCTACAAGTCTTTCCAAGTTTTTCTGAAATCTGCCTCTTCATCATTTCTTATTGCACAAGAATATTCCATTATATTCATATACCACAGCTCATGCAGCCATTCTCCAATTGATGGGTCTTCCCTCAATTTCCAATGTTTTGCCTTTACAAAAAGGGCTGCTATTAATATTTTTACACATGTAGATCCTTCTCCCTCATAAAAGCCTTTAAATCACAAGTAGAGGAATTTTTTTTCTATCCTAGAAGCAAAAGATCAGTCATTCAGGAAGCATTTATGAAGTACTTACTCTATGTCAGGCATTGTGCAAAGTCCTAGAGAGGCAAAAGACAGTCCCTTTGTCAAGGAACTAGCAGTCTAATAGGGGATATGAGAAGCAAACAAATATACACCCCAAAAAAAGCTATCTAGAGGAAATAAATAGAAGGCACTAGAATTAAGAAGGGCTGGGAAAGATTTCCTGTGGAAGATGGGATTTTATTTGGGATTTAAAGGAAACCAGGGAAGCCAGTATGCAGAGATGAGAAGGGAGAGAATTCAAGGCATGGGGAACAACCAGAGAAAACTCCCAGAGCTGGGAGATGTGAGTGTCTTGTACATGGAACAGTCAGAAGGCCATTGTCACTGAATTGATGTGGCAGGAAGCAAAGTGTCAGAAGACTGAAAAGGTAGGATGGCCTGGCTTATGAAGGCCTATTGAACCTTCTTGAGCAAGTGAGTGATATGATCAGATCTGTTCATAGCTATATATAAAGAATGGATAGGAGAGGGAATAAACTGGAAGCAGGGAGATAAATAAGGATTCTGCTTTAGTCATTCAGGGGAGAGATAGTAAGGCTGTGACCTAGGGTGGTATCCATGTGACTGAAGATGGAAAAGAAAGATGTTGTGGAGGTAGATTTAGCAACTGATTAGATGTGGGGGGGAGGGTTAAGGAAAAAGAATTGAGAATCACTCTAGAATTGCAAGCCTAGGAGACAAAAGATGGTGGCATCCTTGACAGAAATAGGGAAGGTAGGAGAAAGGGTTCATGTAAGGAGGAAGAGAGGCCACTTAATTCAATGGAAAGAGCATGGGATTTGAAGGCAAAGGGCTAGAGTTCAAATACCATCTATCATTATCTGGTCACTTACTACCTGTCATTTCCTACCTTTGTGACCTTTGGCTGGTCCCTTAATCTAATGAGGCCTCAAAAATGAGGATGTTGTGATACTTAATCTCTAAGGTCCTTTCCAGGTCTAAATCAATGATCCTATGACGAATTCCATTTTTGATACATTGAGATAAGATGCTGATGCTGATCATATATGATGGAAGATCATGATGATGATTTAAAATGATCTAGGTGGACCTGTCCAGCAGGCGGTTGCTAATGTGAAACTGAAGCTCAGGACAGTGATAAGTGTTGGATCTGGGAATCCTCCACATAAAGAAGATAACTGAACCCATGAGAGCTAAAGACATCACCAAGAGAGTGAGTACAGAAAGAGAAGAGAGCCAAGGACAGGACTAAGTAGCCATCCACACATTATAGAACATTGTAGATGGCACATGGATGATAAGCCAAAGAAGAAAAATGGTTCACTAGGTTTTAAGGATATGAGAAAAAGACACTCAGAGATAGGGTCTCTTAGATGGTTTCTGCCACTACTTTGATAACTTTCTAATGCTCCCACCTTGGTTTTCAGAAATGTTTCTTCCAGAGACCAGTCCTTCAGGATCCCAGTTCACTCCTGCCCCTATCCTTTCGCATACCAGCACTTTGGCTACTCCAATGCAGTGTAATGTTAGCTATATAACACATTCAATCCACAAACAAATGGAATCTTGGAGCATCACCCACACAATCCTGGAATTTATAAATGTATCATTACATATTACTCCATGCAGCTATACAAAGTAATTTAGACTTTTATAGTCATTTCTACTTCATAGACATACTTCCATCCTCATTATTCAAGCTTAGAATTATTTCTTTAAACTCCTATGGATATTGGAGAATTTGGGCTCTAAGACAGTCTCTTATGTTAATAAATATTTATTTTGCTTTGACATCTTTTTAAAAATTGTATTTAGTATGGCCTTTTGCTGTAGTCACTTGTTTTACACAATTTGGCATTGAGTTCACAAGATTTTGATACATATTTAATAAGTATTTATATTAAAGGTTACTACTTAGTAGATAAAGCTTTGAACTTGGAGTCAGGAGGCCTGGGTTTGAATCCCATTTCTGGAACTTAGTACTAGCTATATGACCATACACAAATCAATTAACCTCACAGAGCCTCTTATATTTAAGTGTAAGACTGGAGATCAAATGAGTCAAGTGAGATAGGTATCACAGGTGTTATTACTCCTCATTTTGCATATAGAGCATCAGTTCTCACCCTTACACTTAGGAGAGTAAGTCTAAAGTCTCCTCTCATACATGTAAAATGATGATAATAACACCTTATAATACCTACCTCCCTGGAGTGTTGTGTGGAAAATGCTTTAAAAAAAACTTTTGGGTGTTCTATAAATATAGGGTGTCCCAAAAGTCTTAGTGCACTTTTGAGCTTTTATAGCTTACACTTTTGGGACATGCTGTATTAGTTCTTGTTATGAATGAATAGAAATGGAGCTTGTGTTAATGGTTGGAGGTTTGGGCTTAGAATCAGATCTCATCTGTGACACAGGAATTGGGCAAAGGAACTTAACTAACCTCTCCAAGTGCCTTAGGAAACTCCCAAGGATTTATCTGGTGGAGGGAGTTTCCACATGCTGAGGAGAAATCACAAATGAAAAAAGACCAAAAAACTGCTCTCTAAGCAGCTATCCAGACACTAACCTGGAGGTTATCAGTTCAAAGAATTGTCCCAAAGTAAAGTATATGGCACCTCTATTCTTGATTAAAAGTTCTCTCTTCAGCATTTCCTTCCTGGCCGTGCTCTAAAATTTCTTATCTTGTCCTGTCATGAAACATCTCTCTCCTTTTTGAGCCCATACTTTTTTTTTAAGCTAAAAGTTTGTTTTTTTTTTTTTTTCAAAACTATACACCCTTATAAGACTTCCTTTTCCAATGCTGGGCCCTCTCATTCCAGTTCTGGGAACAAAAGGTGAAGGTATGACCCCATCAGGTCAGGCATAAGGTCTATTGCTTTTTCTCCAAACAAATATTAACATGGCTATTAACATCTCTAAAATCTAATCACTCAGAGTCCAGCCATACTGGAAAGATGAGGTAATCAAATCAGTAAAACCTTTGCTACTGGAAAGGATGAGTTAAATATACTCTGCTGTGGCTTTATTCATCTTCCTAGAGACTTCCCAAACATCCCTCCTTGAAGCCACTTGAAACTACTATATGTAGTCTCCCCCATTAGAATTTATGTCCCTAGAGTTCAGGGACTTTCTAGTTATTATACTTGTATCCCCAGCACTTAGTACTGTGCTTTGTATAAAGTAAGTGCTTAATAAATGCTCATTCTTTCTTAGTCATCTAGGCTGACTCACACCTGCATAAGAATCTCCTCTGTGGGTAAAATTGTTGGCGACACCACAAACCACAACCAAAACCAAAACCCAATACCCTGAATGTTGGTACCAACAAAGATTTATTGAGTTCACCAGCCAGGGAGCCCCACCTGCAGGGCAGAAAATCCCTGAAGGAACAAAAGGACAAAGTTTATATAGGTTTCGTTTTAGGCAGGAGGTGAATTGGGCATGGGGTACCTTAGGATTATTCAAGGCTGTTCCTTGGAGAACTTGCAGGGTAGAGATAGGGAATGTGGTATCTTGTGATTGGACAGGCCTTTTACTGGCCTAGTAATGGGGAAGGCTCTTTTTCAGGTTAACTGTCTCTTGTAACTCCACCCTATTACAAAGACTGTCCTTGCTGCCTCAGCAGTAAGTAAAGGCTCAGAGAGAGTGGGGGTTGCAATACAAACAATACGTAGAGGAACTGCGTACAAAATGGAGTTGCTTTAGCTTTTTCTGCCACCCACATTTCTAGACCACATTCTTCAAGTGGGCATCCAAACCCTGTTTAAAGATCTGTAGTGAATAGAACTCCCTCCACCCCTACCATCACACTGGAACACATCTCTCAAGGCATCTCATTCTATTTTTGGATGTTTTGCCTTTTTGGAACCTACACTCATTGCTTTTAATTTCTGCCCTCTGGGAAAAGCAGAACAAATCTAATCTCTTTTCCATCAGAGTTTTTCAAATACATGAAGACAGCTGGCATAACCTTTCTAATTCTTCTCTTCTAAACATATCCAGTTCTTTCAAAAAGAGCTCATATTTTCTGGTAGTAGTAGTAGTAGTAGTTGTCATAGTAGTAGTAATAACTAATATTCATATAGAATTTTCTATGTCCTAAGCACCATGGTAAGTGGTTTATAATTATTATTTCATTTGAGCCTTACAAGAACCCTGGGAGGTAGGTGCTATTATTATCTCCATTTTACAGGTGAAGATACTGAGGCAAACAGAAGTTAAGTGACTTGTCCAGGGTCCCACAGTTAGTGGGATTTGAACTCAGGTCTTCCTGCATTCTAGCTTTTTGAGACATTTTTGAATCCTGACTGTTAGCTGTTCTTCCTAGATTGCATATGCATAGTGTTGAGTAGACACAAATATGTTACATGGGTTGTACCTACAGTAACAGGATTATAAAAATGGTGATTTTTTTTTTGTCTGTTTGTGGAAGAAATGTGGAGAGCCTGGAAATTTCTGACTTACTCCTCCATCTTCCCAAAATGCAGTCAGACCACAGTGTAATAGTTTTCAAGGGACTCCCAAAGTGTTTATAATATGTCTTGTATTTGTTGGCAATTACAAGTCATACTAATCTAATATCTTCATTTTAACGAGAAGGAAACTGAGGCAAAGTAGTTTGTCCAGGAAGCAATGGCTGATAACAATAAAAATAATGATGATGATGATGATGATGATGAGGATGATGATGATGATGATACTAGCATTTAAAGGTTTGCAAAGCTGTTTACATTTCATTCTCACAACAACCCTGGGTGGTAGATACTGTTATCCCCAGTTTATAGATGAGGAAACTGACACATACAGAGGCAAAGCCAGGATATCAGTGAGTCACTACACATGTTTAAAGCACTTACAATGTGCTCAACCCTAGGGATACAAAACAAAGATGGTTCCTGCCTTCTCGAGGAGCTTACAATCTAATGGGGAGACAGAACATAGAAGGAAATTGACAAGGTGGGAGAGAGGGAAGACGGAAGGAAAGAGAAAAGGAGCCTAGCATGGAGCTTAATGGAGTCCAGTTCAAAGGGTGCAGCTAAGTGGAAAGTGAAGAGATGGCTGGCCTGGAACCCTCTTTAAATGGAGGTTTTGGGAGGAGTTTGTACCCACTCCCAATAATTTCCATTGTACCAAGCTGCTTCTCTATATGACAGTAGTCACTTTTGGTGTCTTTGAAACATCAATTTGTCTTCTAACCCAGCTATTACTGACGTAAGTAAACTTGAATAAGCCATGTGGAGTCCATGAGGTGAGAAGAGTGCAAGTCACTTTATCCCTCTGAGCCTCAATTTCCTCATCTCTAAAATGGGGAGAGTAATATTTACACCTCTTGACTCACAGAATGGTTGTGAGAAAAACTTATCTTTAAAATGTCATGTACATGTGGTTGAATGTTACAGAATTCTGGCTTTTAAATAACTTGCTTCAGGCATATGAAACATTCAGAGTCTGAATTAGATTGTGTCAAAGGAAAATGTGAAAGGGAGGTGTGTAAGTCATCAATCAAGGTTTAAAATTATCATTTAAAGTCTCCTTTTATTTTCCACAAACTTGAAGACTCATCCAACACAAAAGATTGCAGCCTTGAATTTCTGCTTTATATTTTGCATGCATGAGAAGGTGCTTTCTGCCTTTTTTCCTTCTGCAACTCTTGGTAGTGCTGACTGACCCTTCTGCCAACTTCCTTTCCTGCAAAGGGCCAGGGGTGTCAGCTATTATGGAGCAAATGGAGTGTGCGATGGGACTTATGCTACTGAAATGCAGAGACCTTCCCTCTCAGACACTTGAGTCCCACAAGGGGCAACTGCTGAGAATAACCTTCTTGCCTATTGTGCAAACATCTGTAAAGATTCCGCTGACAACAATTATAGCCTCTCTAGCTGTACCAGAAGCAGCTGAAAACAAATGCTGTTTTGCCTCTTGATCACAATAGTTCATCTCCTTGAGGGCTGGGTTTTTGTGTGGAGTTTGAGGCTTACTGTTTTAGATTCCTTTGTTTCAGATGCTTCTCACTGCTTTCCTCTTTTTCTTTTTCTTCTTTGGTTTTTTTTTTCTTATTTGTTTGTTTTCCTCATGACAGGGAGGGTAGTCAGTCACTAGTGACTTCTCAGCAGATCCCCCAAACAGCAAAGGTCCATGCTAACTAAGCCTGTTCTTCTGTGGCATAGGGAGAGAGGGATGCTGGGCGATTTAGTGCCTTTCCTTTCCTCCTGGCAGTTCGGTCCCTCGAGGGGGCAACCGCTGAGAATAACCATCTTGCTTACTGTGCGAACATCTGTAAACAGGCTGTCGACAGCACTTATAGCCTCTCATACCCTACCCAGAGCTGCTAAAATCATACTGTGTAGCTCTCAGTGACTATAAATTCTACCCCCTTCCCTGGCCCCTGGTGCTTTTCAATTTTGTCAGGAGAAAAGTGACAGTGAGTAATAATTTATTCACCTGTCAGGAAATAATTTGAAAAATGTCAAGAAGAAAAGAAAAATAGGGTTGAGAAGGATTACTTTAAAAGACCTGAAGTTTAGTGACTTCTCCTTCCTCCTTCCTACCCCCAAATGCCCAGGATTTGAAAGAAAATTTGAAAGTTATGTGGATAGATGAACAGAGCTATGTGGTTGGCAGAAAGTGAAAAACACACTTGCAACAATCAGCCAAAAGAATCTCCATCTTCCCTTCTCACCTCTAGGCAATTTTAATTATCATTGTCTTACTCTAGCAAGCAAGATTGAGGAGAAGCCCACCCAGCTTTCCATCAGAGGGCATTAGTTTCAGAGTTATTCCTCCAGTGATAGTGAAAACTGAAACAGGCACAGCCTATGGAAAGCAAAAAAGGATGAAACAATTAAGCAAGGCTGAGCCCCAAAGGCATGAGAATTAGAGGTGGGCATAATGGGTATTTCTAATTGATGAAATTAGATGTGGTGGGCTTAGAGCTTGGCTGCACCTTCAAATGGCCTCAACCACTCAAACACATCTTCTGGATCCTTGTACTTGAGTTGAGAGTTGACAGAAACTAAATTTAACTAACTCATTTTCCTATTTTAATCTTCCATGGAAGGTAGGTCAAAAGACAATGAAACAGTGAAAGACAGGTAGAATGTACTGCCCATTTGTGAATGCTGAATCTTTAATATATCTGTAGACAAATACCCTTTTGTTTCAAAGTCAAACCCTGTTTATTAATGAAAACCTTAAAAAATACTTGTCATCGAGCTGAGAACAATCAATCATTGATGCACTCTTAACCATCAAATGACACAGACCAAGTTTTTAGAAAAATGCATTAGCCTACCTTTAAAAATATTATTTCTTTTATGTAAAATTTTATGGGTGAGTTTTCTTCTACATAAATCAGGGAAGAAAGACATAGTCTTTGCTTCAAAGATCTTGTTTGCTGACTTAGACCTATCAATAATTTGAAAATGTATCACTCAGCTTCTCCAGTTACCTTAAAAAAAGACTCTGAAACCTAGAGCTTGAAAGGACATTGAGATCCAGTCCATCCCCCTCATTTTACAGATAAAAATATTGAGAGCAAGTAATCTGGTAAGAAGGTAACTATGAGCTTACCACATTTGATACTATAGCTAGAGAGAGAGAGAGAGACACTTAAGAGGGAGATGGGATTGCAGTGTTCAATGTATTAGATTGTTAGAACTTGTTCTTGGACTTTGAACCAGGGATATTTGGCCATATTCTGTGAGTATTCTGCTTAGTAGCTTAGAGCAGCATTTGGGCATGCAGTTATAAGACTATTTGTGAGTAAGGGATGCCATCCCTTTCTAAAAGAGTCCATAATAAGTGATTCTATTATGACAATCTAGAAGAAGGGATTCTATTCCAAATTTTAACCAGTAAACTCAGAATGAGGAAGAAATTATTTACTTGTGCAGGTCCCAACATAGCTTTTTGTTTTGTGTCTCTGAAATAAACAAAAAAAATGTGTGTGTTAGGACATCAACAGAAGAATTTATATCAAATTTTATTCACCTCTCTTCCAGAACACTCCAACCAATACTACCACCATCCTCATCACCATTACTATTGTTTGAGTCCCCACATGGGACATGATGCTGAGTAGCTAGTAAAACAGTTAATAAATATCAAGACATCTATTTGATTACAAATGTCACACTGAGATGATAACTTTGCTTCTTTGCAAATGTATGAGCCTCATGGTACACTTCCTATCCTTCTACCTTTTACCTCCTGATAGGTCAGTGTAACACTCTGAAAGCCAGGAATTTTTTTTATAAACAATTTTTTAATATGTGTTTTTAAAACTTTTGGTTACAAATTTTCTCCTTTCCTCCCTCCCCACCCACCCTCATTGAAAAGGCGGGAAACTTGATCCAGGTTAGAGATGTGTAGTCATGCAAAACACTTCCATAGTAGTCATGTTGTGAAAAACTAAGTATATTTCCCTTCATCCTATCCTACCCCCCATTTATTCTATTCTCTCTTTTAACCCTGTCCCTCCTCAGAAGGGTTTACTTCTGATTATCCCCTCCTCCAGTCTGCCCTCCCCTCTATCATCCTCCTGCTCTCTTGTCCCTTTCCCCCCTTATTTTCCTGTAGGGTAAGATAGATTTCCATACCCAAATGTGTATGTTATTCCCTCCTTAAGCCAAATCCTATGAGAATAAGATTCACTCATTCCCTCTCACCTTTCCCTGTTTCCCCTCCACTGTAAAAGCCTTTTCTTGTATGTCTCATGTGGGACAGACCATTCTACCTCTCCCTTTCTCCTTCTCCCGGTATAATCGTCTCTTACCCCTTAATTTTATTTTCCAGATATCACCCCTTCATCTTCAACTCACCCTGTGCCCTCTGTCTATCTATCTATCTATCCATCTATCTATCTATCTATATTTTTCCCTCCCACTACCCTAATACTGACAAAGGACTCGTGAGTTACAAATATCGTCTTTCCATGCAGGAATGTAAACAGTTCAACCTTAATAAGTCTGTTATGATTTCTGTTTCCTGTTTACCTCTTCATGTTCCACTTGAGTCTTGTATTTGAAAATCAAATTTTCTATTCAGTTCTGGTCTTTTCATCAAGAATGCTCGAAAGTCCCCTATTTCACTGAATAACCATTTTTTCCCCTGAAGGATTATACTCGGTTTTGCTGGGTAGGTGATTCTTGGTTGTAATCCTATCTCCTTTGCCCTCTGGAATATTATATTCCATGCCCTCCAGTTCCTTACTGTAGAAGCTGCTAAATCTTGTGTCATCCTGATTGTGTTTCCACAATACTTGAATTGTTTCTTTCTGGCTGCCTGCAATATTTTCTCCTTGACCTGGGAATTCTGGAATTTGGCTACAATATTCCCAGGAGTTTTCCTTTGGGGATCTCTTTCAGGAGGAGATTGGTGGATTCTTTCAATTTCTATTTTGCCCTCTGGTTCTAAAATATCAGGGAAGTTTTCCTGGATAATTTCTTGAAAGATGATGTCTAGGCTCTTTTTTCAGTCATGGCTTTCAGATAGTCCAATAATTTTTAAATTCTCTCTCCTGGATCTATTTTCCAGGTCAGTTGTTTTTCCAATGAGATATTTCACATTCTCTTCTATTTTTTCATTCTTTTGGATTTGTTTTATAGTGCCTCGTTTTCTCATAAAGTCACTAACTTCCAATTTCTCCATTCTAATTTTTAAGGAAGTATTTTCTTCAGTAATCTTTTGGATTTCCTTTTCCTTTTGGTCAATTTTGCTTTTTTAGGGCATTCTTCTCCTCATTGGCTTTTTGGACCTTTTTTACCATTTGGGTTAGGCTATTTTTCAAAGTGCTATTTTCTTCAGTTTTTGGGGGGTCTCCTTTAGCAAGCTTTTGACTTGTTTTTCATGATTTTCTTGCATCACTCTCAGTTTTGCCTCTACTTCTCTTACTTGCTTCACAAAATCCTTTTTGAGCTCTTCCATGGCCTGGGACCAATTCATATTTTCCTTGGAGGCTTTGGATGTAGGAGATTTGACTTTGTTGTCTTCTTCTGGTTGTATGTTTTGATCTTCTTTGTCACCAAAGTAAGATAATATAGTCTGACTCTTTTTGCACTGCTTACTCATGATCCCGGCCAATTACTTGAGTTTTAAACTCTTTATTAAGGTAAAAGTCTGCTTCCAGTGTGGAGAATGTGCTGTCCCAAGCTTCAGGGGTTTGTACTGCTGTTTTCAGAGGTACTTTTAGGGACCTGTAAATTTTCAGTTCTTCCACGGCACTATAATCAAGGGCCAGGTGTTTACTCCTTTCCTGGCCTGTGCTGTGGTCTGTGAGTGACCACAAGCACTCTTTTCTGTCTTGGAACTGTGAGGAGGATTTCCTCTCCACCACCACTACAAGCTCCACCAGGCCAGCGCTCCTCCTCGCCCCAGAACCGCCACCTAGAACTGTGACCCAGATCCAAGCACGGTCAAAGCAAGAGAATCCTACACCAGCAGAGAGATCCCTGCAATCCCCTTCTAATCAGCCACTTGATTCCCCTTCAGTCTGTGGGCCAGAAGCTCAGGAGGCAGTCACTGCCTGGGGCTGGAGCTGAAAACCACTGTGCTTCTCTCTCACCGCAGACACAGACTTTTCCCACTGCCCTTCTAAGTTGTCTTTGGCGTTTGTGGGTTGAGAGGTCTTGAAACCGTCACATCTGCCCGAGATTCAGTCCACTGAGGCCTGCTCCAAGTTCACTATGGCGTGTGTGCCCACGCTGAACTGTGCTCCTCTCCCATCCTGGCACAATATACCTTTCTGATCAACCATCCGGGTTGTCTTGGCTGGATATTTGTTTCACTCTGTCTTTTTGTGGGTTCTGCTGCTTTAGACTTTGTTTAGAGCCATTTTTATAGGTATTTGGAGGGGTTTGGGGGAGAGCTCAAGCAAGTCACTGCTTTTACTCCACCATCTTGGCTCCACAGAAAGCCAGGAATTTGTCAAACAATGAATTCTGGTGTTTCCTTATAGTGACTGTAACTTTAGATCAGAAGTCATTTAAATTTCAAAACCTTGAATCAAAATGCAAAATAAGACATAAATTTTTGGACACAGCTAATGTGGAAATTTGTTTTGCTTGATTATGTATATTTATTACAAAGAGTTGTTTTTTTTTTTTATTTCTTTAACCAGTAGGGGTGAAGAGAGTAACACGAAAGAAAAGAGTCACTAGGCATCTTTTTAAAATAAATGCAGAGAGAACAAAAGACCAGATAAGCAAGACAGTTTTGAAAGCTACTAACTTTTATTGTATTTATTTATTTTTGTTTATTAAATGTATTATTTTATTATTCTATTTATATTTAATTGCTTATTATTTATTAATATAATACTTTAAATTTAATAAGAAGCAAGCTCTACATAATAAAGATCTGCAGTTTTGTGTACCATCTTCTTTGTCTGTTCTATGTATATTGAAATTTTTTTTAAAATCTAAGAGTTTGTTGAGTAGAAAGAACTCTGATTCAGAATCAGGTGACCTGGATCTCAACTTGCACCTTTGCCATTTAATACCTGTGTGATCTTATGCAAATTGCTTAACCTTTCTAGATTCACTTTCCTGATCTGTAAAATGTGGGGTTGAACTTTATGTCCTCCAAAGGCCCTTTCAGGTCTAAATTTATGGTTGTAAAATAAGAACCTATCTTAGACAAGAAATAGGAGAAGGAATCCATGGAAAAAGCATACATAGTCCTGTGAATCAGTCAAGTACTAAGCACTTCTTATGTCTTAAGCACTTCTCTAGCTGCTATGGAAACAATGGGAAAAAAACCAGCCTCTGCCCTGAAGGAGGGCATTATATTCATTATATTAAAATGAGGGAGACAACTATTGACACACACAAAGTAAATATAGATCAGATAGAAGATAGATTTAGCAGGGAAAAACATTAACCTCTCCAGTGACCAAGAAAAGCCTTCTAGGCAGAGGAAGTGGTTCTTGAGCTGAGTTTGAAAAGAAGATAACACCTGTTAAATACCTTAGCTTACAAAGGCCAAGGTCTCCCACTGCATCCTGGGCCATCTCCAGTGGTCCTGATCTATCTCTAGCCACGGGACCCAGATGGCTCTGGAGGAGAAAAGGAGGCTGGTGACTTTGCAGAGCCCTCCCTCGCTTAAATCCAATTCACTTGCATGTTATGGCATCACCTCCCTGGTATTATGGTCCTCTTTGAGAAGGATCAGTGATGTCAAAATCAAATAGAAATGGGGGCCAATAAACCATACATATGGATCCCTGTGGTTGCATATTGACTAAGAAAACCACATATTAACATTTTTATGTTTTATTTTGTTTTTAATTATTTCACTAAATATTTGACAATTACATTTTAATCTTGTTATTTTTGACACATGTGGATTAAAATGATTTCCTATGGCTCCATCTAGTTCTGAATATGTGCTCGAATGTCATTGTGTTTCTGAAATGAAGTACATTGGTTCAGTTCAAAACCATTTCTTGCTCACTTCAGAAAGTAAAGTTTATAAATTAGACTAATTTAACAGATAGCACAGAATAAGAAAAATTTCCAAAAGAAGAAAAGGCCATTTGTTCTAGAGGCACATTTCATTTTATGTACCATTTCCCTAGAATATCAGACAATTATTAGCTAGAAGAGTAATGTCACCCATTTTTTAAAGATAAGTCCGCTCTTGAGTATTTTAGAGATAAATAGCTCAATGATGAAGAAATCACTTTCTTTCATTGTACTAGTTTAAGAAGGATTTTTTTATCAGAAGCAGATATTTTTGATCACATGAGAAAATCTGACCATGAATGAAAAATTTGGTATTTCTGTCAATGATACTTCAGATAAAAATAGTTTTTGGATAGATGCTCTGAAGCCATGGAACTATTCTAAAGGGTTCATGAATATATAATGCAAATATGTAAGTAAACAAACATACCATATACATACATATATGCATATATAGTATGTATATCTATTATAATACATAACCTACATACATGTATGTGTATAGTATCTATTATATGGTATGCATGTAAACATGCATATGTTTATGTATGTAGTTCCCCAAGCCTGATCCTGGATTTCAAGGTACAGTCAGCTGATCAGCTCATTGCTACCCAGGATATTGATATTGTTTCTGGTTCTGGGACATGAAGCAGCAAGTGCCTTAGTACAGGCAACCAGCCCTGCCTAGAATCTTGCAGGCTGCCTCTAAGATATCAGGGATGCAATTAGGGTCCAATGCAATTCAATAAATCCAATCCAATAAACATTTACCGACTGCCAGGCACTGTGCTAATCGAGGGGATACAAATTAATAAAAAAGAGATAAATCCTTCCCTTGAGGAGCTTACAATCAAAAGGGAGAGACAGCACAAAAAAGGTTGCAAAAAGGGGTAGAAGAGGGAGGGTCAGGAAACCAGGAGGAATTTAGTTCTGTGGAGTTGAAACCAGGCAGAGCAGCAGGTGCCAGATGGAGTGATGTGAGAGTCCAGTTTCTGCCCTCTGTAAAGGAAGGTATTGGGAGGAATTTGGTACTCCACCTGCCAACCCTCGAAACAGAGGGAAAAGGATACTGAGGAAGGTGGAAGCAATCGAGACTTGAGTTAGCAGCATGGTAGTGAGTTTAAAAGTGATAAGCTTTAACCTAGGAAGGGCATCTTGTTTCCTGGAGTTGAAACCAGGCAGGACAGCAGATTCAAAATAGAAATCTTTCAACTCCAGACATTTTCTCTGGTTGGCCTCCATGCATTCAACTCTTTCCTTTCTCATCTCCACCTACTACTTTCTCTGGCTTCCTTGAAGTTTTAGCTAAAGTCCTACCTTTTTACAAGATGCGTTTCTCATTTATCCTTAAATCTTAGTGCTTTCCCTGTGAGATTATTTCCACTTTATTCTAGCTGTTTCTTATTTGTGGGCAGCTGTTTGTTTGTCATCTCACCCCCTTAGACTGTGAGCTCCTTGAGAACAAGGTTGGTGTTTTTGCCTTTCTTTGTATCTCGAGTACTTGGCACAGTGCCTGGCATGTAGTAGGTGCTTGTGCACTTAACTTGTAGTATTTTGTGCTGAGGGCAAAAGGAAGCTTTTTACAAGCACACTAATCCAGAATAAGCACGGATTCCAGCTACCTCTGAATCCACCAATCATGAGCAGGCCAAAGATGGATAAACATGGGCAAGTGGTAGAAGTCTTTTGGACATACAGTGATTTTGCTTGTTTTTGTGATGGTAACTAGGAGATATAGTAGAGAAAGTATTGGACTTAAAGCTAGAAAGAATGGAGTTGGAATCCTGCCTCAGATACATGCTGACTGTATAACCCTACGAAAGTCACAACTTTTTCAGGCTCATTTTCCTCATCTGTAAAATGGGGATGTAATCATATACCTTACATCACTAGGTTTTGTAGATTAAATGAGATGACATGCCACTTTACAAACCTTTAGTCATACATAATTGCTAGTGCTGTTGATATAATATTCTTCCTCCTTCTTCTGGTGAGAAGGGGCCCTATCTAACCAGACTGCATCACCAGTTTTCATATGTGTATAGATAGGCATTATGATTAATAAAATACAAACTCATTTAAAAGCATGACTGAAATCATAATAGCTTTTTGTTGTCCTGTATTTTTCAGTCCTTGGATGACTGATAGTGCAACTACTTAACATATAAGAATTCTTTAACATTTTTGATGATTTAAAGGAGGTCTTCATACTTGAAAAGTTCGTGAACTACTGCTTAGGAATATTTTAATACTGTTTATTTATTCTAATGACAAAGATGTATACATGTAGATACATAGCATATATATTTATAGATCTCTCTCTAAGTTCCCAGAAAGTAAGTCCTCAGCATCAGAAATTTATTTTTCTAAAATAACTCTTCTTTCCTGTTTTCTTTTAGGACCAATGCAAGAAACAATATATGATTTCTGGAGAATGGTGTGGCATGAAAACACAGCCAGCATAATCATGGTCACCAACCTTGTGGAAGTAGGGAGAGTAAGTTGGATTTGTACCAAAGGAAATAACCAAATGCTTTGCCGGTTACTTAGTTTGGGTTATCAAGTAATAAATAAGCCAAGTATTTACAGTACCACATGTACTTCTTAAAATACAAACTATTACAACTCCTCCTCCAGCTGCTGCATTGGGCTATAGATTATCTTTAAACACAGCTTGCTTGCCTTGGTTGCGATGGCAACAGACAAGAGAACCATGCAAGATATAAAAGCCTGGCTGACGTTGGGCATATAAAATCACCTCTAAGTACAGTATAGATGTTTATTGTTAGGTATCCGACCTGGGTGTGTACCACATTAGAAATGTGATAGAGAATTTCCCAATTCTGGGAAACAGGCCTTGTCATTTGGAGGTAAAATGGGAAGGTAAGCACAGAACTTTTACTTACTTGGGCAAATAGCTTGACCACTTC
Source organism: Vombatus ursinus (assembly GCF_900497805.2). Taxonomy (NCBI): domain Eukaryota; kingdom Metazoa; phylum Chordata; class Mammalia; order Diprotodontia; family Vombatidae; genus Vombatus; species Vombatus ursinus. The sequence continues at coordinate 35,571,268 of NW_020955033.1, forward strand.
CCCATACCTCAGCTTTAGGGCCTATGGAATAGGGTCGAGGGGCTTTCCAGCGTTCTGGATCGGTGAGGGAATCTGTACTGTTGTGTGTGATGGCTGTTTTTATTTATCCAGGAAACCGTTGAGTGGTCATTGTAAACTATGCGATCTTGTACTTCCAAACAAAATTTAAAAGTGAGAAGATAAACTTGGTGAGACTCCAGATGCTTTAGTTTAGAGTCCACTAGATAGAACACATCTGTTTAATTATAGGAAAGGAAGTAGGGAAAGACCACCATAAGTGGTAATACATTAGCTCATCAAGGGTGTCAGTCAGTCCTCTCTATTGACCCAGCCACTGCAAGAGGAAACCAGGAAATTAAATATAGATAGTACTTCAGTCACTGGGCTGTGCACTAAGGGGAAAACCTATTGTTTCTTTATGTGCTCTGCCAGACTGCTTGAATGTGTCCTAAACTTGCCCTACCTCTCTGTATTTGCATATATCATTTCCTATAGAAGAAACAAATCCCCACCTGCCCCACATCCATTCCCACATCTCTGCCTATTGAAATTTTCCTCCTGTTTCAGTTCCAAACTCAGATGCTACTTCCTCCATGATCCCTTCTCTGTTTCATCCATGATTATCAATTAATCACTAAGCATTTGATAAGCATTTACAATGTGCCTGGTGCTATGCTAAGCTCTGGGGATAATGAAACAGTTCCTGCCCTCAAGAAGCTTACATTCTAGAAGGAAAGACAATACATACACATGTAAATGTATGCAAAATAAGTATATAAAATACATGCAAAATTAATACAAGATAATTTGGAGAAGAACAGATTAGCAGCTACTGAGAAAGGCCTCATGAAGGTGGCACTTGAACTGAACTTAGGATGAAACTGGTAATTCTAAAAAGCAGAGGCAATGGAAAAGGAAAAGAATTGAAGGCATGGGGGATAATCTGTGCCCAGGAATAAACATGGCATTTCCAATGTTATATGTGAAGAAAAGCGAGAAGACCAGTTTGGGTGGACAATACAACTTCTGAAAAGGGGCAATACAGAATGGAAAGGGAAGTTAAAGTCAGGTTGTAATGGGTTTTAAATAATTTACAATAATAAAATAATACTAATAGCATTTATATAGATCCTGCTATGTGCCAGGCACTGTGCTGAGTATTTTTATAAACGTCACATTTGTTCTTCACAACAACTCTGGGAGGTAGATGCCATTACAATACACATAATTGATTTAATTATTTAGAAAAGGGAGCAATTATTCCAATAAGAGGGTCATATGTTCTGACCTGACCACTCTCAGGATGGACAGGTTTGTAGCTAAAATTTGTATTGTTCTTTTGTATTCAGTATATGTTTAAATGTTCAAAAAAGGAAAAAAAATAAATAGGCTGTCCCCTTTAAGCAAAGCCCCTTGTTAAGAATCAATTCTGAAACCTCTCTGGGAAGCACATGGTGTTAACAACAACGAAAAAGCAGAATTTAGTTAAACAAATCTCTTCAGTGTTAATTTAGAAAGGATTGAGGGAGTTAGAAAAGTTTGGTATTAAGTAGCAGAACTCACATTCAAACTGAGGTCAAAATCCAGTAGTCTTTCCTTTGCAGTTTAACTCATCTTGTTGGGGCAGGTAGGTGGTGTAGTGGTTAAAGCACCAGCCCTGGAGTAAGGAGGACTGGAGTTCAAATGTGGCCTCAGATACTTTACACTTACTAGCTGTATGACCCTGGGCAAGTCACTTAACCCCAATTGCCTCACAACAAATAAATTACCTTGTTAGATAAAATGAAGAGAAGTGTTATTTTACCATGGTTAATGGTTAAGTACACATTACTAAAACTCAAAATGTATAACATATAATTCTGACTCTGTACTTACTTGTGTGATCTTGGGCAAGGACTTCTCTGGTCCTCAGTGTCTTCATCTATAAAATGAGAGAGTCATATGAAATTATTTCTAACCTCCAGGTGTAAATCCTATTACTTGAGTCACTGAGCAAAAATAATAACTAGAATTTATATAAGGCTTTGTGGTTTATAAAGTGCTTTACAAATATTAGTATATTTTGTCCTTACAATAATCCTGGGATGAAGGTGCTGTTCTTATTCCCATTTTACAGATAAGGAAACTGAGATAGACAAAAATTAAGTGATTTGCCCTGAGTCAAAGAACTAGTTAGTGTCTAAGGCTGGATTTGAACTCAGGTCTTCCTGAGTCCAGGCCCAGCACTCTATCCACTGCTCCACTTAATCCCCTGCTCCAGTTATACCTCCTTCCTGCTGGAAAGGAAATTGATACTGGGAAAAGAACAAAAAATATATACATTTTGTCATAAGATTAAGAAAAGGAGAATCCCTGTCTGACGTTGCTGAGATATACATTCTTCCTTGCTTCAAAATCAGTTTTAATCTCACAATAGAATTCTATAACATATAGCTAGATGTGCATCTTTTGACAAGGGAGAAGGAAAAGGAGGAGAAAGAAAAGGACAAGGGGAGGAAGAAGGAGGAGGAGGAGAAAGAGGAGGAAGAGGATAAGAATAAGAATCAGGGCAGTAGAATTATAATATGTACATGTTAGGGGTAAACATACCCCTTTGAAAGTGTGGAGAGTCACTCTTTCAGGAAGAGAGGAAACTATAAGAGCCACGCAGATAGAGTGTGGCTTACCCAGAATTTTTTTGGATATGGTAAGTCATTCTTAGTATTTATGGGAAGAAGATAAGAAGTCTGGGCTTGGACTCAGGAAGACTTTTGTTCAAATTCTGCCTTTCATACCAGCTCTGTGAACCTAGGCAAGGCAAATAATTTCTGTTTACCTCAGGCAGCTCCCTAGGACTTAACTGCTATTAATAGAATGAGTTTCTATCCTAGGAAGGCATTGTGTGAAGAGTGTCAGAGTCAGAAGGTCAGGATTTAAATCTCACCTTTAGCATTTAATTTCTCTTAGCCTGTTTCCTCATATGTATTACTTAGGTTGCCTACATCACAAGGTTGTTGAGAAGAACCAAAGCCAGTACAGTATTATTATTAATTTACACATATACCTTTAAGGACACAAAAGTTCATCATAGGAAGACTCTTTAGCTTGTCATTTTCATAGAGTTGGAAGTATGACTGTGGATGGACAGTTAGCTAATTGTTATTTTTGCCTAAGAAAAGGAGAGAAGTCAGAAGACTAATAGAGAACATACGTTCTCTTTCAACAAGGGAGGGAATCAAACCCATTATTGTTCAATGTTTTCTAAGGGTGAATTTAAGAACGTTTTCAATATACCATCAGTAAAAAAGCTACTTTTGTTTTTCCCCATCTCAACACCAAAGTCAGCGATGACCATAGAAATATATGTGTGCTCAGAGTTGGCACTTATTAGCAAGCAGCTACTATGCCAGAAAGAAGGTAATGGATTTACATGGGAGTTAAAGTGGTTTTGATTTATATTTTTAATTTCTCAGAGGCAGGTGCTGGGTATTTTCCCCTTAAAAACAGATGTTGTCATAGAAAGAATATTCTTTGCACATTGTCACTTTTAAAGGACCATGGGTCAGACTAAGGAACCAGCCAAGTGAATAGTGATCTTAAAATTCAGAACTCAGGCACACCTTGAGAACGTGATCAACTATGCATTTCAGCAAAGAAGCACACAGGTTAGCAAAGAAAGCAAGAGCATTCACTTCTCTTACTGTTCACTGAGGTCTCCGGCAACTGAGCTGGGTCATTTGTGTTAGGACATGACCTTACTGCGCATCAGAAACTGTTAGACATAACTAATGAATCAAAGTACTTGGTACTGATATACCAAAAAGAAAAAAAAGTGCCATCCACTTCCACACAGGTGACTGTAATTAAACAGAATAAACATATTAAACAGCTACATTTGCCATCTGAAAGGTATAAACAAGATATAACACTAAAATTTCACTAACAGGTTAATAAGTTCACATATGTAATTACCTCATTTAAAAAAAATTGATTAGTTTGCTATAAAGCAGCTAGTTGATTCAGTGGAACTCTTGCCTTAGACACTGATTAGCTATTGGACCCTAAGCAAGTCACTTAACCTCTGTTTGCCTTAATCCACTGGAGAAAAAAAAAATGGCAGACCACTCCAGTACCTTTGCCAAGAAAACCCCATGGACTGTCCATGGGGTCTCAAAGAGTTGGACACAACTGAACAACTGAATAATAACAACGAAGTTTGCTGCAGTAATTATTCAGAATACTTTCTTCTTGGCATCAGTGATTATCATGTGTCGATTTAGCTATAAAGCTGTTTAGCTAAATGACATTAGTAAATATTACTTTATCACATAAAGTAATAGGATTAAGGACTGGAAAAGATCTTAGAGCTTATCATGGCCAGCCCCTTAATTTTGAAAATAAGGAAACTGAGGCACAGAGCAGTTAAATGACTTATCCCAGGTCATATAAGTAATAAGAAGCCAAGCTGAAATTCAAATCAGATCTAATCAAGGACTTTTACCACTATACCAACTGCCTGTCATATGAAATTAAGTCATATGTGTTCAATGCAGGTACATAGAACTTTATATAAAAATTTTGCTTCTGAGGGGCAGCTAGGTGGTGCAGTGAATAGAGCACCGGCCCTGAAGTCAGGAGGACCCGAGTTCAAATCCGGCCTCAGACCAAACACTTGACACGTACTAGCTGTGTGACCTTGGGCAAGTCACTTAACCCCGATTGCCTCAACAAAAGAAAAAAATTTTGCTTCTGATGAGTTGCCCTTCAAATCAGATTTTAAATTAACTACTCATAGGAGCTCACTATTTAAATGAACTATGAATTATCCCTTTGTAAAGGTAGGAGAAATAGAATAGTATAATGGAAAAAAGGACTGGATTCAAAGTCAGAGGAACAGGGTTCATTCCTGATTTTGCTGCTATCTTCCTTTGTGTCTTTGGACAAGTTGCTCTTTCTAAGTCTCAGTTTCTTCATCTATACAAAGAGAAGGTTGAACTAGAATCAAGAGTTCATAACCTGAAATCTGTGAACTTGGTTTTTAAAAAATATTTTTATGTTGGTATTTTGTTATAATTCATTTCCATGGTAATCCTCCGTATCTTATTTTATGCATTTAAAAACATTTTTTGGAAAAGGGTCCATCCATCCATAGGCTGCCAAAGGGATCTGTGACACACAAAAAGCTAAGACCCCCTTGACTGAATGATCTCCAGGGTCTCTTTCTAAGTCCTCTGGTACTAATATTTCTTCATTGGAGAAACCATTAGATTTTTGCATTTTGAGTTGCTGTATAGTGAGGCACATTGGTAATTGCTGTTAAATAGACTGCCATTTTAATCTTAATACCCTAGATATATCACTCCATTACTGAAGGCACAAGTTATATTCCATTCCTGTGATTAAAAAAAAAAACAAACTCTTGCTCAAAGTAAAATACAAGTATAATACTCAGCTGAAATGTCAAAGAAGACTTGTGGAGTAAACACAAAGACAGCACGTAACCAACTGTCTGACTATTTTTTTGTATGTGTCATTTTGCAGGGTGTCAAGTTCATTATGAGTTATTTGACCTAAAAAAAAAAAAGCCCCACTATCTGTTCTTCCCATTGGATCCTTGGATATAGTCCCACTGGTGGCTCTCTCTTTCTTGATTTTTATGGTGTCAACTAATTTTTATTTCAAATAACCATGGAAACTTTCAATATACAGTGAGAAGCATCTGTGGGGAAAAGAAAAGAAAATACTTCTGGCCTACAAGTACATTAAATCCATAAGCTTAAAATAACACAATAATTTTAAATCTAGTGAACCATTAAGAAGTCAACCTTTCCAAATGTCTCACCAATTTCTTGGGTTCTGGGAACGTGGCTAAGTTTGGAGAATAAGCAGGACTTGCTCCCACTGGTATCTCAGATTGTGCTTACCCAGAGATCCAGACTGCTTTAATTAATAATGAGTTTACAGGCACCTGCCCTTGAAAACTCAGATGCTTTTTAAGAGTTTTGACAAGAGGTCATGTTACCTGAGGGCAAAAACAAGAATTTTATCTCCCTATTCCTATTGTTAGTTTTGCCAAATTGTTTAGACATGACCTACCTGCTCTGTATGCTTAAAAACAACCACCACCACCCCTAAAATTTAAAACAAATACTAACAATGGCTTCCTTTTAAAGGGCAGGAGCTACCTTCTTGTCAACTACACAATGTGTGTCCTTCATGAATTAGGCATGAGGGAGGTGGTGTGTTTTTGTTTACACAGGCTTTCTGGATATTCATTAAATCTGTTCTAGGAACTTGCTCTTTTTTTTCCCCTTTTCCTTCTCCTTTGCCCTGAAGCACTAGGCATTAGGAGGCTTTAATTGCAGGTGGAGGAGCCACTGTGAGACCTTCCCTGATGCTGGCACCTGGTGCAGAATGACACAGTCCTAGCATTCCCCTCCAGCAGGGTCCCCCAGTACATCTGCCAGTATCTGTCATTATCTAAAGCTTTCTTGTCAAAACCACGCATCCCCTTTAAGCCCGGGTTCCAGTAAGAGACCCTTGTCAGTTTCGCTGGCACCTGCAGACTACAGCACACCTGGCATTTAAATGGCACCGGAATGTGTTGTGATTGTTTTCCCTCTTTAATGAACCCACCGGAGGGACATTTAGCTTTTATCCAGTAGCCTGTTACCCAGCCACTCACATTTGCGCTGTTTGGGAGGAGAGTCAGAAACTCTGTTGTGTTGTTATACTAATCCATCTGCCAGAAGTCTTATAACCAAATCTGCAGGACTCCCAAAGGAGGCGTTTGCACTGGTAATTTAAGCTAATGATTTCTAAACATATTTAGTCAGTTTTATGAAGACCTCATTAGAATGTGACTGTTTATTAAAAATCCAAATGAGGTCTCACAGTCATTTAGGAAAATTATTGTTGAATTGCTCTGAACAGTTCCTATAACAGGTGATGAAATGTTTTGAAGCTAGTATAAGTAGGGGCCAGGGACAGAAGGGAGTGATACTTTTCCCTCGGAATGGGAGAATCCAAAAATATACTTTTAAGAATGTGATCCTAGTCCCTTTGGGGTTAGACTAAGCCTGTAATTGTCTTCATGGTGTTGCCATGAAGAGGGTAACAAAAGGAAAAAGGAAAACTTTTAAATGATAAGCAGCAGACATATATTCCAGAATCAGCTCTTTAAGCCACAGCCTAGAAAGGCAGATTAAGGCTCTGAATGCTTCTGATATATACCATGGTCAACAAAAAAAAATTTGCTTTTCCCACATAAAGTAATGTAGGAGTGTTGAAAGAAGTAGAAAAGAGGCAGTATTATCCATTTTTATGTTTATAAACTGGAAATTATGATAAATTACACATTTTATAATGCTTAATACCAAGAATATCTTGGGGAAGTGGCCTAATACATCGTGCAGTATGATTAACAGCTGACAAATTAACATCTCATTGCAAATTCTCAGGTGCTGTAGTTAAGGTAAATTATTTTTGCAGCAATTAGCAGAAAATTTCCTCCCTTGAACAATCATTGCTATCTTTCCCTAGACTTTAACAAACCAGATTTTTAATATTGATGTTCTATGACCTGGGTTAATTACCACATATGACCTCCTATTAATGACACATCATTTAGGGACAATTCTTTTTCCTTCTAGCACATCCTCCAGAACTTGATAGGATTTGTTTGTCATTTTGTAATGTGTTGCTTGAGATGAATGACTAAATTGTGAAAATATGAATTATGTTGGTTCAATATCTTTTCGAAGTCATTAACATCCAAGAATACACCAAGTTCTCATATGGTAGCACTACCAGGTGTTTCTAGCAATAACAACATTGTTGGAGACCAGAATCATGGCATTAACATAGAGCTATAGGAAAATTGGATGTAACCACTGTTACAGTAACTTTGTGACAATTCCTACTCAGATTTCACCTCTTACATCCCAGGTGTGTAAGATATCCAATTCTCAGTTCAATATCTAGAAGACCATGTCCTACTAGGCACAATGGTGTTTTCGTTCCTCTTTGGGGTCCACTCCAAACTCTCCACACTTCCTCCACCAAGTCAAGCAGCCTCCTCACTCTGAAAATTCACTCTGCCCCTGGCCTTCTCACACTCAGAATACATCCCACCCCTTTGGGCCCTTCCTCTGATTGGCTGGTTCTTCCCAGAACTTCCATTTTAAGAAAAGTGCTCAGGCCAACTTTGCCTTCAATCCAGGGCTCCATTCCTGGCTCTCCAAGCTTTGTCTAGCATGTAACTGAAGGTACTCACTCTCACCAGTCCCATTTTAGCTTATTTTATGTGGGTTTTTTTTTCCACTGTTCCCATTAGAATGTAAACTTCCTAATACAAAGACTATCTTTCCTTTTGCTTGTATTTGTATTCCCAAGGCTTAGCACAGTGCCAGGAAAATGGCAAGTGCTTAATAAATACTTCTTGACGTGACTTGAGAGAGAGGTGAAAGACTCAGTATTCCAAAGAGTTTTTCTATAGCAACAAAGACTTATTCCACAATCTTTACCAAGGCAGCCAGACATTCCACCAAAGGCATTTATTTCCCTGGCTGACTCATAAAGGATGTAAGGGAGAGACCAATTGTTTCCATACACATAAACATACTTTGGTGTTAGTGCCAGGTCATTCCCACACTTGAGGGTATAACAGTGCTGTAGACTGTACGTCTAAAATTTTCCTATGCCCAAGGATCCGTAGTTAGAAAAATTTGAGAACACAACCAAAGTTTTCAGTTTTTCTCATCTCCAGAGGAACCAGAAGGCAGGATTCTGGTTTAGAATGGTCTATACTAGCTCTGCTGTTGAGCTGTCCATTCACCTCAGTGAGGGACTGTTTCCTTATCTATGAAATATCTAAGGTGTCTTTCAACTGTCAAATTCATATAAAGGGTCTCCCATTTTTCTGTTCGTTCTTTTGCTTTTTTAAGAGATCTATTGCATGAGGCAGCTAGGTGGTGCAGTGGATAGAGCTCCAGCCTTGGAGTCAGGAGGACCTGAGTTCAAATCTAACCTCAGACACTTGACGCATACTAGTTGTATATGTCAAGTTATTTAACCCCAATTGCCTCAGCAAAAAAAGAGAGAGAGAGAGATCATCCATTGCATCTGCTTTGAATAAAATAATTAATATTATTGAAGATTTAGAACTTGAAGAGAACTTTGAGGTCATTGAGCCCAACCCCCCTCATACAGATGAGGGAAACAAGGCTAAGGTGATCAATTAAATTATCAATCAACAAAGATTTTTAAAAATAGGGTTAATGAGACTGTGCTCCATGTTGACTAAGTTATTGTGAGCGTCAAATCATGGGCATTAGAACCTGAAGGGATCTTAAAATAGATGTAAAATCAAACTAATTAATATGAGACAATATTTGTAAAGCACTTAGCGTATTGCAAGGCACACAGAATAGGCATTATATAAATGCTTGTTGACCCTTCCATTTCCCTTCCCAAGGTCACACAGTTATTAAGTAGCACAGCCTAAATTCAAATTAAGTCATCTGACTCCAAATCCATTGCTCTTTCACCAATATAACACAGGTGATAGAGGGTTTCATTAACTCTTAAAAGCTATATAAATATACCTGTTATGGTCACAAGAATACATCAAGGATGTGTGATTTCCCTCAGGTAGATTTAAACTAACTATATAACCTAGTAGACAAGCTCTAAGGACTTGCCTGAGGCACTCAGAGGGTGAGTGACTTGTCCTAAATCACAGAGCTAGGAAACGTCAGGGGGCAGATTGGAACTTAGGCTTTCCTGATTTTAAAACCTAGTTCTCTGTCTATATCATTCTACCTCTTGTGATGGACATAGGATATTTGTCTTTATTTTCTCTTTGAAGTTTGGCTCTAAAGACATGATAAGGATGAATTTTCAGTGGGGTTTATGGCATCAGTCATATTTTTCCTTAGGCCCACCTGCTGCTTCTCTGGGTTGACAGATTTCCCCCACACTGCGACCATCATTGTTAAAATCCTTAATACTTTAGATGCTTCCCTACTTCCTTCCTGTTGCTTCTTTGCCTGGTTTCCCTGACATTAACATAGAGTTATTGAGAGGATATTGAGAAGAGCTTCTTTCGCGGTGCATACAACAAAAGTAAAAGATAAGGTACACTCCTAACCCTAGACTCTATACTTTTGGATTTTGCACTTCCTTTATAATTGCAAGGCTCGTTCTGATTGAAGATAAAGTACATAGAGAACTTAAGTATAATTACAAATAAATAAATAAATAAAAACAAAAACTATGATAAGAATAATCTGATATATATAAAGGCTAAAGATAAATGAAATTAGGGGGTTCCTGTTTAATTCTAAAGATGTAGACCCTCTGATATGTACATTCTCTCTCTCTGTTCTTCTCCCTCTCCCTTTGTCTCTCTCTCTCTGTCTCTCCCTCCCTCTCTCCATCTCCCCCTCCCCCTCCTCTCCTTCTTCCTCCCTTTCCCCTCTCCCTCTTCCTCCCTCTCCCCTTCTCACTATCTTCTCTTTTCCCCCTCCCTCTCCCTCCCCCTCTCCCTCCTTCCTTTTCCCTTTCCTCTCCTTCCCCTCCCCCTCTCCCTCTTCCTCCCTTTCTCTCATTGTCCTCTCTCTCCCCCTCCCTCTTCCTTCCTCTCCCTCTCTCTTCCTTCCTCTCCCTCCCCCTCCTGCTCTTCTCCCTCCCTTTCCCTACTCCCTCCCTCTCCCCCTAGTTAACTAACCTAATTTATTCATTCTTTAGCATTTATTTCAATATAGTTTGTCTTAAACCACAAGTTCCTTTTTTTTTATGGCATTTTTGGCTCTAATCTATATGAATTGTAAATTAGGATTTCTGAAACAATTCCACACTGACTGTAAGTCATCCCAGACTTTAAAATCAGCTATCTCCAGTATTGTCATAGAAGCAGGATACTGCAGGATCAAAGCAAATTTGAAGGTCTGAATAAGAAAGTGTCTCTTTCAGAATATACTCTCCTGGGCTGCCCAGTTTCTCTGCTCTGTGTGCAGATCAGCTCTTTAGCATTCTTCTGCCAGACCAGGAAGCTGAGTGTGCCTCTGTGTCTCTCTTCATGGCCACCACTTAAAGCTTGTCACTCGCCTGCAGCGAAACACTCTTGCAGCTTTTTAAACAATGAAGCTGGCCCAGGCAAGCCCCTCATTATCATCCACTTCTGTGCCTGCTCCGTTATTCACTGCATTCACTAGTCTGAGCTGGGACTCCCCTGTTGGGGAGCTCTCCTTGCTTTCTTTAACTTGTGCAGTGGTCTTTGGGGTATATGTAGTTGATCACCTGCTTTGGGGTTGATAAGGCTTTACGGAGAGGGAGGGTTGGACCAAATGTGTGGCAGATGGACAAGTGTACCTTGGGATGAATGCATTATAGACTGAGAGTTTTTATCACACTCCCAATAACATTTTTACCTGCTCATGCGGTGTACATCTGTAGTTTGTTGGCACTGTAATTGGATGCAATATGTGATGGTCTCAAAGCTACAATAGTTCTCTATTTCTCTTCTGCCCAGATGAACACATTTGAAAATATTTTTCTCCACCTCTTAAATGGTAGGTATGTGCTGTCCTTTAATAAGTACTGCTTGAACAAACTCATTAGCTATGCCCCTTGTTGCAAGCCAACTTTACTTTCTTCCTTTCCTAACCTGCTAGCCTCAATTCTCTGCTGTCCTTTACTCTAAAGGCTGAAGTTAGACAGCTGAACAGATGGGCATAGATCAGGAATTCTTAACCTGGGGTCCATGAACTTTTTTTTTGTATTTTGATTAACTGCATTTCAATATAGTTGGTTTCACCAGACTGCCAACAGGGTCCATGACACTAAAAAGGTTAAGAACCCCTGGCATAATTTCTTGGTGAGACTCAGGAAGAAAGGGCCAAACTAGTAAGAAAAAAAAAACCACTCATTAGATTTGTGTTTTCTCTATAATACATTCCAGCAAGAAAACAAGAAATCTGGTATCTTGGTGCCTTAATGAAAAGAGAAATTAAAGTTACATTTTAATAATAATGGCAGCAGTCGAAAGAACCCTATCTTGACAGTCAAGAGACCTGGATTCTAGGTCTATCTCTGCTACTAATTTCATATGTGAATCCTAGACTACAATAGAATCACAGAATATGAGTGTTGAGGTATAGATATTAGGGGTGCTAGGATCCCAAAATCACAATATGCAGGTCCTGCCCAAGTAAATTTGACCCAAACCCTATTTCAGCTAAAGACAAGGTTTATTAAAGATGAGCCATACAGGCCAGACTCTTAAGGAATCTGAACATTTGTGATGCTCGTAAGGATGAGCAGGCATGAGGAAGTCTCAGCCCTTAAATGGTGGCCAGGATGGATCTTATATACAGAAAAACTATGGGAGGGATCTGGGAGTAGTCAAGTAGTTTGGGGGTAACTGGAGGAGGTGCTGGGAGAAGGGGCATCTTGATGGGAGTGGCTAGTACTAGAGGAGAAGTTTAGGGAGGATCTTGAAGCTGGGGTGACTGGGGTGGGTCCTGGGAGAATCCTGATGGGAATGTCTGGGAGGTTGAAGGGGGTCATCCAGGAATAGACAATGGAGGTCTAGGCTTTATTAGGGTAACAAAGAACTGGAAGATGGGGCCTAGAATGGGTTGAATGGGGTCTGGATAAGATCAAGAATGGGAAATATAACCCAGGGCTATAGACAATAGAGGAGTAGGCTTAATTAGGGTATCAAAGAACAGGGAGATCTGGGCCTAGGTGATAAAGGAGAGCCAGTTGATAGGAATAATAATCAGGAGACTGCTAGACTTCCTTGACCAAGAAAGTGAGTTCAAGGAAAGTTTAAGGGTTTTCTGGGGCCCATACACAAATGGGACCCAAATTCTTTTTGGAGTGAGGAGCAAAGGTTTAAGCTTGGGCCCATACCCCATCATTAGGACTAGAAGGGTTGACTTTAAATATCAAGTCTACTCCCCCCACCTCATTTTTACAGGTGAAGAAATTGAGGCCCAAAGATTTGTAATATGCCTTGTACACAACAGGCATTTAACCTTCTTAATTTCTGTATTCCTTTTGATGACACTACCATTCTCCCAAGTCACCCAGGCTAGCAACAGTTGAGTTATCTCTCATGCCTTATATTCATCCCCTTCTTTTCCTTCTCACCAACAACAGCCTAGTGGAAAGTGCTGGATTTGGAATTTGAGGATTTGAGTTTGAATCCTCATTCAGCCAAATGGCTTTTGTGAGCTTAAATAAGTTACTTTCCTCTCTAGGTCTTCCTTTCCACCTCTATAATGTTAGAGGACTGGACTCAGTAACATCTAATGTCCCTTCCATCTCTAAAATGTGTTAACCTGTGCCAAGGGTGGGGAACCTGCAGCCCAGAGGGCCACACCTGAGGACCTAGAGGGCCACCATGTGGCCTTGAGACTGCAGGTCCCCTACCCGTGGTTAGGCTTTCATGACTACTTCATGATCACTTACTGGCTGACCACTTGGCAGCTCTCCATCTAGCTCTCTTCAGGCTTCACATCCTCCTATCTATCCTTCATCCTCACACCAAAGCATACTTCATGATGCCCAAAAAATCTTCAGTGATTCCACATTGCCCACTGAATAAAACAAGAGCCCCCTGTAACCAGACATTCAAGAACAACTACAATCTGGCTCCAACTTATATTTCCAGCTTCCCATTGTGCATTCTGTGCATCAGCCGAAAGATAACAATCATAATAATGCTAATAATAATAGCTGGCATTTGTGTAGTGCCAGGCACTGTGCTAAGTGCTTTACATATATTATCTCATTTGATCCTTACAACAACCCTGGGAGTTAGGTGCTGTTATTATCCCCATTTTACAGTTGAGGAAACTGAGACAGACAGAGGTTAAATGACTTACCCAGAGTCACATGGCTAGGAAGTGTCTGAGGCTGAAACTAAACTGGGGTCTTCCTGACTCCAAGCCCACTGTGCTACCTAGCTCCCTAAAGGTTTTCCCTCCCCTTCCTCTATGCATTTACCATCTCTTGTACCTGGAACAGACTCTTCTCTCCCTCTCTACCTATTGGCATCTGAGTTACTTGAGATCACGGACTGCCTTTTGCATTTCTTTGTGACCCCAACTCTTAGTACAGTCCCTACCGCATAGTAGAAGGTCAGGAAATTATTGTTGTCTGACTGACTGACTGATTTCTTCAAGGCCCCATTTGGCTGTCACTGTCTTTTATGTATGTATACATTTGTTTGCATGTTATCTCTTAACCATTAGATTGTAAGCTCCTCAAGGGCAGAAACTTTCTTTGGCCTCTTTCTCTATCCCCAGTACTTAGCACAGTGTGTGGCACATAGTAGGTGCTTAATAAATGTTTATCGATTGATCAATCTTATGAAACCTGAAGAGGATGTGGTGCAGAATACCTCTTGCCACCATGTTTGACTAGAGATAAGAAGGTAGAAACAATGGTCTCTGCTCTCAAAGAGCTTAAAAGCTACCAGAGGAGTAATGATGATGATGGTGATGGTGGTGATGATGGTGATGATGATGAGAGAACACCTTAAGGTTAATAAAGCCCTGTACATGTTATCTCACAGGCTTATGGTAAGGACCAAATGAGATAAAAGATGTAAAGGGCTTTATAAACCTTAAAATGCTATATAAATGCTAATAATGATTACTATTACTATAATAATTAATATTGCTATTACCCCACTACTAATTTTAAAGTTCCTTAGAGTCAGAGACAATTGTTTTTCAACTTTTTTATTTTTCATAACAACGGTTATTAATCATGCTGTGTTGAGCACTGGGGGATACAAAAGGAGGCAGACAATTCCTAACCTCAGGGAGCTTAAAACATTTATATAAACAAGAGATACACAGGATAAAGAGAAAATAATTAACAGAGGGAAGGTACAGCCTGGTCAAGACAGAACCTGAACTTGAGGTGGAAGGACAGCAGGCTTTCTTTTTTTTTTTAATTTATTTTTTTTATTTTTAGTTTTCAACATTTACTTCCATAAGATTTTGAGTTCCAAATTTTCACCCTATCTTGCCCCTCCCCCTACCCCAAGATGGTATACATTCTGAATACCCCTTCCCCTAGTCTGCTTTCCCTGCTATCTCTCCCCCCCTTCCCCTTCTATTTTCCTGTAGGGCAGGATAGATTTCCTCCCAGTTGCATGTGAAAACATTTTTTTAAACATGTTTTTTTAAACTTTGGGTTCCAAATTTTCTCCCTTACTCCCTCCCTACCCACCCTCATTGAAAAGGCAAGCAACTCAATATAGGCTATACTTGTGCAGTTATGCAAAACACTTCCATGGTAGACATGCTGTGAAAAACTAACTCTATTTTCCTTAATCCTTTCCCATCCCCCCCATTTATTCTATTCTTTCTTTTGACACTGTCCTCCTCAGAAGTATTTGCTTCTGATTACCCCCTTTCTCAATCTGCCCTCCTCTTTATCATCCCCCTACTCTCTTGTCCCCTTCCCCTCGTATTTTCCTGTAGGGTAAGACAGATTTCCATAACCAATTGAGTGTGTATGTCATACCCTCCTTAAGTCAAATCCTATGAGAATAAGATTCACTCATTTCCTCTCACCTTCCCCTGGTTCTCCTCCACTGTAAGAGCCTTTTCTTTTCTGTTCTTTTTGTGAGATAATTTACCCCATTCTACCTTTCCCTTTCTCCTTCACCTAGTATAATCCTCTTTCACCCCTTAATTTTATTCTCCAGATATGACCTCTTCATCTTCAACTCACCCTCTGCCCTCTATCTATCTATCCATCTATCCATCTATCTATCTATCTATCTATCTACATATATATTTTATATATATATATATATATATATATATACATACATATAATTTTTTCCCTCCAACTACCCTAATACTGACAAAGGTCTCATGAGTTACAAATATCATCTTTCCATGCAGGAATGTAAACAGTTCAACCTTAATAAGTCTCTTATGATTTCTCTTTCCTGTTTACCTCTTCATTCTCCACTTGAGTCTTCTATTGGAAAGTCAGATTTTCTATTCAGCTCTGTTCTTTTCATCAAGAATGCTTGAAAGTCCTCTATTTCACTGAATGACCATTTTTGCCCCTGAAAAATTATGCTCAGTTTTGCTGGGTGAGTGATTCTTGGTTGTAATCCTATGTCCTTTGCCCTCCAGAATATTATATTCCATGCCCTGCAGTCCTTTAATATAGAAGCAGCTAAATCTAGTGTTATCCTGATTGTGTTTCCATAATACTTGAATTGTTTCTTTCTGGCTGCTTGTAATATCTTTTCCTTGACCTGGGAATTTTGGCATTTGGCTACAATATTCCTAGGAGTTTTCCTTTGGGGATCTCTTTCAGGAGGAGATAGGTGGATTCTTTCAATTTCTATTTTGCCCTCAGGTTCTAAAATATCAGGGCAGTTTTCCTGGATAATTTCTTGAAAGATGATGTCTAGGCTCTTTTTTTGATCATGTCTTTGAGATAGTCCAATAATTTTCAGATTTTCTCTCCTGGATCTATTTTCCAGGTCAGTTGCTTTTCCAATGAGATATTTCACATTGTTTTCTAATTTTTCATTCTTTTGGATTTGTTTTACAGTGTCTTGATTTCTCATAAAGTCACTAGCTTCCAATTACTCTATTCTAATTTTTAAGGAAATATTTTGTTCAGTAATCTTTTGGACTTCCTTTTCCTTTTGTCCAGTTTTGCCCTTTAGGGCATTCTTTTCTTTATTGGCTTTTTGGACATCTTTTGCCATTTGGGTTAGGCTATTTTTTAAGGTGTTATTTTCTTCAGTATTTTTTTGGGTCTCCTTTAGCAAACTGTTAACTTGCTTTTCATGATTTTCTTGCATCACTCTCATTTCTCTTCCCAGTTTTTCCTCTACTTCTCTTGCTTCTCAAAATCCCTTTTGAGCTCTTCTAAGGCCTGGGACTGATTCATAATTTTCTTGGAAGTTTTTGATGTAGGAGCTTTGACTTTGTTTTCTTCTTCTGGTTGTATGTTTTGATCTTCTTTGTCACCAAAATAAGATAATATAGTCTGACTCTTTTTGCGCTGCTTCCTCATGATCCCAACCAATTACTTGAGTTTTAAACTCTTTGTTAAGGTAAGAGTCTGTTTCCAATGTGGAGAATGTACTGTCCCAAGCTTTGGGGGTTTGTACAGCTGTTTTCAGAGATACTTCTAGGGACCTGAAAAGGGTCAGTTCTTCCAAGATGGTATGATGAGGGGAGAGGTGTTTCCTTTCCACCGCCACAACAAGCTCCACCACGCCAGCACTCCTCCTCACCCTAGGACCCCTCCTCAGAACTGTGACCCAGATCCACGCATCAGTAAAGCAAGAGATTCTTGCCTCAGCCCTGGCAAAGAGATCCTTGCAATCCCCCTCTGATCAGCTACTAGATTCCCCCTCAGTCGGTGGGCCTGAAGCTCAGAAGCCAGCCACTGCCCTTAGGGCGGCTGAGATCTAGCTTCCTCCCTCACCACAGTCACAGACTTTTCCCACTGACTTTCTAAGTTGTCTTTGGCATTTGTGGGTTGAGAAGTCTGGAAACCGCCATAGCTGCCCTCGATTCAGTCCTCCGAGGTCTGCTCTAGGTTCGCTGAGGCCTGCGCACCCATGCTGAGCTGTGCTTCTCTCCCACCCCGGCACGATATACCTTTCCAATCAGCTATCCAGGTTGTCTTGGGCTGGAAATTTGTTTTACTCTGTTTTTTTGTGGATTCTGCTGCTTTAGAATTTGTTTAGAGCCATTTTTTGCAGGTATTTGGAGGGGTTTGGGGGAGAGCTCTAGCAAGTCACTGCTTTACCTCCGCCATCTTGCCCCCCCCCCAACAGCAGGCTTTCTAACTTTGGAGAATTTGCACAGGGCTTTGAATGACTCCAGTCCCTTCCCCAAAGCACAGATGTGTGTTCTTAACAATATTCATCCACATAATGCTTTGAATCATGACATACTACATTCTCTGAAGAATCGGAGTCCCAAATGGCAGGAAAAAGAAGCCCACCTGCTATGGCCCAGTCAAACATGATGTTTTCCATTCTTGAGGTTCCCCATAGAGAATACTTCGATCTTTTGTTTCCACACCTTGGAATGGCTACGAAATGTCATGCTAAAGACTGAAAAACATTACCAATAATGAATTGAGAAGGGAAAAAAATGGCATAAAAATGTCTTCAGGGAGATCTGTGATAAAGGGGAAAAAAGTTTACCATTGGCACTCATGCAGTATCAAAAGATTCCCATGATGAGAGTTTTATAGGATGGGCAGAAATGGATGGTCTGTAATTTCCGTCATTGGAGGGTGTAATGATTCCAGTAGCCTCCCCACCCTGTTAAAGGAAGAAGCCCCAGGAAAGCTCAAAAATCCATCACCCTATCTGAGTAAAACCTGCAATAACAGCTCATAGCCTCCTCTTTTTCACCTGCAGGGAGTTTTAAATACCAAGGAGTAACCAGTTCCCCAAGAGTCTTCCCTCCCCGACTAGCACAGATTAGCACTAGCCTCTTCGGGCCCAGTGCACAGTCCTGCTGGAACCAGATAAGAACCCTATTTAAAAACAACAGCAACAAACCCCCAGATTTTATTCATTTAGGAGAAGGTGTCACATTCTCTCTGGTTCCCAGTGGAGCACCTAACTCCATCCAGGATCACCTCTGTCCATCCTTCCTGACTGCCCCTTCATTTTCTGAGTATCTTCAGTAAAGCTGGTTTACATTTACCGGCTTGTTATGTGCTTTGGGTTTCTGTGTATGGGACCTGTGTATTCCAAATCTTCCTAAATCTGAATTAAAACAGAGAGGATGACCTCACTGACCTAGCTTCTGCATACTATTAGATAATATTGAAGGTGAGGCATTTTGCTCTCTGGGATCACAGAAAACCAAAAGTCCCCTAGAAAAAGGTTCTGACTCAGAGTTTCTTCTTTGAAAATGACTATCATATAATTTATTGTGCAGCAAGCCAAAAGAGGGACAAAGACTTACCCCTTAAGAAACTGGACCAGATTCCTGGTGGTTAGAATATGGAATAGCTCAACACACCTCCCTGCAGTGAGTTCCAACCTTAACATCAGTCTCCCTGACATCTGTCAAGGGCACACCTAGGAAAATCAGCTCTGGGCACCAGGTTTTTAAGCTTAGAAACTGCCAGGATAAAGGAATCTTGGTCAGGGAAAATATGTCTGAAAACTGAGAAAGTGGTGCTAGAATAGGTGTGGGGGAGGTTCAATGAGGAGGACTGGCTGCAAAGGAGGGTATAGTAAGTGATTTAAAAAGTTGTCTACAGAGGAAGTTCATTGGATGATTTTCCAACAGTTAATAGAAAGAAGCTATAAAAGAGTTATGACAGGCAATTGGGACCAGACCTTCCTGCTGGGAAGGAATATAAGAACTAAGGAAAAAATGAAGACTCCTTATCCTGAAGGTCTTTATCTTTACTTCTGTAAGTTCTTGGCTTTCTAATCTGACACAAACAGAAACCTCCCATATGGATAACCCTTTGTTTTTCAAGATAAAAGATAATACAGATGATTTCTATCCCAGAGAGACATTTTTTTCCTTCTGATTTTGTAGCTGAGAGTACAGATTTGGTGGTGGATTAGCTGGGAATGAGGATCTATTCCTTTTTTTTTTTTCTTTTCCTCGCAGCTTAGCGTAATAACAAGCTAGGCTGAAGTCCCAGCCCCACTACTTACTAAGTGATGACTTTGTGTAGGTTCCCCAAAGTTCAGGGATACCTTACCTGACCACTTCACAGGGCCATTGTGAAGATGAGTTGGCTTCAGAATCAGGAAGACCAAGTTTCGAGTTCTACCTCTGACACATACTGGCCTTGTGACCTGGAGCAAGTCACTTAATCTCTGTATGCCTCAATTTCCTCATCTGAAAATCTGTCTATATTGGTAGAGAAAGTTCTTCACCTGTGAAACCATAGGTTGAGCAAAAAAAAAATTGAAAGCACTTTGGAAACTACAAAGCACCATATAAATTATGAGGTGGCATTATTAATAAAATCTCCTTTTAGGGGGTAATTTATTTGGTAGATAGAGAAGACCTGGGCAAATCAATAAATGTGTTCATATCACTGTAATTTCCCAAGATATTTTAGTGTCTCTTTTTAGTCATTCCATATGGCAACCCTATGTAGAAGATTATTGTCATTATTTTCATTTAATGGGTGAAGAAATTGAGACCCGGAAGGCCTACATGTTTTTGTTAGGGTAACAGAAGGACAGTCAGGCTCAACTCATACATCATTACTTAGCTTAAAAAATCATTTCCTTCCTGACCAGGTGGTTCAGAAAAGACTGCCTGAAAGGAGTACTAGATCAGTAACCAAAGTTAGGTCTCGTGGGCTTCCTACTCTAAATTTTGACCAGGGAATGTGAAATACACAAAAATGAAAGAGAATTGGGTTCCATGCAGCCTAATTTCCTATTTTCTGAAGCTCCATATTTCTAGGCCATTCAACATGGGCTTTGTTTTCCAAGGTAGATTCTAGAACTCAAAGGTCCTACAAAAAAAAGCAAATGATAGCTTAGGAGGTCAACTGCCAGGATGAAGGTAAATACGTGTGGACATACATGTAAGTACTGCAGAGAATCAAACTAGAAAGTATCTTTGAGGTATGCCCAAAGATAATCTGGAGCTGGACAAATCAGGACAATTGTCCCTAGCTCTGAGGTGGAGGCCAAAAATGACTGAAGGAGCAACCAGTTTGACTTCAGATGCCCACAAAAATGTCATGAGATAATTATTTTAAAATAGATTTTCAAAGTCATTTTTATAACCTAGATTTCCCCTATAACACTTTCCTTCCCCCACCCCCACCTAGAGAGAGCTGTTCCTTATAACAAAAATGTTTTTTGAAAGAGGAAAACAAAATAAATAGCAAAACCAATCAGCATATTGAAAAAAAAACTGACATTATATGCAATGTTCTATACCTGTGAACCCCTGATAAAAAGATTTGTTCTGTGAAGTTTGGATTCAGTCAAAGGGCTGCACTTGAGGACCTAGAGGGCCATGTGTGGCCTCAAGGCCACAGGTTCCCCAACCCTGATTTAGATAATAGTTCTCCCTATCCCAGCTTAGACAGATAAATAATTTTATTAAGCGCCTACGGTATGCTATGTATTTTGCTAAGTGCTGGGGATACAGAAACAAGGAAACAAGGCTGTCCCTATTCTCAAGAAGCTTGCTTTCTAACTGGTGAAGACAATCTATAAATGAGTAGGTTGGTGAATGAGATGAGTTCATGGTTGGGACTTCTGATAATATGGTATTACTGGAAAAGGGCTCTCCAGTCACCAAGAAGGAGTCAAGGTAGAGTCACCCTCAATGAGGGAAGGCAGCCAATGTAGAGATAGAGCTGACCATAGAGTGAACCTGGAGGAAAAGTTGTGAAAAGATCACTGTATTTTAAGTAAGAGGGCCTGAGTTCAAATCCCAGCTCTTCTCCCTAATACCTCTGTGACCTTAGATAAGTCACTTAATCTCTCTAGGTCTCAATCAACTAAAATACCTCTAAGATCCCTTCCAGCTGTAGATCCTATGGCCCCTAATATATATGAGTTGTCGTATTAATGCTGAGTCATTAATATAGGCATACCCCACATGAAAATGCTTTAATCAAGTATCTATAGTCAAATTCCCATTAGCATCCCCACAGCTCGGCTCTATTAGTTAGCTTGTCCTTATTTCTTACTTAGACTATTTAATCACAGAGAGGTGCCTAATACAGGTACTTAATACAAAGAGTTCATTTATATGGCCAAGCTCTTATCAATAGCAATCCCCTTCACAGAGAGACATCAAGAGTGCATTACTCCATCTAGCCTGTTGTTAGAAAACAAAAGAAAATAGAAGAGAAACAAAAAAAAAATTGAGGTTAAAAATCTTTTAGTCAAATTTCTGCAAATTCTGTCAGTATCTCGTTGGTTGTTCAACTGGACCAGTTTATTGTAGCAGGAGTGTCTGGTCCTCAAACCCTCAGATCTCAACTCTAATCACTTAGCACTTTTCCATTGTTTTATTCTTTTAGGGAGAGAGATTCTTCCCTTCTCTCATGTGGACAGTCTATTTTATTTACCAAAATGATGATGATAATAATAAAAATAATAATGTTTAATCCTTTTTGAAAGTTTTTAATTTCATTAAACCAATGATTAGGGGATTTTTGGAGAAAAAAAAGGGTTAGCCTCTGTTTCCTTCAAGGCTATCACTACATTCTTTGCTCCATTCAATTGGCAAGCATTTATTAAGGACCTACTGTATGCCAAGTATTATACTAGGTGCTAGGGATACAAAAACAAAAAATTAAACAGTCGCTACCCTCAAGGAATTTGCATTCTTTTGGCAATACATCCGTCTCCCTACCTTCTATTTAACTGGTTAGCAGCTGTGTAATCTCAGGACTTTCCCCTATAAGTTGGTATGTTATCACTACTTCTCTAGTGTGTTAGCATGTCATCAAAATAGCCGTACAGCATTCAGCTCAGCTATACTATAAAGTCTCAATAAAGACTGATTTTTAAGTTTTGATGATCTGGATTTTGGCTTCCTGTGAACCATCTTCCATTTATAACCTTGTTGCTATGGAACTAACTGACCCACTGCAATGTCATTTCCCCTATATTTCCATTTTAGATAGAGTTTGCCTCTGTTGAACAAAACTTCAACATCCACATGAGTATTAGTATTGTCTCGTTCAATGTAGCATCATTCTGGGAGAATTGATGCTTATTCAAATAATGTTGCCATTGCTCAAAACATTTTTGGATTTTTTCTTTTGGGATTACCTTCAGAATATGTAGCATTTTAAAAATAAAAACCCTTAATTGAAGGTAGATTTAAATTTTGGAAATACCCAAAAGTTATTTGGAGCCAGTTCTGGTGAATAAGATTGAAACCAAATAGTTTTGATTAAGTGGGTTTGTTGGAAATCTGGCTAGAAACTTTTCTTGGCAGGAACCCAGAGTTAACTGTACTTTCTGATCACATTCAATAGTACAGTTTTACGTCAAAAACAAAGCATGATTATATAGTAACAAGGCTGATTTCTTGTGTGGCTCTTAAAATGCCTCTAACATCATCATTATCAGCAAGTAACATTTATTAAACACCTTCTATTTGTGAGAGCCATTCAATTCTAAAAGAGCCACAGTCATGATTACTTATAGGTCATGAGGGAGGGGATGTGGAGGAGTGGCAATAATGTGGGATGATTGTTTTCTAGTACTATTTGTCCATTTAGCAAAGTAAATATCATGCAAGGTAGGAAAGGGGAAGGAGGATAAGAAGCCTTGCTAGTTGAAAAAATAATGACTGTCCTTCAGAGGGCATGATATTAAAGGAGAGAAAGGACAAGTTATATTAGGTTTATAGTGGCTTTTTCTTTCAGCCAAACCATAAAGGCAGCAAAAAGTTCCTGGCTCAGCAAGGGGTGATAGGTGAATTTAGACAGCCACTTTCCAAGAGCCCCCAGAGGTGTTTCCTGAAGGTGATCCCAATACCAAATAGGACCAGAGCTCTCTGTGTTCTGGAGTTTAAATGAGGAGTATTTTGGACCTAATATGATTCTGCAAGAAAATGGAGTTTGGATACAGAATGGCATTGAATAAGGCTGTCTTGGAAGTCTGGTTGGAAACTGCTAGTGGCTCGAGCCCCAGAGTACCAGTGCTTTCTGTAGTGCCTGTTTTGCTCCTTTCTATTCAGCATCTTCATCAAAGACATATTCAGCAGGGTCTGTTGATGATTATAAATAGACTGGGGTCAATGTCTGAATGCTTTTCTTTCCCAAAAGATGAATCCATTGAAAATTTGCTAATAATTCCGATACTATTATCTTCTTGCTTCCATTCTCTCTTTTTAAGGTTATGTTTCTTAGGAAGCACTATAATGCCTCCTCTAGCCACAGGCAACCTTCAGTCATTTCAGTTGTCCATTCCTCATGAAATAAATCCATCACCTCACCAATTTTTGTGTTTAAGACAGAACTTTTCACAAAAACCCAAGTATACTTTCTACCTATCAGCTTGCAAGGAGAGTGATGCTGTAAGCATTGAAGCTATGTTCAGATGAGATCATGGTTGGGACTTCAGCCAACTCATCCTCCAGTTGAGGGAAAGAGGAAAAAAAATCACACAATACTATCATCTTTTGTTTTCTTTTCTTCCTGGTCCAAATCACTGGGTGAATGGGAGGTTTTGAGATGGAAAAACCTTTCACTATCTTGGAATCTGTTCCTTTGAGCAGGATTAACACTAAGTTAATTCGGGGAGGTGGAGGTAAAGTTCATCTCTCATGAATGGCAAAGAAAAGGCAGCATAAGTAGAATAAAGAAAGCACTGAACTTGGAATCAGGAGACCTGGCTTCTAGTGCTAGGTCTGTCTATCACCTTGGGCATATCATAGGATCATAGAATTGTGTATCAGGAGCTGGAAGGGGCCATAGAGACCATCATCAAATCCAGCCTTTTCATTTTAGATGAGGAAACCGAGGTCCATAAAAGTTAAGTAATTTGCCATGAGGTGCGAGGTTAATAATTGTATAAGGGATGATTTGAATTCAGGTCTTCAAATCTCCAAATCCGATGACCTTTCTTTTATACCTACTGCCTCCCTTACCTAATGCATTGCTCATCTATAAAATGAAGGGGCTTGACTGAGTGATTTCATTTCTTTTCTTTCTGAAATTCTGTTATTCACTCTCCCTGCCCCCCCCCAGTTATTTTTAATATTTCTCCTCCTATGTCTCACCGTCTGCCGTCTACAATAGTATCTTCTCTTCCAGGCTTTTTCTCCCCTTTAGAATGCTTCTCTTCTGCAGAAGTAGTAAACTAATATGAAAAAAATAGGTATATTGCCTTTTCCTGGTGATATTTTAAAGTACCCTGGAGAGACCATCTTCATTCAGTTTATAAAGTATTTCTTTTTGAAATAAATTTTGTTAATATTCTTTATTTTTATATTTCCTAAATTTCCCTTTATATCCTACTCCCTCTCTATCATCCCTTCCTAGAGAGCCATCCTTGATAGCAAAGAATTTTTTTAAAATAAAAAGCAGAGAAAAATAAATGAGCAAAATTGATGATACGATGAAAAAACTCTTACAAAAATATATGGGGTGTTCCTTATGTTGGATCGTTTCTCTGCAAAAGAATGGGAGGAGAGGTATTTTCTCATGGCTCTTCTTTACAGCCAAGCTTTTAACAAGCATGTCTTAAGCGTCTCCTGGGGGAAAGACACTGAGGATACAAATATAGCCTCCTCCATGGGTTACTTTCCCAACTCTCCATAGGTTGTAAACCGTGCTGTTTACACATTTAAAATTTCATATCTTTCCATTAATTATCTTTATTGAGATGGGTATTTATAATACCCTCCTTACACAAAGACAAAAATACTGCCCTCAGGGATCATGTATTCTAGAATAGATCAATCAATCAAAATAAATCAATAAACATTTATTAAGTACCTACCATGTACGAGGCACTGTGCTAAGATCACTGTGCTAACATAAATTAATAGTATAAACAAAGTAATTTCAATAGGGAGGAGGGAGTGCTACTAAAAAGTAAGGCTTCATGTTACACAGTGACACCTGGGATTTTGTGCTTTAAAGAACATGAGGTATTCTGTTCAGTATAAATGAGGAAGACATGCTTCCCAGACGTGGGGAGCATGTGTGCAAAGATGTGGGGGAGGAGATGGAATATTGTGTAGAGGGATTAGCTAGTTGTCCAGCTTGACTGGAATCAAAAGTATATGAAGGAAAGTGATATGAAATAAGACTGGAAAGTTAAGTGGGATTCATATTATGAAAGGATTTAAATGTCCCAGTTGAGGATTTTGTATTCTAAAGGCAAAAGGGAAGTATTTAAGACTTTTTTGCAAGTGGTATGGTATGGTTAGGTCTTTTGCAGGGCAGTTGTGCAGCAATATGGAGGATGGATTTGAGAGAGAAAAGATGGAGACAGAGAAATCAATTAGGAGACTACAACAATAGTCCAAGTAAGAAGTGTTGGGGACCTCAACTAAGAGTAAAGCCTATTTCAGAGCAGAGAAGAGAATGGATGTGAGAGATTTCCTGGAGGTAGAATCAGCAAAACTTGGCAGCTGATTGTATGTGGAGGAATGTTGAGGGAAAGAGGTGAGTCCAAGGTGGTTCCTAAGGTTATGAATCTCAGTGACTAGGAAGATACTAGAGCCACCAACAGAAATGGGAAAGTTTAGAGGAAGGTTGGGTTTGGGGTAAAGTAAAATTAATTCTATATTGGACATGCTGCCTAGTAGGAAGTTGTTAATGTGGACTAGAGGTCAAGAGAGAGATTAGGGCTGCATGTATAAATTTGAGAGTCATCAGGTTAAAGGTGATTGTTGAATTCATGGTTGCTGATGAAATCTCCAAGCAGAAAAGTATTGAGATTGGAGAAGAGGCCCTTGAGCAGAACCCTGAAGGAGGACCGTATTTAATGGATAGGAGGAAGAGGAGGAGGAGGATCTTTAACCCAGAGTAATGACTCTAATTGTAAGAATTTCAGATGCCTTGACAAGAAGTGCTGATTAGGTGCAGATGGGTCTTTCAGACCAGTATTTAACATAGTGCCTTACACATCTTTATTTCATCCTTCTTTAACTTATGGAGTCGTAAAAGTTTTATAATGTACATCAAAGTGGATGACCAAGAGCCATATGAAATTAAACATGTCCAAAACAGAACTCATTATCTTTCCCCCTAACTCTTCCCCACTCCTTCCTTCCCTATTACTGTTTTTTTTAGGTTTTTTTCAGTGTTATTTATTTTTGTTACATTTTGACTTCATAGCTCTCTCTCCTCCCCTCCCAACCCTGCACTGGAGAAGGACAACATCTGACACAGATATATACGTGAAACCATACAATCCATTTTTCCATATACCAGTTCTTTCTCTGGAGATGGATAGCATCCTTCATAGGTCCTTTGTACTTTATTTGAATATTCGTATTGCTCAGAATAGCTTAGTCATTCATGGTTAATCTTCAAACAATATTGTTGTTACTGTACATTGTCTGTATTACTGTTGAGGTCCCTCAGGCTCACGAAGTAGGAGTCATCCTGGATTCCTCACTATCCCACACCCCCTCCACCCCCAATCCAATCTGTGCGTGGCCTATCGATTTAACTTCAGCAATATCTTCCACATATGCCTTCTTCTCTCCTCTGACACTGCCACCCCTTTAGTGCAGGCCTTCATCATTCCAGGACTGGACTATTGCAGTAGCTCTGGTGATTCTGCCTGCCTCAGGTCTCTCCCCACTCCAATCCATCCTCCTTTCAGCCACCAAAGTGATTTTCCCAAAGCGCAGGTCCAACAATCACTCCCCTAACTCAATAAACTCCAGTGGCTCTCTGTTGCCTCCAGGATCAACTGCAAAATGCTCTGTTTGGCATTCAGAGCTCTCCATAACCCAGTCACCTCTCACCTTTCCAGTCCTCTTACACCTTATTCCCCAACATGTACTCTTCTATGCAGCAATACTGACAAACAAGACCCTCCATCTCAGCTCTGGGCCTTTCTCTGACTGTCCCCTAGGCCTAAAATGTTCTTCCTTTTCTTACTGCACCTACTGGCTGCCCTAAAGTTCCAACAGGAAACCTTCCCCAACTCTTCTTAATTTCAGGGCCTTCCCTCTGTCACTCATTTTCTATTCTGTATATAGCTTGTTTGTAAATACTTGTTTGCATGTTTCCTCCCCCATTAGATTATAAGGTTCATGAAGGCAGGGGCAGTCTTTTGTATCATTTTGTATCACTAGTGCTTAGCACAGTACCTGGCACATAGTAGTTTAATGATTGATTGATTATAGTACATGGTGCATATTCACATTCCAGCTCTGCTACATAATACCCATGTGACCTTAGGCAAGTCACTTAACCTCTCTAGGCCTCAAATAAAATCAGAGGAATAAACTATATGACGTCTAAGATATCTTCCTTCTGGCATCATAGATGCTTTAACCCCTAATACGCATGACTTGTGGCAGTAATGTATTGAATTTTTAATAAATATAAGAGTGTACTTATGTGATTTATAAATGAGTAAATATTGATATATTTGGGTGTATACTTATAAGATTTTCATTTCAAGGGAGGTAACATTTGTAGATCACTGGTCTAGAGTACTCTTTTTATACTCAAATCCAACCCATTCTTCAAAGCATGGTTCAGTTTCTACCTCCTCATGAACATTTCTAACAATAAACATTTATCAAACACCTATGATCAGGGGAGAAAGATAAGAGGAAGGGAAGAAAACAAGTATTTGTTAAGGACCTACTATGTATTATGAGCAGCTAGGTGATGCAGTGGATAGAATGCTGGCCTGGAGTCAAGAAGACCCGAGTTCAAATCCAGAGACTTGCTAGCTGTGTAATCCTGGTCAAGTCACTTAACCATGTTTGCTTCAGTTTCCTCATCTGTAAAATGAGCCGGAGAAGGGAATGGCAAAGCACTAAAGTATCTTTGCCAAGAAAACCCCAAATTGGGGTCATAGAAAGTTGGACATGACTGAACAACATATGCCAGGCACTGTGTTAAGCACTGAGGTTACAAAGACACACAAAACACCCAAAATAGTCTTTCCCCTCAAGATGTTTACATGAAGTCTGATTCATACTACTACTTAATACACTACCATCCAATTTACCAGCTGATTAAATACTCATCATTCAACCTTGGTTTCATATAGGCTTAGCTCTTCCAAGATGTTTCAGAGCACTGTTGGGAGTCAGGGACCATGTCTTTTATTTCTCATTCCTAATAACGGTGCTATGCACATAGTAGATGTTTAGTAAATATTTGATTCATTGATAGGTTGACTCATTTAAACAGCATAACGGGGGAAATGCATTATAACGATTAAGTGTTCTTGTTCACAGGGTCTACCATATTTTTCTGGGGCCAGAGTCTGTACATTTTTTTTTGTGATTAACGACATGTATATTAGAGCCATCTCATGGATGCCACGTAGTTACAACATGAGTAGAAGTAACAGTTTGACTTGGGAAAATCACAGAACAAAGGAGAGGAGTGAAGCCCTTCCCCTCGTCTCTACCATTGCCTTCCCTGGCTTCCCTTAATTCCAAACAAAAATCCCATTTTCTACAGGAACCATTTTCCATTGTAATACTTCTGAAGTATTCCATCTCTTAAGTATTTCCTATTTATCCTATATATAGCTTGTTTGTACGTACAGCTTATGTTTGCTTGTTGTGTCTGAGCTCCCTGAGGACAGGGACTGCCTTTTGCCCTTTTGTATTCCCAGTGCTTAGCACAGTTCCCAGCACATGGTAGGTGCTTAATAAATGTTTATTGACTGACCGACTAAGAGCAGGCTAGAAAGGAACGTGGCTAGTAGGTTCAACTTCAGAGGAGGAAAAATCCCTAGACGTGAACTTACTCTTCTTATATTCAGTCATTCTTTTTCTAATGTATAAGATTTGCAAGTTGCATATATAGTTCATCCCTTTTCTTAAGAGAAAAATAATCATTTGACAGGTTCAACAAACTGAAGAAAAAAAAAAAACATTGGAAATAGCTTTTTAGAAAAAAAGCCTATTCAGAAGCTAAAAACAGACATGACAGAATCTTTGTGGGTTATTCTGGAAGATGGTCAGTCCAGCATTTTTCTGCCTGCCCAGGCAGATGCTCCTATACTAGGAAGGGCGGTCAGGCTTTCTGGAAACACATTCTGCAAAGAAGCAGCTAAAATGCCTACTGTTCCTTAATTATAGTCTAATCTAAGACATCCAGACAGCACAAAGTTAGAAATGTGTGTGTGTGTGTGTGTGTTTGTTTTCATTCAGAGTCAAGCAATATAGAGAAATCTAGTTTTCCTCTTTTTCTTTTGGTTGCTGTTCACTTAGTTAAACTTATTGGCTTTGAGAATGTCAGGCACCTGTCTGAAAGGAGCCAAGCTAATGTTAGAAACATTTGGTGATCAGTAGCTGTGCCTCAACGCGGTCCAGGACTACAGCTGCTTCCTGTTTCCTACGTGCTTTAGGCACGTTTGTGTGGATAAGATTCCACAGAAGGAGGGCGTAGAGTAACGAGCAGAAAAAGAAAGTTAATGGGTGTACCAAGATGCCAGGGTCTGCTGTCAGGAAGCTGTGCTGTTCCTGGGGTGCAGGTGGCAATGTAGGCAGGCAGGAAGATGTTATGTATTAGACAAAACTGGGTGAGGCAGAACTGTCTGGGAGGATTAGTGCAAATGAAACAAGGGTTTGCACAAAGTACCTAGGCTTCAGAATGTCAAGAAGAGCAGCTACCTAGATGAAAAGTAAGCTTTTCCTCTGTGGCTGAGGTCTTCTATTTTTGTGACTGCAAAGTTTTAGGAAATTTTGCCGTGTAATATTTATTTTAAAAGTTGTGGGGTTGGTTTTGTTTATTTGTTCATTTATTTACTTTGGCTTGGTTTGGTTTTAAAAGATGTGAGCAAGTGC
This sequence comes from Vombatus ursinus, assembly GCF_900497805.2. NCBI lineage: Eukaryota > Metazoa > Chordata > Mammalia > Diprotodontia > Vombatidae > Vombatus > Vombatus ursinus. The sequence continues at coordinate 35,601,741 of NW_020955033.1, forward strand.
ATTCAGAGTCAGATGCCTCTTTTAGGTAAGGAATAATTCAGCAGAAATCATAAAATATGTGATAGAATTGTTTGGATTTTTAATTTTCTTAGAGTTTTTTTTAACGGTTCTTGAATTTTCCACATAACATTTATCCAGAAAAAAAGCATATGATTTTAAAGAAGAATATCTGTTTATAAACATATCATATATATGTGTGTATATATGTGTGTGTATATATGTACACACACACACACACACACACACATATATATATATATTTTTTCCTTTTCCTAATACTTACCATGCACAGATGCAATATCATCAAAGGGTGAAACCCTGGCCACACAGTAAAGGAGAGAATCTAGTCAAGTTCCACAAAATCATCATCATTCACAAATAATTGGGAAGAATTGATCTTGGACATGATACAGTATTTGCACCAATTCAGATGGCCCCACCAACATACATAGCAAAGTCATGGTCTGTTTACTACTAGGATGTGCTCAGAAGTTGTAGATATCAATCACTTGGTTTCAGCAAAGTTGGTTACAAAGTAGATGTCTGAAATTCTGTTCCCCTTTCTCCATTAATGTTCACTACAAATTCAGAGATGCTTTCGAGGAGGAGGTGAATGGAAGATGTGGAGGGGGAGATAGAACAATATCATTAGTATTAGGCTTCATCTTTTAAAGTTGGAAGGAATCTTTAAGATCATCCAGTTCAACCCCCTCGTTTTGCAGGTAGCTAAGTAACTGAGGTCCAGAGGATGGATGGATGGATGGATGGATGGATGGATGGATGGATGGATGGA